>NC_051128.1:10156808-10480653 GCF_014839805.1 Manduca sexta
TGTCATCTCATAAAAAGTTATTGTAATGTATACTATTATATAAAGCTGAAGAGTTTATTTGTTTGTTCGAAAGCGTTAATTTCAGAGAGAAATAACCGATTAAGTTTTTTTACACCAATAGGAAGCTACATTACTTCTGAGTGATGTAGGTTACTTTTCATCCTGGGAAATTATTATACCGGAAACTTATACACGTAGCGTAGGCGGAGTCGCAGGTAAAAGCTAGTAAGTATAATACTGCAATCAGTGTAGCAACTGGAGATTTTATCCTTTACTTAATTGTATACCTACAAACAGATAAGTAATGGAAATATCTACAATGAACATAACAAATAATATTACAATATGTAAATAATCTTATAAATATTTATGAGTTTTATTTATTTTGTCTCGATACCAATCGATTGCTTTCCTGTACGTAGTGTGACAATTTTGGTTTCCGCGCCGTGCATTAAATAACTGTAGATGTAAGTATAATAGTGTTTGCTTCCTGCTTTATACATTGCATCTGACAAATCGGAAATACTTCCTGGTTTCTGTCTAAAATATTACACGTGTATTTTGAAAATAAATTATATCGACAGCATTATATAGTCAATCTAGATCCATGATAATATAAGCCGTTTGTATTCTATAAATACTATTTTATTTGTGTGTAGACGTCCCTAAAGTCAACACCTAGGGAAACCTACCAATAATAAATGTAATATATTTATTGTAAATTCAAAGTATGGAAAATTATAACAAGAATTAAAAATAAATATATATAATGGTTATTTGATACGTCATGCGACATTGCGGACTTCAGTAGAGGTAAGTAGTACATGTTACGTTGATAATAATTTGAATAAAAAGTTGTCATTTCTCTGTATTAGTAATCAGAGGATAAAATATATACTTTTACTAAACTGTTATTTACGTGGGCGATATTATAATCTTGTCATATGGGAAAACCAGAGATATTTTATATATCGTTATAACAGTTCCAAATATAAAACAACAAAAATAACCCATTAATGACGTTTAGAGTTATATCTGACGTTCAAATGTATAAAGCTCAAATTTATCTTCATTTTATGTTTGTAAAGAAACAAATATCGAATGGTGCATCACTTTTTATCTATTTCAAAAATGGACCAATATTGTTTTTGACATGTCTACAAATGACTTATTTTGATTGGTTCATTTTGGATACGGATTGAAGATTGAGATTGAGATTGTTTTGAAAACGGTTGTTAGTCGCATTGTTGTCACGTTGCTACCCAGAACTGCCATCCGCCCACGTCTCGTGATGTAAAATGTAACATAACTGTCTTTTTTAGAACTGCGGTATTTTTTTTAGTGATTTCACAATATTACATTTATTTTTCAAATAATATTATGTAAAAAAAGATCCTCTAAGTCATCGTGCGAGGCCCCTGTATGCGTTAGTTCCCGCTTCGCCTCTCCCTGAGGCCACATCTGGCATTAACGATTGTCGAAATGCATCTTAGCTAGAGCGGTTGTTAAGATTAGATATATTGTTTAGTCTAAACCATTGGTTCCTAAAGTGGTTCAGGTAGACTCCCAGGGGTCCACGGGAGACTCAAGGGAGGTTTACAATTCGTAAGCGGGAGTCAACGAAAATTTATTTGGTTTTGATAGTAGAGCACTTAAATGTTAGCTTGACTTCATCTATCAATGTAGGCAGATAATATATTAATAAGCTCATTAATGAAGACTATTACATGTAAAAACTTACATACTCTGGGGAATATGGTTGAAATTTTCTTGCCGTGGGTCGACCGAATCCAGCAAAAATTTTGAAAGTGGTCTATGAGAAAAAAGTTTGGGAACCTCTGGTCTAAACGCTTTCAAGGTGAGTTTAATATGAGTTTTACTTCGATATCTACAATTTAAAAACGAATCGTCAACCGACATCAAAGACATCATCCAAAAAGCGCGAATGAATCATTTTTTTTATCAGACATTAATCTCTTGGTTACTATAGTTTAACCTAATCTTCGTCTATGCAAAACATAACAAAGTCGACGATGCATAAATAACTGTCTAGTATCCATTTTATTATACGTCATGTAAGTTTAAATTGACAATAAAACACATACTGTGTGAGCTGACTTGATAAGTATCTAATGTGACCTTGACTGATATCCTTTTTGAGGTCACCCGTTGTCGTGCGCTTAAGTTCCGGTTGTTACATAAAATTGCTTGACACCGTACGTAATCAATTGAGTTTGCGTTGTAATACATTATTTATGTATTGAATTTTTTTGTTAGTTGTAGGTATATTTTTTGTAAGATTCGGTATTATGGAGCGAAATGTTTGATATTTTATTAAGATTGTTAAGTCAACCGTGTAGAAACAAGCGAAAATGTGACGTGATAGCACGTGCAAGATTTTCTCAAGTGATCTTAATTCGTAATTTTTAATATTTGTAAATTATTTATTTTATTGTAATACTTTAAGTCCTAAGTTGTAGTAAGACCTTTCTGGTTATTTGCATTTTCTTTTCTTCGTAATATTTTCGTCGCTGTATTAATACATCAATCTCAACTTAGAGTAGGATCTCAAGTAGACATTTAAATATTCAACTATTGTAAGGCTAATTCATACAGATTTAAAACTAGAACTTTTTAATTATTTTTTTTAATGAAAAAGAAACTGTCATTTAAATCAATTAGCCTTTCAACCGTATCTATTCAATAAACAAAGCTTAAGTCGTGATTTGAGAGCTTGTTCTCAGCTGAAGCGGTGTTGTTTAAAAACAAAACTCAGCTGTCAATATCCGTCATCATATTATGCTCTGACTTCAGATGTTGATATCTATTAATAAATAACTTAAAGAGTTGGATTTAATTAGACAGGATCTCAGCGGATATCGTATTTAAGAGCGAAATTGAGTTACATCTATTGATACGGCCCTTACATCGATGAGTCGCAAACTGTTTGCGTAGAGGGACTTTTTTTCTGTGGCAAAAACGCGTTATCGCTGCCATCACTTGGGTGAGTGGAACGATTATGTTGGTTTCACCGGTCTTACGGCCCAATGTCGACACTCGGGAGTATAGAATCCGAGCGAGCGCTGGACCGAGTCCCTAACCCCTGTATATCCCACACCGGCATACCAACCAAAACCCGCGGTGGCCTTCTTCGGCGCATACGGACAGTCCCGGGGTATCTGGTTGCAATAGCTGCTCAGAACCGTAACCGTAACCTCAGAACCTGCGCGATACCGCATTGCGGCACCTCTAATTGGTTACCTAGAGGGATTGCGGTTTAATATGCTACTAACGTAGAAACCCATATTTAAGGTTTAATTTTATATCTCACTGTTTTTGTAGGCATAATATTTGCGGTTGTGTGGTTTGGGTTTGTCCCTGAAGCTCATTATGGAAAATTAATCATGTTTATAAAGGGAATGTGACCTTTCCAGTATTGCCTTCGCAAAACTTGTTAATTTTTGTTAAACAATTGAATCGCTTTAGGTTTCCGTCTAGACTGCGTGTTGAAATCTATTTAATCGCAAATTTTACGGTGTTAACTGCGTAAGCATTGGAATCTAAACAATGAAACAAAGAAATTACGTTCAATGTCAATTTGTATTGGCGAATAAAATAAATTCGTAGCTTCGTTTCCTTTTTAATATTGTTTAGGTTTTTTTTTCAAAGGCTAACAAGCGAGGCTGGCGTTAATTGATGGACTTATTCTTATTATAATTAAAAATGTTTGTGAAGATGTTTGTTTGCAATAAATGCAGAAATATACACATAGATCGACAAATAGACTACTTCTTTAATTACGATAAAGTATGTAGCGAGTTTTCTATCTAAACAAGCTCGTTTAAGCGGACGGACCCGCGAGCAACAATTAGTCTTTCTTAAATACGTACTCAAAGAACTAGAGAAACGGCGAACGCTTAGACCTTTATGGGAATAAATCGGGAGTAAGAAGTAAGGGATCTTTTTTAACCTCCGAAAACGTCACTAACCGCTCTACAAGTCTCTACTGCTATCGAGTCGATATAATATTAATGCTGATATTGTTACATATGCTATTTTGAATAAACAACTATTTTCGAAAGCTTAATAAATCATAGTATAAGACAGATGAGTGTATTTTCTAGAACTAAAGGATACGTTAGTTGCAAAACAATTTATTAACTAAAGTGAAAGTAGACAATTCTTGTGGTCCAGTTGATAAGGTGGTGCTTGATAGAGTCGCAAGTTCGATTCCCGGACATGTATAATATGTATTTCGCGCTTGTATTATAAATAGTTTCTACAATTTTCGAAATGCTATGTAATGGTACTAACTGTTAACTGTTTTAGAAATAATCCGAGGTGCACTCATCATAATCTAGTTTGGTAAATAACATAATGTGTGTGTTTAATCTAATGTTCCAAATACGAAAATTTGTGACTATGTTTGGATGTTTGTTAGAAGTAAACGCAGAAACAGCTTAACGGATTTTGATGTAATTTTGCACTCAAATTGTGTTCTAAATATGCTACTTTTTATACTGGTAATTTACTCCCATAAAAAACAATGTATATTTTTATATCTGATTTTTATATAGATGACATTGATGTCCTACAGATGTATAATATTTTAGGGACCTTTGTAACTGGAAAGGCTATTCATGTGAGCGAAGCTGCGAGCAATATCTAGCGTCATAGTATATTGAAGGACAAAAACATTTGCGAGCTAAACTCATGTTCCGCCTCATTTAAATTTTCCAGACTAACAAAAAACGAGTTATCAAATCAAATTGATTTGATGATCGCGTAAAACTACAGAATTACGAATTAGCCATAGTAAACTTCCTCGTTCAGAAAGTTTTAGCGTTGTTTGTACCGGTTTACGTCGACGCAAATCCTTGAAAGTAAACTAGAAGGGAATTTGATTTGCTCTGTGGGCATTGTTTTTACTTTTAAATTGGGTTTATATATTAATAATATATAATAATATCAGCCGTGTATTATATACTGTCCCACTGCTGGGCACGGGCCTCCACTAATACTGAAAGGGATTAGGCCTTAGTCATATACCCTTGAAATTACTATAGAGAATTTCTCAGGTATGCAGGTTTCCTCACGATGTTTTTCTTCACCGTTAAAGCAAGCGATAATTCACAAAGAATTCATAAAAATTGAGTTTCTTTAATGTTTATTTATCATACTCCGTACGTTTAAAAGTTATGCAAATGATCTAATGATGATAAATTGTTTGTGAGAAGTAAATCTATTTTCAATTTTTTGTTACATATACAGTACGTTATATATTTGAATATTTATTTGAACTTAATGTTAATAAAACTTTTTTTTCCACACACTATTTTATGCTCAAAGTCATAGTCTTTTTTTTATTTGGAAAAGTTAAGCAATTTAAATGAAGATTGTCGAATATTAAATATGTTTGTAAATTCCAAGGATTTCTAATGTGCAATATTCTTAAACAAAATGTAGAGCAAAGGCGTTAACAATTTGTTTTTTTTCAGGGTCACAATGCCTCATTCGGTGGTGCTGTCTAGGAACGAGAAATGGCGTATAAATCGGAACATATTCGTCCTGGGTTTTGCCTTCATGATTCATTTCACAGCGTTCCATGGGGCTGCCAACCTTCAAAGCTCTGTCAATAGTGACGCAGGAGCTGGCACTTTCACTTTGGCAACGATTTATTTTTCTTTAATCCTTTCTAATATATTGCTTCCAGCCATTATCATTAAGTAAGTATTAATTAGCATTTTTTTTTAGTGGGCATTTGCTGGGTACTTTAAAGTTTTATGTTAAATTATTAAGACGTAAGTATAGTTTATAGCATTGTACCGTGACGTGACGTATTAGTATGCATTCATAGTATGTTTTCACTTTAAAGTATGTGCAAGCCGACCTTAGCAACATAATATTTGTCTCGTTCTTTTCAACGGTTTTGGCCTATTTGAAAAAATAGGATAAGTAAATGAGTTTAATTTAGATTCCTTCTATGCTTGTTCTTGTTCTGAGGGTTTTAGAGTATTTAAATACACAAATTCATGGTGACGTTGATGTACTATTGTGTTAAGCGTACCCCTAGAATGAATTTACGATTTACAGTATCGTCTACGTAATGTAAGTATTTGTATGGATATTTAATAGCTTCTCGTTCTTAATTGCACAGCAAAGTGATCCCATTGCCATCAGGTGATGGTAAGTGGAGTGAGTCCAATAAATTTTCGACAGACTAGAGATGATTATCCCTCAGCAATCGAAGTAATTATGCCGGCCTGTTGGAATCGGATATACACAGGCTGATATCGGAACGCGACACACGTGGGCCACTATGGCTGGTTTTAACACCTTGTGTACGGCGGTCGCTATCCGGGCGGATATAAAATATATCCCACCCCCAGTAATGTTTTAAAATATTAATATTTTTAATAAAATAAAATGATTTATTCATCACGTAGGCGAACATAGTTGCATTTATGATAAGTCTAGGTATATGAGAATATTTAATTATTACTTAAAGTCGCTAATATAAACTAAAGTCAATTTATATTCCAGATGGCTAGGCTGCAAATGGGCAGTGTCCGTATCGTTTCTAGCCTACATGCCGTTCATAGCGGCGCAGTTTTACCCACGTCTGTACACCCTCGTTCCTGCAGGGATGATGGTTGGTTTCGGCGGAGGGCCATTGTGGTGTGCTAAGTGCACGTACTTGTCTGTGGTAAGTACATGTATTTCTTCTATTACGAGTAACTATTTTTTTGCTTAATACCAGTATTGGAACACCGCATATTATCTCTATTACGAGTAAGAATTTTTTTGCTCAATACCAGTATTGGTACAAAATTTGTGCTCGATATAGCGATAGGTTCACACCTTACCACATTACGGGAGGGATAACGGAAACATTTTTTTTTTTTTTTTTAATTTATTTATCATGAGAAGAATACAAATGTTTACAATATAATATACTCGCCAAACTTTTAAGTTTGAAGGCGAGACACGCTCGTTTTCAGTAGTATTCTTACTACACAAACACAATACTTGATTAGTTACATATTAAACTTACTACTAGTTGTTACATATTAAACTTACAAAATTAACTTTGAACCACATTGCCTTAATGTGAAATTAGGTCTTTATATTTCATCGAGAAGCACATCCTTTAGTTTTAATTTTAATAAATTTTTACTAAGGTTTGGACTTTTGCTTAATAGTTTTATTTTATTAAATATCTTAGGTACTAGATATTTTGTTAATCTTTCTCCATAATAATTGGTCACCCTCGGTTGGATGAGTTTTTTATCACTTACACTTCTAGTATCATACTTATAGTTTACATAAACTTTATAGTCGTTACTATCGTAATGTTCGATACCTATTAGATACTTAATTTTTTGTCTACGGGTAATATTTTACAAATGGTAAATAATTTATTGTAGTCCTTATCACAATTATTTTTAACATTTTTGCTAACAAGGAACTTGATCAGTCTTATTTGTAATTTTTTAATATCTTTTAAATACGTTAAGAACGTCCGCCCATATACTATAAGTCCATAACTGATCAGTGAGTCGGCAAGTGCATAATAAACAATACGTAACGTATGTCTGTTTACAACTGCGTTTAATTGATAAAACTTTCCTAACATAGCCCTTAATCTGTTACATATATTATTAACGTGCATTTTCCAGTTAAAATGTCGATCAATAGTTAGGCCTAAATAATTGAATGTATTGACATACTCTAATTGAATACAACTACAATTAATTTTATTATAATGTAGGCATTCATATGAATGCCCTATAATGCCTATATTTTTTCTGTTAATAGTTATAGCTTGTCGATTGTAAGGCGAGTGTATGTGCATGCATTTTGTTTTTGACAGATTCAATATAATTCCGTTATCGTGTGCCCACTTAGTTATATTTTCGAAATCATTTTGTATGTACTTCTGTACCTCCGATATATTTTTTGAGGCATAAACGAGACACATATCATCTGCATACATAAATACCTGACACTTTTTTACGACATTTGAGACACTGTTGACATGCATCACATATCCCACTGGCCCAAATACTGATCCAGTTGGCACTCCTAGCTCTATATTCATATCCTCACCATTCACACCTGCTATTCTTGTACGCATTTTCCTATTAGACAAATAATTTCTAAACCAATTGTTTGTGGGACCTCGTATTCCACATTCATCCATCGCTTGTAACAGGATGTCGTGATCCAGCGTGTCAAATGCTTTCTTGTAATCTATGAAAAGTGCTATTATTTGCTTACCATAGTCTAAGGATTCGTTAATGTAATCGGCAAATCCCGTTAGGGCTGTCACTGTACTGCGCCCCGTTCGAAAACCGTGTTGAGTTTCCGACAATATATTATAAGATTCTAAGAATTTACTGATCTGGCCCATAATATTTTTTTCAATAATTTTATCAATAATAGAAAGTATGGCTATTGGTCTGTAGTTAACATAGTCCAAGTGGCTTCCAGACTTATATATAGGGCGTATAATTGCTTGCTTTAATTGATCGGGATAGACACTTTTAGATAAACACATATTCATAAAATTTGCTATAACAGGACATATTTGCCGAAAACATCGCTGGCTAAAAATATACAATTTATTTAAAAATACGGCAAATAATACATCATTTTAATAATTGTATTTCTTGCTTGTTTTAATTTTTTTTTGTATTCTAGAGAAACATTTATAATATTTAAATTACAAAAATGTTGAATTCATTAATGTAACAACAATTTTTATTTTGGATTAAATTAATTAATTATGAATCATAAATTCTATTATTACGCGCAACATGTTTTAATTTAGATATAATTATATATTTATATACGTTTATTAAGTGTAATACATATTAAAATAATATTAAAATAAATAAAAATATTGTATCAGTAGTAATTGTAATATTTTTCATATCATTGCAGATTGCAGAGCCGTATGCGAAGTTATCAGGAGTCCCTGCAGAGGTGCTTGTCGTGAGATTCTTTGGGTTGTTCTTCATGTTCTACCAGATGGCGCAGATCTGGGGCAACCTCGTGTCTTCTGCCAGTAAGTATTTATTTTTAAATTATAAATTGGCTATAGGAAGTTATCGAGAAATTTATGGTTAAGTGGCAATCTCGTATGTTTTGCGAGTTAGTATTTATTTTTAATTTTAAAAATGTACTGCGAGACGGTATAGCGGAATTTATTTTTAAGTTTATTTGCGAGTTTCTGTAATTTTATTACAGTGCCCAAAATTAAAATATCATAGTTATTTGACAGATTAATAATAATAATTACTAGTCGTTTTCTGAAATAATTCTTCTATTAATTTATTACGAAGATCTGATTCTAATCACGAAACGGTGTTAAAATTCATGTTCACATCGCAAAATTAATAGACTAGCCTCAAACTTGAAAAATAATTGATACTCCAAACACTACACCCACTATCAAAAACAAGTCATTACGCAAACCACGGCCTCCCGGAATAGTTCCTTCACCAATAAAACGAAATTCGATGATTCAACTCGTCAAAGCGCAGTAAAATGTAATCATTAGGAATGCGTACAATCCGTCTATTGGTAATGTAACCTTGTTTTAACTATACGTGATAGTTGTGTAAAATGTATTTTAAACGTTGTCATAATATTAAAGTCGGAGTTCCTGCCCATTACGGTTTATTATTGCATCATATTTATTAGTCTTTTTGATAATATGTTTATATTTCGACTGTGATTTTGATTTTCATATTACACAACTGATTAAATTTTTTTTTAAAAGAAATGTTGGCGTTTATCTATATAAGATTACAAGTGTGCCGTTTGATATGAATATTATAAGTACTATTTTATAATACTTGTACATTTTAAAATTTTCTAACTGACTAACGTAGTCTTATCTTTCTTTAATAGGCTACCAATACATTCTGAATCTTATCAACAAGACTAACCTTCGTTTTTCTTCTGCAGTTCTCTCGTCATCATTGGGAGACGTTGTGACTGCAGCAAACGAGACGCTGACGTCAACTGCAGCGCCGTTCCTGACAAACGTGACTGCTTCGCCCACAGTCGAATTCGGCAGCAACTGCGGGGTTAACTTCTGTAGTAGTAGTGCATCACATGTAGGTTATATTCTAGTCTTTACACTTCTAGATCACGTAAAGCCGTCAGTCCTGCACGTGATCTCTCTCGGGTCATGTCGGATTGCCGTCTCACCGAACTATGAGAGTGAAGGAACAGAGAGTGCATCTGTGTAGTGCGCACACACTTGTGTATTATAATATCTCCGGCGTACCTTTTTTTTTTTTTTTTTTTTGTTTTCGCGGAGAAAGTGCCTTATTACTACCGCCCAGCCTTCGTGGGGGGCGACTGAGCGGTTATGCTGGGGTAACCGTGCCTTACGGCCCGGCGTTGAGCCGCCCGGATTTGATGGTGACCTTCGGGCGACCGCCGGGCCGAGTCCCTAACCCTATATGCAACTTAACCTATGCACGGCCTACCAGCTAAAACTCTGCGGTGGCCCTCTTCGGCGCATTAGGGACGGCTGCGGGCTTCCTCTGACGTTGAAGTGTCTAGTCTGCGACCGCAGCCGCCCCTGCGCGGTGCCGCCTTGCGGCCCGTCTCCTATGGGGGGGCGGGGGGCTCAGAAGCCCCCGCGCACCGAAGGACGCCCTCGGCGTCTACGGCAGTGTGAGGCCAACAGCACACTGCCGTCCATCCCATCTCCGGCGTACCTGGCTGATCTCTGTTGAGATTGGCCGCCGTGGCTGAAAATACAACTAGAAGGATTCATTCATATTCTAGTCTTTATTATTCTCAAAGAAAGCCAATTTGCTTGGCAATGGCGGTCTTAGCCAGTGCATAGCCAGGAGCGAAGCTACTGCGGTATCAGCCGTATCAGTGGTACCGGACCTTTACTGTCTTATACCTACACTGAGCTAAGCGGGCCACCAAAACTTTGCACTTCCCTGCAGGGATTCGCATAATGCATGACTCTGGACCAGGGGCGAAGCTGACGCCGTATCAGTGATATGGGGCTTTTCTTGGCCTATACCTTCGTTAAACTACGCGGGTGTTAAAAATTCGCAGTGTTCTGAAAAGTCTGCAATAAAATTTAATAAAGGGTTCCTCTATGGCAAGTTACACCCATCCCTGGACGGCAGATCTTTAAATATAATAATAGTAATATCAGCTCTGTATATATACTGTCCCAGTGCTGGGCATGAGTCTATTACTGAGAGGGATTAGGCCTCAATCCACCACGCTGGTCTACTACAAATTGGTTGACTTCACACACCATCAAAATTCCTATAGAGTTCTCTATAAAATTCTTCTCACCCGAGAAGTTTCTCGGGAATACAGGTTTCTTCCCGATTTTTTCCTACACCGTTATAGCAAGCGATAATTCACAAAGAATACACATACAATTTTAGAAAAGTCAGAGGTGTGTGCCCTTAGCATTTGAACCTATGAATTCATCTTGGCAGTCCGTTTCACACCCAACTAGGCTATTGCCGTTTACAGATCTGCCAAATATTGTAAAGAAGTCATTATGTGTATCACATCTTTTTTATTTTTAAGAAAAAAATATCATCTGGTATTCTAGAATTAGAATTAAAGCTATGTCATTATTTTACAGGAAAATACGAACTTAGTGCCGCCTTCACCGCTGAAGATCCAAGTCATAGCTGGTGTTTATCTGACGTGCATGGCCTCTGCAGTCGTGCTGGTGGCCGTCGGAGTAGACTCCCTTACCAGGTACTTAATATGTACTAATATAGTACGACCGTTTGATATTGGCCGGAGTAAAGTTAGTCACGAGTGAAGAGAGCCTTTGCTGTAGTAGACTAGCGAATGGTGACAGTTATAGAGAGCGCGTGTGACTAACTTCAAACCGGTTAAGGGGTTGTTCAAGTATTACGTATCGCAATTTTTGAGCCCCCCACCCCTCCCATGTAACGCGCCGCAACGTTATCCTGTACGCTCCCGGCCCCCTTCCAAAAGTTATGTAACTGTAAAGCGATTCTTTTTTTGTAATATTCACAATTAGTTTACGCAAAATACCGGAAAGTCGCTAAAATACCTTTGTTATTGTTTTAAAATAAAAAAAAAAAACAATGTTACACGCTTTGTACGAGACTCCCCTCCCGCGCCTGTTACGCATCGTAACGTTTTACAAGAGGCCCCCTCCCCCCAAATTGCGTTACGTAATACTTGAACGGCCCCTAAGACGTAGGCTGTGCTGTGCCAAGTACTGATGTGATATAATAATGATAAAGGAATGTTTAATGGGAGAGAATGTCCATGGCATTAAGTCCGCCTGTATACCATGTAAAAAGTGTAAATAAATAAATGAAGATTGTAGTGACATCTAGGTTATGGTATCAGAACTACTTAGCTTTCGGGCTGTATTTTTTTCATGATTAATATTGTACAAACACGGAATGTCTAAGATTTTGTTGTACTTATAGAGTGATAGGATTGTTAATCTATACTATTATATAAAGCTGAAGAATTTGTTTGTTTTTGAGCACGCTAATCTCAGGAACTACGTTATCGAATTGAGATATTCTTTCAGGGTTGGATAGCCCATTTATCTAGGTATGCTATAGGCTAATATGACACTATGACCAATTGGTACAGAGATAGTTTAAGGCTTTGGAAAGGACATGGGCTACTTTTGATGTCGGGAAAATATATAGCGGGTATTTTATCCCGGAAAACTCTTTCATGCGGGCGAAGCCGCGAGTAAAAGTTATTTTATTATAAGGTCAAAAAGAATTTTAAAATGTTTTAATTACATATTATCATAAAACATAACATAACATCACGCATTTTATCCCCGAAGGGGTATGCAGAGGCGCAACTAGGGCACCCACTTTTCGCCATATATGTTCCGTCCCATAATGTGATAGGGGGCGAGCCTATCGCCATATCGGGCACAAATTCCAGACTCCGGGCTGATACTGAGCAGAAAAACCCAAATATCACTTTGCCCGACCCGGGATTCGAACCCAGGACCTCAGAGCGCTATTGTACCGGATATGCAATACAACTACGCCACCGAGGCAGTCATATTATCATAAAAAAAAAATTTAAAAAATTAAAAATATTATCATAAAAGCCCACAGTAATAAGAAATATGTGGAAACAATTTGTGTATTTGACAAATAAATTAATTTTTTATATCTAGATACACTTCCGGGCGTAAGACAGCTTGCCATGGCAAGTCTGGTCTCCAACTCTTGGCTGTTACTCTTCGTCAATTAAGACACAAGTATCAGTTGCTGTTGTTACCTGTCATTGGGTATATCGGAGCTGAGCAGGCGTTTATGGCTGCTGACTTTACTCAGGTACAAAAATATAGAAATATAGACTAGGATTTCTATATACCAGAAAATGAAGATAGACTATAATAGACTATAATAGTCTATAATAGTCTATAATAAAGACTATAAGAGTCTTTGGTCGGTCATCAATTCGAAACTTTTTTTCTATACGGGTTCGACAAAGTGACCCCATCTTACACAAGGTGTTAAACCCCATAGTAGCCCGTAAGTAAGTACGTAAGTATGTATATCTGGTTCCAATAGGCCGGCATAATTGTTTCGACTGTCAAGGGGTAATCATCTCTCGTCTGTCGTAAATATGTATATCTGGTTCCAATAGGCCGGCATAATTGTTTCGACTGTCAAGGGGTAATCATCTCTCGTCAGTCGTAAGTATGTATATCTGGTTCCAATAGGTCGGCATAATTGTTTCGACTGTCAAGGGGTAATCATCTCTCGTCAGTCGTAAGTATGTATATCTGGTTCCAAGAGGCCTGCATAATTGTTTCGATTGTCAAGGGGTAATCATCTCTCGTCAGTCGTAAGTATGTACTGGTTTCAATAGGCCGGCATAATTGTTTCGACTGTCATCTCTCGTCAGTCGACATTCGACTGGACCCAAACCCAATTGCCATCAGGGGCAGTGGGGTCACTCTAACCATATCGACGCTGGAAAGCATAAATGCCGTAACCCTTGAAATATCAAAAATACGTTTTTTACACCGTTGGAATCAGGAAATTTTTCTGCGTCGAATGAACCCATTCTCGTTGCTCTAGGATGAAATTTTTTTTTTGCACAGCGTAAAATTTTGGTGATTTTTTTACATATCTCAGACTTTATATTGCTGTAACCCACCGAAAAACTAGTGTTTTTTGTAGTAAAGATACTTACACCATTTCATCGGTCGTAATATAAAGTGTGACCATGGTTACTACGTTAATACGGGACAATATTTTTCGACACACTCAGGTTATCTACAGCGTTTATACGGTATGTAAATAATATACACTCTAAAAGTTACAACGTTTACATGGTATGTGACATGAGGAGATTACTAATTTAAATCCTTTTACATCGTTTGAAAATACGATCCGTACCGTATCGATCGTTTGAAAATATTTGAATTACTGCGTTAATACAGTCGCGTGGCACCTTTTTGCAGCCGACGAAACGTCTTAGTCGCTTCGTGTCGTGCAGTGTTGTGTTTGCTGTAAGTTGGAGCTTTCCGCCAATTGGGCGCTCTTTTAACGATAAGTTTTTAATTACATTCATATTTTTTTTTTATTGATTATACACTAATTAACCATTGTCCAATGTTTCCTTTTATTATAATTTACTGAAATAAGTAAATTATAACCTAACTACTATCGTTATGTAAAATGTAGGAGCAATATTAATTTTAGTAATACAATTTTGAAGCATTTCTTGAGATCTTGAATATCTCTTAATTGACACTGATTAAAATTTTGTAATTTTGATAAGCAAAAGTAGTAGATAAAATAAGTCTGTGAGTTATAATAAAAACGTCCTGAGATTATTTTTTTTTTAAGAATAAATGTTAAAATTACTTAATTAAATAATATATTTAGTAATTTGATTTCAGATGTCGTTTGCACGTCGTATATGGCGAAAATATTTAATACTAGAGCGTAATTTCATCTCAAATAATGATGTTATGACAGATGAAACTGAAAATTGTAACTATAAAAAAATAACGATTCTCAGTGAAAAAATCTATAAAGAAATAAACGGAAAATTAATAGAAATTCTTAATACTAGGTTTTGACATGAGAAATTGGCATTTTGTATGGGAAAAATACATACTGGATTTTTTTTTAAATATAATTAATTAATCAAAGTATGCGCCATTGTTATCTATGCATTTTTGCTATTTGTAGAGAGTTCATTAATCTCTTTACTAAAAAAAACATGGGGGCGAGAATCAATAAACTTTCTGGAGGCGGTTTTGAATACCACATTGGAGTCGAATTTTTTTCCTTATAAAAGTTATCGAATTTACTGAAAAGATGGTAATTGTTGGAGCAAGGTCCGGAGAGAGTACGGCGGATGTCGCAGACATTTCAATTGCAACTCCTCTAGTTTAGTGGCTGTCTGCTGTGCAGTGTGTGGTCTAGCCTTGTCCTGAAGCAGCAGTGGCCTACAGCGATTGACCAGCCTCCGTTTGGCAGCTAGTTTGCCCATCATGTTTTGCAGTTGCTGATAATAGATATCTGCCATAATCGTTTGGCCAGATTTTAGAAAGCGTTAGTGAACGACACCGGTACTAGTCCACCAAACACTCACAAGTAATCTTCTTTGAATCATAATGATTTCTTATGTTTACGCGAATGTTAGACATTGAAATTAAACAAATTTTCCGGATTCTATCGCGGTTTGAATCAATTTTCCCTTGGGGCAGGATTTGAATGGTTCTCTAGGATCCAGCCATTGTGACGAACACTTTTCATTACAGGTAATCATTCGATTACAAATCCTATAATTATTGTGTCGGTTGAGCAATGTAACGCAGCATTCGACGCGATTTTGCTGGTTTGATTCAATCAATCTATGAGGTACCTTTCAAGCTATTTTGCTTTCCTGATTTGCTTCAAAAGGGTTACAATACTTTTATCGCTCACACCGAACCCTGCAGCTAACTCTAAAGTGGTTTGCGATGGATCCGCTTCCATAATAACTTTTAATTCCTCAGTATTCACTTTCGTTTCCAGCCGTCCACGGGGCTTATTCTGAACGTCAAAATTTCCAGAAAGAAAACGTTGGAACCAAAAAGGTACCGTGTTTTCTTTTACGACACCAGCTCCATACCCATCGTCAATACCTAACAATAACAATAATGTTTCTGAAGAAACAAAAGACCATCAACAATCGAACGTACTATGATAAGGAAATATTGACCAAAGTTAATTTTGTCTATAATATTTAGTTGAAGAAAACAATAATTATTACCTATTTATTGTATTTTATTCATTTATTTTATAAATTGTATTTATATTATTTGTTTTATTTAATTATTAATATTGCTAAAATAGCTTTTAAAGGTAGTTGTCATGATTCGATTATGATTTTAAGAATTTCATTTTTAAGTTATTTCTTCGAAGATTCCAAAGCAAAAGAAGCTGATTCCGAGAACGCTGTTCAAAAGGAATAAAGATGTTCAGAAGATTAATGAGAAAGAAAAAGTCTATAATATAGTAGAGTTAAAAATCAGTGAGAGGTTGAATCATAAAAGTAAAGGATTACTCATTTTTATATTTTTAGATTGTTTTTATTGCTTACCATTTAATGTAAGAGAGATTTCTACAAAGGAATATACAGTAGAGTGATAAAAGTTAATTTAATATAATAATTTTGTAGACAAAAAGAGAGTTCCTAATAAAAATATTAGTTTTTAACTTTTTAAAAGTCTTTTATTCCAACTTCTACCATAGTTACAGCATTTTATTGACGTTTAAGAATAGTCTGTTCCATTGCTTACAGCATTTTAAAATAGAGAGTATGCTAATTACAACGTTAATGCTTTCCCAAAAAACGTGACAAAATGAATCTTTCATACTTTGTTTAATATGGTTACAGCGTTTTCAAGGTCTCAAAAAAAAGTTCTATTTGCCTTGTCCCATATTAAATCTTGTCCAGGGAACTTTAGATGAAATAGCTAATGACCATATTATAGCTGAGCACAAACTGCACAACTTTGCTAAAAACCGCAAGCTCATAGGTGTAACGGTTCACGAGTTATGATTTTTTTTCTAAAATTTCAAAAGTTTTTTGGCTCTGGTGTAAAGTTCATACTTTCAGGGTTACAGCGTTTATGCTTTCTAGCGTCGATATAAAAAAAAATAGGTGCCGTATATACCAGCTTCCAGTGGAAAATATTTTTATAAAATGATAAATTGCCTGTTAAAACATTCATAGCAATACGCATATCCTCCACATTATGATTCTTGGAGGAGTTTGCGAGTTAAATACTCAAATAAATTTATTTACTATCACAATTCCTTCAGGCGTTCGTCGGCTGCGCTTATGGTATCAACAACATCGGTTTCGTGATGATATGCTTTGGAGTGTGGAACGCGTTGGCCGCCCCCGTGGCTGGCGCGGTGGTCAAACTCACCGGCAGGTACCCCGTCATGGTTACCGCTCTGGTAAGCATTAACAATGATTTATGTTTACGCGAATGTTACACATTAAAATAAAACTATTTTATGGAATATATCGCGGTTTTTACGGACCCGTGACTACGTAGGCTGCTAAGTCTTCGGGAGAAAATTATAATTTCGGAACAGCTATAAAATCCGCAAAATAGTTCTATTTTAAGTATTTAATAAGTTTCAAATATAAAAACTGCAATTTTGTAAATAAACCATCAATTTCGTCAGTCATGGCGATATTTTATCGCCTAGTTGTTCTAGTTGTAACTTACATGGGCTATAGTCTGGGAATATAGTTATATGATATACAAATCTGGGCACTACTGTAATGGTCGATAAAAAGCCAAATTATTACTGTAACATGCAGTAAAATGGTATTTGCCAATATCATTAAAGCGGAACAAATGACTGCCTCGGTTGCATAGTTGTACTGCATGCGCGGTACAGCAGCGCTCTACGGTTCGGGCAAAGTGATATTTGGATTTTTCTGCACAGAATCAGCCCGAAGTCCGAATTATTTTTGCCCGATATGGCGATACGCTCGCCCCCTATCACATCACGGGACGGAACACACGTGGCGAAAAGTGGGTGCCCTGGTTGCGTCTCTGCATACCCCTTCGGGGATAAATGAGTGATGTTATGTTTGTCTTATGTCATTATAAGGCATATCTGTCACTTAATGGTGGCAATAAAAACCAAACATATATGAATTATATAAAAATGAATCTCCATTTCCCTTGGTCATCGCATCACGCGTGAACGGGTATAACAATTTCGCTAATTCTTTTTGTTGTTGTATTAATTATTGTCAGGAGGTTCTTATGAAAGGAAAAATTCCAAAAATTGCGCGAAAAATTAGAAAACTTAACGAAAATATTAACTTTATATAATTGTCACTTGTTTGAAATAACTGTCAGCGATTGACAGAGTGCGCGCTGCAAATTCATAGTTAAGATGGGACAACGTCTGTCGGGTCAACTAGTATGAATTAAAAATGCACAAATGTAAAATTAATCTGAATTTCGCCAGATTCTGAATCTTGGCCTACTTACCGCATTGCTACATTGGAGGCCAAACCCTGACCAGTGGATGGTGTTCTACTTGCTCGCTGCGGTGTGGGGCGCTGCTGATGCTGTGTGGCTGGTGCAAATCAACGGTAAGTTCATGTTTTGGATTGTAAAGGAAGTAACGCAGCACACGTTGTCGAGTAACTATACATTTTTTCGAATTAAATTTTCTCAAATCATGACAATCATTATTAATCAATAATCTAGTGATTGCTACGTAGAAAATTTGGGAACCACTACTTAGTACTTATCTTTATAATGATAATGGGATTTATTCTTTCTTCCTATTCAAATTTACATTGTAGCCAGTGTAACAACTGGACGTAATAAGACTTAACACCTTCCGCAGTGGAATACCAAACAATACTTTGTAATTCATGGTTTTGGATGGTATCTCTACTGTTTATGGGCGGTCGTATCGCTTAACATCAGGCGAAGGGCAAGTTCGTCTCATCATCCCAAAAATAAAAAACCCTACCAAACATCAAAATTCGTTTAGTAGTTCAGCCGTGATAGCATAACATACATACTTACTATAGCATTTATTAAGTATTGGTAATTTTATTTCAGCACTGTCAGGAATTCTGTTTCCCGGTGATGAGGAAGCTGCGTACTCCAACTTCAGACTGTGGGAGGCGACTGGAAGCGTCCTGTCTTACGGCACTGCGCCTTACCTTTGTGTGAGGACGAGGTACGTCATTAGAGTAGCTACGGTTTTCTAGGGAAGGCAGTTTTTTTTTAAGTACAGACCCCGCAGTCAACACCGAGGGGAACCTGCGAACGGTATACTGGTTCCTCCCGGCTTAGCGACTGAGGGGCCCTGGAGGAAGAGAGGAAGAGGAGAAATAGGGAAGGAAAGAAGGAGAAGGAAGAGGAAGTATGAGAATGGGCGCAGTGAAAAGGAGAGGAAATGTTCACGAGTCCCTCCTAGGCTCCTATGTGTAATTACAACCACGGGGTATACACACTTAACTGTGTAACTAGGGTCGCGACAAATGTCCTCCCGTGCATGGGCGTGCATTCGGTGTGGAGACCGAGCGCACAGGAATTACCTAGGGGGGGAGAGAAGGCAGTTGGGAGAAGCTAAATAAAAACCTCGCCAAATTTACCAAAAGCCCCGCACCACGCGAGGTAAGAGTGTAAGGCTTTGTCTACGTAGGGCAAAGATGATTTTAGAGTCGGCACCACTTTTGTCCCCCCCAGCTACTCCCATGGGTACGTGAAATAATGTGATTGTTAGGTACTGAAAGTAGTTTCAGTTTGTGTCGTGAGATGTCGCTAAATTCCAATCGGATTTTGTTAGTGGTTGAAGAATTAAAAGAACTTGATTATTGTATTGTAGAGTTTTATATACAACTAATATTAGCGACAAATTTTTATTTTATATTACCTATTGATATTGAGCTACATAATACATTTTTGTGGAATGATTACAGAGAAATAAAAGTCCTGTCAATAAAGTTATAGCAAATCTTGCCGTAAACCTTTTAAAGGCGTTAATGTAGAGCGCCTAAAGAAAGATATATATTCATAACAATGTTTATTTTTCTCTTCAATTTTTATTATTATTTCATTGACTATGGTTTATGACACATGAGGCATTATTTTTTTCTTAATAGATGATAGTATTTTATTCAGGTGAAAAAATCGCTACATGCACAGAAATATAGATAATGTTATTCCAATTTCGTTCTACTTACTTTTTATTTCTACTTTTTAGTAATGATTTCTTATGTTTACGCGAATGTTAGACATTGAAATTAAACTAATTTTCGGATTCTATCGCGGTTTTAGTATTTTATTTTCTCCCGACGTTTCAGTCCCCCCCGTGACCATGAAGGCTGCAAAGTCTTCGACAGGTCGGGAGAAAATAAAATACTAAAACCGCGATAGAATCCGAAAATTAGTTTAATTTCAATGTTTACTTTTTAGTGTTTTACTAATAAATATAAAATAATTTCCAGGTTATACATTCTCATTGGATTTTTATTGGTTGGTTTCACCGGATACACGATCATCGAGCTGATGGAATACAGAGTGAAGAAAGCGCATCATTTGGAGAGGAACTTCGAGCTCGTCGAAAAGAAAGAGCAAGAAGGTTAATTATGACATAAGGTTTAATAATGTACATAACTTATTTATAATGCTAAACCTCGTTTGCCTCTCTTCCGCCATAATTTACTAAAATTATTTAAGTATATATACGTTAAGTTTTACGAACGAATAAATAGATATGATTAGCTATACTTAGCAGTGTCGAATGGTGAAATGTTCCAAAAGAGAACTCGATAAGTAAAAAAAAACAGTATAACATATAGGTACTAACAGGCATAAATTCAGTCTACAAATCGTTCTAATGATAATTAAATTATATATAAAGGTAAGCCGACAGGAATCGGACTCGGACTATATGGTAACTTCGCCATTGATACTTAGGTAGTAAATGTATTATATCGATGTGTGGTTTTATTCAGTCTAAGAATATTATTATTGATATAAGTAATGAAATCATAATTTCTATGTTGACAATAATATTATTACATTTTGTTTTATACTATGATGAGAATGTTATGTATTTGTATGAGATTATTTAGTTTTAACTTCGCAAGTGTGTACAAATGACAAACTATCTTTACGAATTAATTTCCTACGATTATATTGCATATCAGAATGTGTGCGAAGATGTTTAATAAAGCCGATTTCAATAACCGATTCCAATTTTAAATTTTTGATCCGATCTCGAAAATAAACCAATCAAAATAAGTCATTTGATAGCATGTCAAAAATACTTTATTCTGATTGGTCCATTTTCAAATCGACGGTTAATGTTTAGATGTTTGCGGTACAAATGTTATTACATGATTTTTGTATATTAATATTAAATAGTGCTTTGTATTGAGAGAAAATATTTGGAATATTCGCGATTATACGATGGTATATCGTGTTTGAAGATTCTCAAAATGCAATAACTATCAATGTTTTTTTTTTATACGTGACCCTACTGTATCTGATGGTAAGTAGATTGGGATCTAATATTAATTTAACCGACGATAAATGATTACCCTTCGATAGTCGATACAATTACGTCGGCCTGTTAGAACTGGATATACACGAGCTGATCCCAGAACGCGACACACGTGTGCCACTATGGCGGGTTTTAACACCTTGTGTACGGTGATTGCTATCCGGGTGTATATAAAATATGTAGTAGTTTACCAAGTATACCTGATTTGTATATATTAATTAACTGTGAGTATTAATTCACAGTTAATTGACTGCCTCCGTAGCGTAGTTGTACTGCATGCGTGGTACAGCAGCGCTCTGAGGTCCTGGGTTCGAATCCCGGGTCGGGCAAAGTGATATTTGGGTTTTTCTGCTCAGCATCAGCCCGCAGTCTGGAACTTATGGCCGATATGGCGATAGGCTCTCCCCCTATCACATCATGGGATGGAACACATTGGCGAAAAGTGGGTGCCCTGGTTGCGCCTCTGCATACCCCTTCGGGGATAAAATGCGTGATGTTGTGTGTGTGTGTGAATATTAATAAAACAATTTTATAGTTTCAATAAATCATTGTTTTTATTCTCTCCACATAAATACTTGAAATCGGATCAAACTTAAACAACTAAACAAGCTAAAATTATCTAAGTACAAGTTCGCAAGGAAACTGATGTGACTAAACCTTTTATTTATAATCATTTAAAATAACAATATGTTAAGTCTTTCGTGAGAATAATTATTTTGATTAAAAAATATTTTTTATTAGCACCTTTCTTATGCATAGTGTTGGGAAAAACGATTAAAAAAAATTATGATATTAAAATTTATTCATTCGAAACATATTGTTATTTTCACACACTCGAAATATTCTATAGGTACAAATTTACAGTCGATAATACACGTCACTGGTCCATTCGTATCCCTTATTTTGAAGTATTCACCGTTATTACCAATATGTTGGTAAACTTACAGCTGCATCAGGCATTGAAGGTAAATATATTTCCTATATAAAGTTTATTAAAGTATTTAAAATCTGATTTAAAGCGTTCAACCGTAATACTTTACCGAAAAGAATATTATTTACTAATTTTTAGGAAGACCGGTTCAAGGCACGAAGCTTTATTTTATCTAAAAATAGCACCTTATTTTTGTAAAAAATTTAATAGTCACAGGTTTGATTACTGGTTGTGATTACCTTAATAAAGTACAATTATGTTTAAGTACGGGTAATTAGTTAAAATTTATCCATTACCCCATTCTGGGGTAAACTTCAATATTAAATTATTTAGTTTAGTGGACCACATTACTTACTATTCGTATGTATACTGATGTTTCATACACTATTTTGGCAATTAAGGAGATTACCACAGGTTATAAAAACCATTTTATATTATCTGTAGACGTTACTAGATTTTTAAATCTATTATAGACATGGTATTTAAAATAGAATAAATCTGATTTATTAATATTTAAGTGCGTATGTAATATAATGCGTTTAGTATTTCTCTCAAGAGACGATATATATTAATACGGGAAGACAAAACTTTATACCGCTTTTGTGTCAGATTATGAATTATGTCAGATTTGACATAATTCATAGTGTAAAAAATATAATTTATGTATAAATGAGGCACAAATATAATTTCACAAATATTAGACAGTCGAATTTGGATCACTGGACGATTAGTGGTTCTATTTATTCCATGCAATTTGGAAAACCAAGTCGGTGAACACAGTCATGAAAACAAATCTATAAAATTCATCTAAGCATCTGCAAAGAGCAAAGGTACAAACATCGAACAGTCTTATCTATTTTAAATACCATGATTTATTTACAAATATTCTATACTCGTTACAATATACGACAAAAAATATTATGCACATTGAAATATCATATACAAAATCTAAATATATGTAAAACCGCGTGTTGACGCAATTGTGTTATCATACTGAGCTTTATTCAGGTGTGATAAGGCTACGTAACGCACAAATAATACATTTATACAATTAATTATGTACATGACCCTGTAGCCTCGTAGCACTTGGGCTATTTACACATAAACATTATATCAGGGCCCTTTTAGCACCAAAACACTAATTTCGTTGTGATAACTGCTGCTAATGACTTAATTCCTGTGGATTTAATTTCCAGATTACCCCAAGTTCAACCATATACCATGGGGTATATGGTTAAATTTGGGGTAATCTGCTATCCTGATTTTAGGAAGGGTTTGCAATCACTGCTGAAGTGGATTGTTAAAGCTATGTTTGGTGATTACAATGTAAAGTCCTTGTTAGATATATAGTTGTGGTGTAAGAATTATTGTTAACCATCAACTTTAGAGTTGACTTTTAGGTATATAAAAAAAATATTATTGAAAGCGTCATTGGAACCCTTACTCGATCGGGAACTTTAACTAAAGTTCCAACTGGTGTCACAGGGTACCTTTTTTTTTCGTTTTCGCGGAGAAAATAGAGTAACTTACATGCCAATTTATTTAATGTTTCTAAACATCGGGTTGAAAATTAAAACTTGTAGAGCTTTCAAATTAAGCTGTAATGCGTGGTAGGTATTAAAATAAAGAGTTATTTATATTTTACTCAATAATATTCCTTGATTAAGTCATTAGCGCAAACCATAAAATAAAAAGTTAAAAATTACATTTAACACATTTGGACGGCAATATTTATAGTTACTGTATCTTATTATATACAATGATACTCTTTAAGCTAGGTTAACACTAAAACATCCTTAAATTGTATACTAAATGCAAAATCTATGAATAGGAAGACTATTTGACAGACTGACGGTCTGTAAGAGGCCTTAGAAAATTATGCGATTCCATATTCGATATGAGCCAATGTTGCTCGCGTTAAATATTGTTTGGAAGTAAGTCTTGAAACTGGCCAACCGGAAGATTTATTATAAAATTAGCATGTGCCTTGTTATTTATGGTACTAAATTATTCTTTTTAAGCAAGACACACACGTTCCGAGAAATTTCAATAGTCAAAATTAATGTTACAGTTTTTTAAAGTCATTTTGACTCTATAGTTCAAATAGAGTTTCTAGGACCGTGTGAGACCAGCCGAAGATTTTTGAAAACCAGTATAAATTTGGAGTATCGGATATTGATAATGTCAAAAAGCTCTTTTATCGTATTTCCAAAATAATATATGTAAGGACAACTACAAACAATTTGGCACCATCTTCACCATAAGATTTGAGCGCAATCTTCATAATGCTGATGAATATAATGTTCCTTATTGATTACCTGTTTGATTACCTTGGCGTTGTGAAGTGTATGGAAAATATGATTAACGACTTTCATATAATCTGCCTACCTTCACATTCGTACCAAAGAGGATAATGAGCCAGGTATAAGACCTCTTATCCACACAGAAGCACAGTTTGGTACAAATTAACAAGTTGGCAATGTAGAGCGGCATTTTGTAAAATATATTCTGTTCGATTTTTAAATTTGACAGAATGCTATATTTTAAAATCGCTCTATGCTTGCCATCTGCCAACTTTGGTGCACTATAGACATAATTTCACATAACATAAAAGATTTGTCAGTAAAATACTGGCATAACAGGAACGAGACGAGAATATTCTAAAAAATAAAAACTGTTTAAAAATAGAACGTTCTAACTGGGACTGGTGGTGTTACTCCGCGGCTCTGATTTGAGTGCGGCGCCGTTGATTTTAGTGATGTTGTTTGGAGAAGACTGCGGTGCTGTTGGAATAGCTGCCTGGCATTGTGCGCAGGGCTCGAGTCTTCTGGCAATAACTGCTCTCAGTTTTAATGCTGGTCCAAGTTTCATCTGCAGCATCCCTGTTAAATGGTCCTCGGTTAGGAGTGGCAGGCCTGCACCGTCGATTCTTTGTTCACGGAAATTCTGAAACGAAGAGAAATTATGTTGTCAGTTACATATTTCAAATTCAATTCTCACTACGGCACTTGGAAATCGACTTGAGAACTTAATGGATATTAAATCCCTACTAGAAATTTCATAAGTAATAAACATCAATACAACTAAAAACTACGATAGATTATAAAAAAACCGTCCGTTGCCATTTCGTTCTTATTTCTGACCATTCATGAATGGTATATAAAATTTAATGTAGTAATTAAAATCCGAACGGATAATAACGATCTAGTTGGCTGGCACCTGACGCGTTCGGATACAGCGACTCAATCATCTACATATTTATACATTATTTTACGCGTTGTAATTAACGTTTCTGTTTTTATTGCGATTCGATGTGTTCATTAGAGTGAATAGATTAAATTTAGAATTGTAAAGTGCAGGCTTATGTTGATAAAGGGTTATTGGTGTTTTTTTTGGGTTCGTTTTTCAAGTTCACCATAAATTGTAACGAATAAACGTGTAGATACAAATATTAATTCAATTGAAATATAACGTATGTTAAGAAGATAAATATACATTTTTTATATTAATTTATGAGTTAATTTAACCTGCTTTAATATACAAATGATTAACAAATGTTACATATAATGGATAGGTCTATCAATTAGGTTATTTCTATGTTAGTGCTATGCTAATATGCACTGAGTGTAATCTAAATCCTAAATAGTTGTTATCTACTAACGGTTTTATTACATTGTCTGTAATTTGTGAACAGGTCACTATCATATTTATTCAGTTGGTAATAGCAAAATGTATATTAAGACAGATAAATAACAACTTCGTTATGAGGTTAATTGAGAATGTTATCCACATGCGGAATGCAGTACAAATAAAAATGACAATATGTCTCGTGTACATTTGTAATTAGTATAAATATTGTAAGTTAAAATTAAACAGAAACTATCAAGTATCAAGAAGGTTGGCGAGTGTGGGTCGCGCTGGTCGCGGTCGCGGCGCTGCGTCCACCGACCTGTCATCTCCGCGGGAACGTTGACAAAAACCGCGCCGCCTACGTGACGTCCTGCGCCCTCCACCTGCCCCCGCGCGCCCCCGCCCGCCGCCGCCCGCCCCGCTGACCACAGCCACCTCCGAGCTCGACCACTTTTTACCGCGCGACATTTGCCCGGAGTTCGATCCGTGTCATCCGACGTATTTCTTTTTTAAATTGCGCCGACGTTCGATTATTTTATTTTTTAATTTTATAAGGCTTCGGAGCGGACGGCGCGCGGCCGTCGAGCGGTAAAAAGCGATAGGGTATAAAAAAGCCTATGAATAATTAAAGCGAGATAGCTACTGGTTAGATCATGGGAACGGAATTATTTTGCGGCGACAGGTCGGCGGCTGGCGGTGGCGGCGGTGGCGGCCGAGACGCGCTCCGCTCTACGACAGGTCAATTTGCGCGACTCATTTTGTTTCCTTTGAGTTCGCCATTAGCGTTATCCCGGCCTCGGCAGCAAATTTACTTTTATGCAAATGAAAAAGCGCTCGCTTCGGAACGAGATTAGAATACTGGCCGCCTTAAAGATATCGAATGAAGTGGAGCGCAGGGTCGAAACGACCGGCCAACCTTCGGTGATTTGGATCGGGGGCATACTTATGTTTAATGGGGGTTAGGCGAGAGCCTGTTCGGGACTCTAATGCCCGTGCCCCGGGGTCGCGAGTGACCCTCGTCCCGACCAAATGAAGTGGAATGATATTCGAGAAAATTGTTTAATTGGGGGTCAAATTACGGGTTCGGAGAACGATCGCGGACCAGTTTGGTTCGTTTGACCTTTTTGTTTAGAATTAATGTGGAAGAAAGACGGGAGACAGGTTTGTGATTAGCCCTCTATTTGAAATGCTTTTA
This sequence comes from Manduca sexta, assembly GCF_014839805.1. Taxonomy (NCBI): domain Eukaryota; kingdom Metazoa; phylum Arthropoda; class Insecta; order Lepidoptera; family Sphingidae; genus Manduca; species Manduca sexta. Next base: position 10,184,161 of record NC_051128.1, read on the forward strand.
CGTTAATAAAGGGTTCTGATTGTATCAAAGTTGTGGAATGTGGAGTTTAAGTCGTTATATTGTACATTTATTGCCTGTTAACGATTGCCTACTTTAAATAAACTTTAAAATGCGTATTTTATTAAGTTGAATGTGTTTTTGTCATTTAATATATGCAGTATTTTTGGCAAACACATTCATATTTTTATATACTTTGTCGTTACCATCTGTAACTGATTAAGTATGTTTCGATAGAGAACTGTACTTTCAGCATAACACCAAATTTCAAGTACAACTTACTGGCAATGGATATGAAACCGATTGCCTAATCCACACAATAATACACCAACTCAGAAACAACTTCATATAACTTATAAAACTTACACAAAACATTTAATCACCATCGCTAACGCTTATTATGCAAACTATGAAAAACGTCACAACTCAACCTGTCCACATTTTATTTACAGTCCACAGATAGGCACTGCGTACCGCCCGTGGCCATGAACCCCGGTTTAAATTGCACCCAGCAGCCAGAACAGGTTGCTGGGAGCAAAAAAGGTTAAAGTATGTTCCTTTGGAGCGAGGGGGTACGGGGGCTAATGACAGGGGCACCGCGGCGCCCGAGGCGGCTACCGCGCAAATTGATGCCTCGGCCGGCTCTGGAACCTTTGCTCCCGGCTAGTGATGCGCAACGTCGATAAATAGCCGCGCCGGCGAATTATGGCGGCTCGTTTATCATGTTTGATAGTGTTGGTACTTTCGTGCGCACCTAAACCTATATTTAATTATAGAACGCTGGTAAAAATTATTAATTCGTTCATAAGGCAATTTTTATTGGTTATCGAGATCGATAATCGTGGTAGCATCACTATTCAAACCCGCATTACACTATAAAGATTGGTATTAAGTATGAAGTGTACTCGCATGGGCTGCCGGCTGTACGGAGCTCGTCCGGTAATTATAATCTGAGACCATCGTTTCACAATGCCTTTTATTTTCTTTTATGGAAGCGTTTTTAACGAATGAGAGGTTTGGTTTGACCGGTGGATACCATAGATTTTGCTGTTGTGGTATAACATTTTGTTTTGAACTGTATAGTGTAAATTATCATTTATGGCGTAATGAATATGAAGAAAAGTTTGAAACTAATGTAGAAAAGAATAATATAGAACATATTTCGAATAACTAGCATCTATTTTTCAGTAACATATTTTCAATACGTAAACTTCATCAGTTTTATATTATTAGTACATTAGAATAATTGCCTAGATCTTATAAATACTGTATTATTAATGGAGGTACTACCCAAACATATGTTTTACTTGATTAGGATGGCATGCTAAATTATTTTATACGAAGTTGCAAATATAAAAAGTAATCCATAAAACATCATTTAAAATGACTACGAAATGAGTCGATTATATTTTAAATAATAAATAGTATGTGACCACATAATGGGAAGTTTTTGCCAGAAATAAAGCCTTGTTGTTTTTAGCATCATTTCTGTTTTAGGTAAAAACAAAAAAGTTTTTAACGATTACTATAAAAATGTATTGTGTATCACTCGTCAGATAAAAATCTTATTACAAATAACATATAGTCAATGGAGGTACATTCTCAGTTTTTATATAAAACACAAAAACCGCAAGTCCTGTCCGTTCGTCAAATAAATCTTTTGATACGGTCATCATAGGTTTGTCTCGGAGTCTTTCGTACAATTGCGGTTTTTTGTACCCTTTCTTATTTGTTTTCCGACATATCTCGATCTGTTCAAATATTTTTTTGTTTAGTTTGTAAACGCTTGTTTACTTTCCTCGCATATTTTATATTTACTGTTACATTGTGTTATTTTAAATCTATATTTGTATTATTTGATTCGAAATATTAACACAGACAGTTTTTTATTGGTGGTGGATCTCATATGTGCGAGTCCGCCTGGGTAACCACCGTAATGTCTATTTCTGCCGCCAAGCTGTGTGTAGTCACTGTTGTATTCTGATTTGAAGAGCGTTACAGCTAGTGTAACTACAGGACATAAGACATACTCATGATGTAAAATCTAATTATCATTAGTACGATTTCCAGATCGCATTTATGGATATTATTAGAACTTATAACTTGTGTCGGGATCCTTTTTGAAAAATTTCATCCTTCGCCACTGCATTGAATATACGTCAATGATAAAAATTATGTAACTGAGTAGGCTTGGACACGACAAATGTGACGTTATCGAATATCGATTTTGCGTACGTCCTGTTTTGTTGATCAAATCTATATCAAATGAATCCCTATTTCCCTTGCTCACGCCATCACGCTTGAACGGCTGGACCGATTTCACTATTTTTTTTGTTGTGTTTGTTATTGTCAGGAGAAGGTTCTTATGAAACAAAAAAATCTAAAAAATGCGCGGAAAGTTTAAGAAAACTTAACGAAAATATTAATTTTACATAACTGTCAATTGTTTGAAATTACTGTCAGCGATTGACCGAATGCGCGCTGCAAATTCAAAGTTAAGGCGGAACAACGTCTGTCGGGTCAGCTAGTAAATAAATAAATCTGTATGAACTATTGTATAATATCTTTTGTCATCTTTCACACCGCCATTTGGTTATCCAGTAGGTTAAGTAAATCAACAAAGCGCTAAAAGCCAGAGGTCACTTGGACCCTAGCGTTATCGTATTTTTATCTCCGAACTTTCTAACTTTTACCAACTAATGGAGGCTAAGTTTAAATGGTTTCGTTGTTTTTTAAAAGCTTAACTGTGCGAAGTTTTTACCGACTTTATTTAGTTGCATTGTTTTGATAAATGGTTAGGATTTGTGGTTATTGCTTTTCGATAGGATTATTGTTGTTTAGTGTTTGTCTGTTTTCTATATTTTTAACTATTTATACTTTTTACGTGGGAACAAGGAGTTTTAATTATAATATATTTTTTTTTTTTTTTACATTTAGTGAGTGTTGTGGATATTTTACTGTAATTAGGATCATAGGGTATTTGTTTTATATTTAGTGTGTTTATCGGTGTTACTAAAGAAGAGAAGTGTTTTTTATATAGGTATTTACGTTAAGTTATGACTTCTAACCAGGAAATAAATGAATATTTTACGTTATAATGCTGCTATACCCTGAACGAATGACGAATGCCTACAGCATCAAAAGAAAAATATATACAAGAAACCTATTAATCTTCGAATCATAAAGAATAATTAAGTCGACTACGCTGCAGTATCGTCGGTCTATATCAAAACATTACCTCACCCATTCAACTAGAAAGCTTTATCAATCGGTGCGCAGGCGCAAAAAGCTCCTACGTAATAATTGGAAAACGGACTGACATAGTGGGAGTGGCGTGCGCGCGCCGCCGCCGCACGAGACAGACTGAACCCAGGGCTTTGTGAGAGAGCGAGATAGGTACAGGGGGCGGGGACTGCCGAGCTCTGACGATATCACCCGAAAGTATTTCATAGAAACCGCCCAATCTAACTCGCCAGCTGTCGTGAACTCTGTCTATTGTTTGACGGGTGGTGTGGTGCGACAGGCGAGAGGTCAAGTTGGGTTGGTTTGCAATTGCTATTATGTAGATGTTTTAACGTTACTGATAATAAACAGTTATAGGAATGTAGTGAAATGTCTGTTAAACAAGGCAGATATTTTCATTTATTATATAAATCAAAATCAGATGGAGTGAACGGATTATTAAGATGAACTTATAAAAAATGAATTCATTTCTGATAACATATGAGAGCGAAGACATTAATGATTTATTTTCAAGGGATGCATTCATAGCATCAATTAGTGTGTTGGATGCAGGTATTCCCAGTATAGTAGGACATGTTACAAATCTCATAAATTTTCGAGAGATGCAACCAAAACTTGTCAATTTTAGTGTGCAAGTATTCTCAGAATAGTTAGGGCTTGTAACAATTCTCATAAAATAAAACTGTATGTGGCTTTTCCACAGTCTGGAATTTTGCACATCTGCTCCACGTCTTTTCCAATGTCTAATATCCGCAACTACTTTTGTAATGTCCTTACCCAACTCAAATACCAAGGCATGTTTACAACAGTTAACTTACAGATTTGCGCAAATACTTAGCTCATTTTACGATAATGTGCATGTATTTATTCTATCTTACTCGACCATCTTAGGTATTTGTAATTGTTTATTTATAATTGTTGTTAAAAGTAATGTTTGTATCTAGAAATAGCTTGAATAATGTCACCTTATAATAGGTTCTTGCTCGTTTTTAACCGACTTCAAAAAAAGGAGGAGGTTCTCAATTCGACTGTATATTTTTTTATGCGTTTTTTTAGTTTTGTCACATCACTTTATAGCAATAAACACGTAATTGGTAACCGAAGTTATTTGGATGATATGGAATATGTAACTTTGTATGGAGCATAGAGAGAGTAAACAAATGAATGTTTTTCATGAGTAGTTCAAGTAATGAATGAAAGAAGCAGGAGTATTTGATATCATGAACGTAAACTGATGGCGATGGGCTCTAAGGATTATGGCAAAAATTTATGATTTTTTTTCGATGTGATATTTAGAGTTTGTTTTCGTGAAAAGTATCTCATATGTAAACATTAAATAATCGTAATAGTAAGTTATTACTTAGTTCACAAAATTTTAAATTTGCGTATTTTAAGATAAATCAAAATTAATTATTTATAAATAATAGTGGTCGAAATTCCACTGACAAAATTAATATATTCGTAAGTTGTGACACATAATGTATTAATATTGTTACCTTCCGTACTCTTCCATATGAACTTTAACTACGAAAATCCGTATCTGTGATGTGCTTTTAAAAAGGGTACAAAGATATTTCTTCACATACACACACTACATTTTAAAAGTGCTTTAAACAATGCACCAAGGATGTAAAACACTCAAAAAGACCAAAACCAGAAAACAAGAAAGAATTTATGACTTCAATATAAAACAACAAACTTTGGGACATTCCAACTTATTGCACGAAACTATTTTCATATTGCTTCCGACAATACCAATTACATAAATCAAAAACCAACATAATACTTTCCAAACGTGATTCGATATTGCGATTAATGGCAGCATTAACAATGGATTATATAGCTCAGTATACAGAGGGCGCTGTGGTGCGGTGAAACAATCTGCTTGTATCATCGACCAGCCAGATACTATCGGCTCGTGCCACTTGTAACGGATGTGCCTAGTTTGTATCGATATGTCGATACTCGACGGCCGTTGGTGATTCTAAATTTAAATTTTCAAATTTGTTCCTTTGTTCTAAATATGAAATGGAGGTGTCATCGTTTTATTTATATGGCAAATTGTGCGAATAAATTCATGTGTTCTTAATTTAAAATGTTTGTATCATTTACTTATTTTTATTTAGCTTTACACAATTTATTTAGATTTGAAAAACGTATCCAAACTTACTCTATTATTCAACAAACTATCATATAATCTATAGCGATAAAATGTTGTATAAAACATCGATAACATTAGGTGTCCGTAACTAGCGGGGCACGAGTAGCGGTCGCGTGCCTCGTCGCGCCCTCTCGCGGTGCTCGAAGAAAGTGCGCCTGTGCTCACGGACACTCGCCACTCGCCGGCTCGTGGACGGATTCAGGTGACCGAATGGGAGGTATGACCCCACGTTTGTGGAGATGGGGGTCACATTTATTAGTTTTTTGTTGTTATTGACGATGCAAGAGATATATTTATACAATTGAAGTTTGGATGTTTTTGTAGTTATTGAAAATTAATTAACACATTGAAACGTTCAAAGAAATACAGGACTTAGCACAATAAAATATTAATAACCAAAATAAAGTTACTTTATTAATCAACTACATCTTTATTACAAGTTAAGAAATTACAGATCGACGTCTACATTAAGACAGGGAGGCATTATAACCCACGGCGATTTTCCTGGATCCTAATTGCTGAGTAGTTGCCAGTTGTGAGCCGCCAACCGCTAGTTGCAAGACGAACGATTATTACCGATGCTTTAACGTTAATGATATCTCCTATTAGCTAAATGTATGCAAGGTATACACATGCTACGGGGCATGAAATGAAATTAAGTGTTATTTATTTTGAAAAGTGGCGGTAGCCTAGTTGGGTGTGGAACGGACTGAGACGAATGTTCGCAGGTTCAAATCCCAAGGGCACACTCTGACTTTTCTAAAGTTATGTGTGTATTCTTTGTGAATTATCGCTTGCTTTAACGGTGAAGGAAAACATCGTGAGGAAACCCGCGTACCTGAGAAGTTCTCTATAGGAATTATGAGGGTGTCTGAAGCCCACCTAGTCCTAGTGACCTGGACTACTTTGGGAGCTAATGGTTTAGCCTAAATAATATATCTGATTCTTTTTACTGGTGGTAGGTCTCTCATATGTGAGAGTCCGCTTAGTCGAGTCGTAGGTATCACTGCAATGTCTATTTCTGCCGCCAAGCAGCAGGATGTAGTCACTGTTTTGTTCCGGTTTGAAAGACATTGTAGACAGTATAACTATTGGACGTAATGAGACTTAACATCACATGTCTCAGTTTGGCGAGCGCAGTGGAATACCAAACAATACTTTGTAATTCTAGGTGTTGGATATTGCTTCTTCTGTTTATGTGCAGTAGTATTGCTTAACATCAGGCGAACGGCAAGATTGTCTCGTCAATCAAAGCAACAAAAAAAAAATAAGCCGTCGTTGCCAAAAGCGGCTAGTAAGACATTAATTAACAACAAAGGGTAATGGAAATAACCAATTGTACTAGTAATTGAACTTCTGCCTATCCCGTATAATATAGGCATTATTTTATACAAAATCATGAATAATGTGATACGGTTTAACATCTCAACGTACTTTGATGTTTCGTAATGATGTACATGAGATTAAATAATGCGTACTTAATATCTTTTATGATAATAGATAATGGTGTCTGCGCTTTGCGAAGTTCTTTGTTTATTATAATATTAACGTTCAATTTGTTGTTATAGAATTTGTATAAATATAAAATAAATAACACAAGTAGATTGTATACTATTTCGAATGCAAGAACAATACATGTAGTCCAAAAGCAATGTGTAACCTCTGTATTAATAATAATCAAAAAGGTACTTTGATCGTTTTTTTTAAATGGTATTATTTTTTTTTATTTAGGGATAACTGAAATAAATATGTAAGCTCAAGTAAATAAGGATGTTTTGGTACATATTCTGTATCACACTATCAGTAGAGCGGATTACACATCTCTGGTATTGTATTGTATCCCACAATGTCCCAGTGATTGGTAAAGGCTTCTCCAAGATCCTTTCATGAATCATGATCCTGCGCTATAGTGAACCAATTATTTTAAAATAATTGTAGTTTGTCGTGCCATCTCTTCTTTGGTCTACCTCCAACTATCTCAACGCCAATTATTGAGTACTAGTCTCATTTTAAAAATACAGGGAAATTTAGTTATAGCTACATATCACCACCAAACTTGGACGCTATATCGAACAGTCGTTGCAAAAGATACCTATTCATACCTTTATTTGCAGGGACTTTGTCTAATCGTTATAAACGAGGCGACGCTATTACCGAAGTCGTTACAACTGGTTTCCTCTATATCATTATTAAAAAAATCCTACAATATCACAACCAAACATCTAAGATCATGTTAAACAATTCCCGCAAAAGGCCTCTCTAATTCTAAAGCTTATTTCACATGTTAGGTCTGTAAACATGTTCGCGAAACAGTCCGGTGTGCCCGACCCGATATTCGCATTAAAGGCCTGGCGATAAATAAATGTGAACTCTTCCGGAATGTGCTGGAGAATGTAAATGGATAGCCGGTATGTGGTGCAAGAAGTTTTGTTTCGATACCTCTGATGAGTGACGTAAATGATTATGATCTTTGAATTCCGAGCGGTTAGAACGATATTAGAAATGCAAAAGGTTTTGTTATGCTTTTATAATTACTGAACCAATTTTGATGAATTTTGTTATATAGCTTAAACTTTTTTATATTTGTCATAACCGACTTTACGAAGGCGCAAATTTTGTATTTTCATTCTCAATGCTCGGCAGCCTGAGACATTCGTGGAGTCCAGAGTAAGACGGAATAGATTAAAATATCGACGTTTGAAAGGCAATCACATCTAAGCGACAATCAGTAATTTTTTTAGTAAAGCGATTTTAAATTCTAATTTTGATAAGAAAATTCATAACAATTAAACTTTTTATTTTATAAAAATATTACAGTTTAATGATATTAAAATTGTCCTAGACCTACAAAACCCAGATCAAATGACGCAAAAAATGGCGGTTCCAAATAATCATACAATTCACTTTCGGTATACTTGTCGCTTAGACACGATTACCAAGCGTCAATATATTCTTATACCTTCAAAAATACTCTAACAAAAGTCCTTAGTCCGTAGAGGTTATCTTTCCATTCGTCTTAAATCGTTTCAAGATAACAATCATTTGAACATATGTAAAACGTTAGTGAATTAATGCTATAATGCTACTGGTATAGTTATTAGCCGTACACGACCGCTTTCATCGTACAACTAGTTCGGTGGCAGAATTCATAAGCCATATACGGAGAACGGTCAGGGTGACCGCGTTTGGGTGGATTCTAAGACAATTGTTGGACAATTTCTATAAAGAGAAAGTGTTTTTAGATTAAACTCGCTCGGAGAACCTTTCTAAGCCCTTTGCGAGATTAAATATAACAATGAAGTAAAAAATATGTGAAGTGCGAGTCGGGCGTATGTTTTCATTTTTTTTATTAATATTATTATTAAACAGAACAATATTAATCATTCAATAAAGTTATACTAAATAAATTATAATTCACTTTCACAACAAAGTTTTATATGTTTTGGAGGAAAATTAACAAGTGCTGAGATGAAAACATTAGTTTCACCGATGTATTGCTAGTTAACATAAAATTTTGACTCCATTTTTTCTGGGATTAAGCGGGACTTTTAAACAAGCAAAAGGCAGTTTCTTATATATAGCTACATTTTATCGGGGATTAAAATATCTACAGAATAAATTCCGAAAGCGCATCCATGATTTTTCTGATATAGTAGACTTTATAAATGGTAAATATTTTGAATGAGGTGACCCATTTGCACCTCCACAATTATTTCCATAAAAAGTAGAGATCTGACAGTACGTTCGTTTTCGATGGTAGAGCAGTAACTAAGTTAGATTTATGCTTTACTAGCATCTACAAAATTCACTGAGTTTAGCGTAAATCTTGGATGAACGGCTATAAATTCAGAAATAGTCGGCCTTGCTAAATAGCAGCTGTTAAATTGGAAAGTTTCATGTAGGCTGCGTAATTAAATACGCTTAGGTACACTAGGCCTAATATTGGTATCTCCGGTAATCTGATATTAAACTAAACCTTAATATGTAACCTACTGGCTGGGACAGGCTTTTCCCATCTCCATTTAAAGTAAAAATGAGAAATGAAGGCCATGGATTTAATTACATTAACAGCAGAACTTAAAAACATGATATATTAATAATAATAAAGTTCGTGGATTTGATTTACAGTTGGAAAACCTTGAGTCTTATACGCATGATGGAACTTAGATTGCGCGACTTCCTGAGAGGAGTATTAGATCGTAAATACGAAGTCATATTTTTATGGTCATGTAAGAAGCATGTTGCGGTAACTTCACTGGACTCTACTGTAGAGACATGTGGAGCATAAATACTTTCAACTACCTTCACACTGTGATAGATTCTATCTTAGCCGTATTTCAGCCACGGGGGCCAAACTCAATAGAGATTAGGCAAGTACACAGGATACTCTTAAATTAGGCAGAAAATAACCTCCAATATTTCTTGGCGACCATGGTCACCGTGTATATCACAGGACAGCTCGTGCGTCCGTACGTTGCTGAATATGCATGAAGCGTCGGTACTCTTGTCCCGCCGCGTATTAGTGTCGGTTATCGCATAACTATTGTGCAACGTGATTTATGCGACTGGTTGCTAGTTGCAACCGCTGGTTACATTTTCAGGTTGACGGGCGATGGTTTATTGAAAGGTTTATTTCATTAAAAACATTGAAGTTAGTTTTGTTTAGCGTGTTGGTTTAATGGTTTGTTTTATTTTTCGTTTACGGTGCCAATTACGGCTCAGATTTTAAGGTCTGATAAAAAAATGTGTTTATTTTTCGTTTCTAAAATGCCCTGAATTCGATTTTTTATCAAATGTCACTCGAGCATAAACTTCTTAATTCATTTAATTTTATCTTTCAAAATACTTATTATTCAGGACAGCCACGGTAAATATAATAGAAAATATTTCGACAACTCGTAAACATAAACGATATATTTCTTTACATTTTAACGCCTATACGAGAGAGGTCAAATTCATATAATTCTGTTAAGATATATCTTTCATCGAAAGTTCTTTAGATACAAAGGTCATTAGTAGATTACTCTGGTCTATTAATCAGATTAGATCTGAACCCATTTAGGGGTTAGTAAGAATGCGCTAAGTGCATGAGATTGATTGATACTGATGGACTCGGCCCACGAATGTTTGTCCTTTATCTTAGAGTATTTAAGGCTTGTCATCCGTTATGTTCTGAAAAGTATACCGATGTGAAAAAGAAAACAATTTTTTTTTCTTTTTGTTGACGGAATATCATTGGGTTTTATTAATTTTTACTTATGTTGCAAAAATTTACTTGAAATTTTATGTGAGTAAAAATTAGAAAACACCATAATTCATGGTTGCCCTTTTATTTATCTTTCGGGATTATTGGAAATGTTCACTACAAAGACATACAGGGTGGTGACGACATAGCGACATTAAATGAAACCACATATCGAGTATCACGTTAGTAGTACGTATACCAAAAATTATCAAATTACAATCAATGGTTTAGCCGCAGGAATTATTTTTTACTTTAACGATTTTAGAACATGATGTACATACATTACGATTTTGCCACGCAAGTTCATTAGGTCATTCACCTCAAAACAATTTAATTTACCTACATGCGTAATACAAATAAATACAATGTGCTACTCGCTACTCAGAAATAATATTACAATATTTTATTATATTGCTGGTTGTATTTAGACCTAATCACCATAATGATAATATTATTATTATTAGCAAAGAAAGATTGCCGAGGCGCACCACTCGTTTTGTAAGCTGGTAAGATAGCTACGTTGTCAATTCGACATTTTTGTCTAAACATGTAAGTAAGTGTAGGCAAAAATACCAGATGTAAGGGAAGCGCTACCGAAAACGAAGACAGCGCGATCGAATGATTACTATTTTATTCAAATTTTCTTAAATTTCTATACAGCGTTACGTTTGGATAGATAAACTAAACTATTAATTAGAAACAAAATCCAATATTATTAAAAAAAATATCATAATGTAAGTTGTAAGACGCACATCAGCTGATGCTGCTGTGCGGGCGCAGCGCGGCGCGGCGCGGCGGCCGACTCCTTGTCGGCATTTCTTTTGTAGTTCGTACGCATGTGTATAAGTTTTGATTAAATGTTCAAGTGTTTACATGAAATGTGAACCTAGTGACCATGACCACCATTTTTTAGATTACGTTCATGAATGAAACTTTACGCTCAAAAGGGACCGCCAAATAAGTAAGTACGTACGCCTCTTACTTGCAGTGCCTACAGGTCAGATGAGGTTAATAAATAATATTATAAAGGCTGGTGTGTTTAATTTAGATTATTTTCGCATTTAGTTTGTTTGAAAAATTAGATTCTTGTAGTTTTGCGTAATAACTTTTTTGATAATTTTAGAGTGTTTTGATCAACTAGTGGGGTTCGTGTTTTCATTTAATGTCGTTATGTCGTCACCACTCTGTATAATTCTAGTGATATATATACAAGATATATATAATTCAAGTTGTACATTAAATATGACATAGAATCTAGTAATAGTGAGCCAGCGGTATTACCAATATTTTGTTCAGGGAAATACAGTTGTTGTTTGTATCTATGACAGCCTATTCATCATAAAATACCATATCTCCTGTCTAGTCAACGTCTAAATCATAGATAGTTCAGCAAACAAGAACACCTACGTAAATGCGCGACTTTAATCTTTCAATAGCGTTGTTTATCTAAAGATCGCACATTAAAACGTACATTATTTACGCACGTAAATAATGCGCATCGTTTTTACTCGCGGACTTAGTGGGAAGATATTACAAATCACCTTTTACGGTTTTAAACAGACGATAAATCTGGCCGGTACACCCACTGCGCGACCGATCCAGATGCTATCGCGACGTGGCTGCTTTGTGGTCTCTCACCACTAAATGAAGTGTACCCGCTGCCCGGCTAGATTTGTGGACCTTGATAATTATTCCATTTTCAAAATAACGTTCTACGTTTGAATTTTTGTTGCCGGCCAGTGTGTTTTAATTGTTTAAAAAGGTTTGTTGTTGCTGGTCATTATAGAAATAAAAACTTTATGATCAGATAACTTTTTTGGAATATGAAATAAATTACTAAACAGCACACTGTAAAAACAGATGTCGGCAATGCATGTAACGTTTCAATTATTTTCAATGCTAATGCGCAATAAAATTTTATTTTGAAGTATATTGTCATTTAGATGCAATGAGCAAGCAAAATAACAATAACGGAGTCAGATTAAATCTCTGTTGCACGAGGAAATGGCTCGCTAAATGATAGTTCCTGAAAGTAGATAAATGTACAAGACAGATCAGTAATGCGACATTTAAGATAACCGCGATTCACAAAACAATAAAACAATAGGAAACGATTTTAATCACGTGTTACCCAACATCGATTCACGACAAAATCGATTTTCTTTAACACAAAACAAATACACCAGAAGAAAATAATGACATCGATTACACATTGGGAGCAGAACAATCATGTACATTTCCTTTTATAGGCCGATCGACATCCGGTAAACGGATTCGACGGAGTCGGATAGGGCGAGCGGACAGATCGAATCAGCTCTATGTCTTTAATTATATTGTTACGCCGATCGCCGATCGCCGATCGCCGGCCGGGAGGTCGTGAGGTTACACCAAATAGATTATCTGTAGATGAGACCCGGCTGCCGCTCTGTGAATAGTCTCCTTTCATATCTGCTGTATCGGATTCTTTTTAGATGTTGCCAGGGCTGTCTAAAGTATTTTTATTTTGCAATTTTTGGCTTTAAAATATCGTTTTTGAATGTAGACAAATTAAATATTATTGTATAATACGGTTAAGATATTTTCTGCCTTCGCGTTGCCATTTATGAAATTATGATTTAAAAATAGTGTAAACGTCTGGTAAATCTGCCTTTGATTTATTTATTTAGGTATGTTATTAATATTAATTATAATTAAAAATTATGTATTTTTATGAATAAGAAAATCTTTGATTTATAAATAATGAAAAATTTCCACTAACGAAACATACTTAAATTTTTGGTTTATCCAAATGAAATATACTTCTAACCAAATATACTTAAATTGTTTATGGAAGTTTTGACAACCCTACGAGCGGCCGCGGGTCATTATCATTAGAGCGAGGATCGCACAAGCCTCTTTGATTGCTTTTTGTAATTTGGAGCATTGAATGTTTGAATTATTTCGAGAATTTGTATTGTGGTGTCGGCGCGGTCATGTCGACTGTTCGATATTTTTCACCATCACAATCGATATAATGTCGTGAATGCTTGTTTGATTAAGATTTCATATCTTTGTTCGTGGAAATGGGACAAGTTTCGTCGAAGTTTTGTAACTCGTTATTTGTAAATTTTTAGGTTATGTACGATTTTTACTAAAGATTTGTTGTTACGGATTCAAGAAATATTAGCTATAGACAATTATTGTTGCTGGTACTATTATATGAAGCTGAAGAGATTGTTTGATCACGCTAATCTCAGGAACTGCTAAACCTTTTTTGAGATTTTTTCATTGATGGGAAGCTACATTACTCCTTATTGGTATATGCTATTTTATCCCGGAAAACATTTACACTGGCGAAGCCACAAGCTAAAGCTACTGTAAGCACAATTTCTTAATTTTTATTTTATTTTAATACTCAGTAACATTACTATTAAACGTTATCACTAATTGACACTACCAATATTATTTTGTTTCCTTCTACAAATCGTCTAATGTCAGTAGGTGAACAACGTACCAAATACTTTAACAAATATTAACATTCATAAATACAGTTGAATATGATCATGACATTTGGCAATGGCAATAAAAACATTTGTAATGCTAATAGTTAACCATAACTTATTATTATCGGCTGACATTTCGCGAAATAAATTACCGATAAACTATCAAATGTATACAAACATGGGGAAATTTGTTTACAATAACAATGTCAAAATGGCGGACGTGAAAGTGACCACAATGAGTTTCTGTGGTCGCAAAGTAGGTGGTCACTCAGCCTATGCGTTTTTTCGGCTTAATGACGTTTTTTATATTAAGCGTCGTTATGGTACCACGCATAAAATAACAAAAAAAGTATAATGGAAGTTATGTAGAGAAACTAAGTTCTGGATAACGCTCTTCCTGCATAATTTATTTTCGAAGTTTCTTTCGCCTTTCATTTGAAGTTGGAAGCTTTAGGAATCGAATCTATAATATCCTTGTTAGCACCTATTCTCCAGTCTAGGTTATTGCTGCCTATCGTTTCTTAAAAAAAAATTCTGATCTTTGTAATTGTATTCTTATCCATCGGTTAAAGATATAATTACTATAAACATCAACGAAGTTGCATTGAAAACATCACAAAGTGAACGAAAATACAAAAAAACGAAAATGTATAACAGTCGCACTGCCAAAAAGTGACAATATGTCCAAGAATGTGTTTCTACATCCACGCATTGTTAGCTTTACACAATCATAACAAAATAATTGCGGTTTCGGCGCACGCGCACGCACGCGCCATTACGCGTCGGTGACAACCGCGAAATACGTTGACCCTAATTTCGGTAAAAAAAATAAAAAACACTATTGCGTGGCATGTTTTGCAAATAAATTTAATTGTGTTGAACAACTGCCGGCATCACATTTGGTTCAAGGCGTTTTTAATTATTAACTAGTGTGCATCTCTACCTGTGTTCTTTTTTCAAACGCTATCAGATGGCCTTTAATTTTTGTGGGTCAATTTAGAACCTCTGTGGTAACACTATAAAAACTTTCCCTCGTAAATATCTAAGAGGAAACTTCATAAATATAAAGCAGTGACGAAACCAGGTACACAGATCGTTTATCTAAAACGTATTGATTTACAATTAGTTGCCCGAAGGCGTAGACAGCGACCTCGCATATCTGTGCGTTTGACATTTAGCCCGAACGACCTTTCGGCTAGTTTCGGCCGGGTTCGGCTACTCCTACATGAGCCCGCGTTCGGCCCACGGACGCGCCCACATGTACCAGACAAACTAGATCACCCTTTATATTTTATTGTTGCGAGTTTTTGTTACGCGCGGGATGGTTATCGTATTTATTGCTTTGGACGTATTGTTGTGTCCTTAAATATGAGTGTAACGTGGTCATCCTTGTTTATGGTTTGAGATGTGGACATTTCGATTCGTGTACTTATGAAGTGGATTTGATTGAATGGAGATATTTATTGAAAGTACTTTATAATGCACTTTTAAGCCAATTATTATAGTTAATCGCTTATACCTCCGAATTAAGTAGATATGAATGAAATATAACAATGAATAATTTTAGCTCGATTGATATGTGAACTTAAAACTAATCTATACGGATACAGCTGTTTGTAACGCGCTGATCTCATAGAAATACAA
Source organism: Manduca sexta (assembly GCF_014839805.1). Lineage (NCBI taxonomy): Eukaryota > Metazoa > Arthropoda > Insecta > Lepidoptera > Sphingidae > Manduca > Manduca sexta. The sequence goes on from NC_051128.1 coordinate 10,199,933, forward strand.
AAACGATTTTGTTTTTTTAGGAATAGTAAGGTACAATATTCCTGACTATTTTTTACCCCGGAAAAACATTGATACCGGAAGAACTTATTCATGCGGCCGAATACGCAGGCAAAAGCTAGTTTAATATACATCTGTTATGGGTTCAAAATACAACGCTTAAACGTAAAGCAAAGTTCCCCACACAAATTACTTTCTTAACTTCACCCATCTCGATACCAATAATATTACGTGGCTAATGAAGAGCATGCAATAACCGGAATACCGGAATATTAAGAGCGATCGGAAGCGACGCATCCGCAATACATCACAGCCCTACTGCCGGGAGGAAGGAAAGCTGTCATTACGGGCGCGGCTAAGATTCCAATTTTAAAACTTGCTTGTTATGACTTTTATGTGGAATCAACTGAACATGACGCTAATCTTGTCTAGCAGCATTATAATAATGTACAATCTATATTAAGATATGTTGTGACACAAGCTGCGCGTCATAGGTTGCGTTTTCGCAGTATATACAGTAAATAAAGTTACTGGTGTTCTTAGATGTTGTTATAACTTGAATTATAAAAAGAAATATAAACTACTCGTGCATCAACGCGTGCGGTGCTTGGCATAGTCAGTAGTCACTCCAAATATCTTTACTAGGCTTTATATGTATCTAATTAACGACATTATGCAAAAGAGTTCAATGGCCTTATAGATGTTCTGTGGCTTTTTGTATATCTGCTTAAGCGCTAACCTCACAAAAACACTAAAGTTTCAACTTTAACAATTATTTAACAAACTAAAAAACTGCATTGATTAAAATTCTGACACAAAAGTGTTACAAGCGTTTACAGCATTATTTTTCATAATTAACTCTAAAAAACAACATTATGAATCGGATAATCAAAAAGGTCGGTGCGGCCCGAGTCCGGGGGCGCACGCGCCGCATCGCCGGCGGCATCATGCGCCCGACATTACACTCAATAAACATTGCTCCCACTAATACTAACTATAACGTTGTAACGGTACACAGATAACGTTTTATGACTAGACATTTTTGTACTTTCGACGGCAAAGTTAGAAAATGTAAGCGTATACTTTGTATAGGAAGAATAGAAAAAAATGATTAGAAAGGTATAAGATCACTTATTTAATGACGAAACTGAGGTTTAATTAGTCTGCACGGAATTGATAATTGATTTTTGTTCGAATTTTAAAATGCATGTTTATTTTTATCGCTGTTGTAGGAGTACAATAATAGGTAATCAAGAATAAATCGATAAATAAGGCGGCACTTTTATCGCTTGTTCATTCGATTTTCAAATTTGACAGTACGTTTATATAATTTAAAAATTAGCTCCATTTTTTGCTAGCAAAGTTACAAGCACGTTCCATGCGGTATGTTTAAAAAAATATGTCAATAATTTAAATAAAGAACATAATATTTTTATTTTTCCATTTGAACTTTTTGAGTGTAGCTCGGATAATTAATTTTATGATTTTGAATATTTTTATGACACGATAACGCCTTATCAGAGCGTGTATAATGAGCTATTTGTAGCACATTGCATGTGTATTTTATATATCTTGATGCCTACAAGAATATATTATATTCCTACAAGAGCATGTACGGAAATCTTTGCCCCGTTAATTTTACAACTTTAGCTGATGAATATGTTAAGTATAAAATATAATATTCATATTCCACAGACTACTATAACATACAAAATCTCTTAATGAAGAAATAATATATTCAAGAGATATAATAAAATACTATGATATACGAATTGGTAGTTTTTTTTATTTGAGAATAGCAATCATTGTATGCATAATTTCTACTTTATCTTGTAAGTACAAGTAAGTTTTTTTTTAATTTCGAGAAGTTTTACTGCCTTATACCGGACTACTTTTATTTTTATAATTAATTTTCGTAATTATCGCACTACCGTTTGGAATAATTTGTACTATTAAAACGAAAGAGTTTGTTTGTTTGAACGCGCTAATCTCAAGAACTATTGGTTTGAATTGAAAATTCTTTTAGTGATCGATAGCCTATTTATCGAGAAAAGCAATAGGTTATATAACATCATTCTGTGACCAATAGGAGCGGACCATTAATGAAAAATGTTGTAAAAGCGGGGAAAAATTATTATTCTTGAGTGCTTCCGTTGCATGTGCTTCGTAAATGCTTACAGTTACGTAACAATTATGTACAACGAAATTGTTCCTTTTACAAAGTTGTAAACACATATTATAAAACAAATTACCCTGCCGCATTTGTCTGAACTCGATAAACTCAAAAACAACACAACGGATATCGATGAAATTTGGTACGGAGATAATTTGAGTCCTTAGGAAGGACATGGGTGATTTTTATCCCAGTAAAATATAGAGCGGGAATTTTATCCCGGAAAAATTCATGCGGGCGGGACCGCGAGCAAAAGCTAATAAAGGATAAACATTAAAGTTTAACACTATTAACACCACACCTCTCGCCTTTTACCTTGAACTTTATTTCTGTTAAGTCCTATAAATAAACTCCCTGTATTCGCTTTTACAATGGCACAAGGCAATTATTATCGCAAATCATTAATCAATAAAGCAAGTTCTTTTCAATAGCATTTAAGTTTATGTACACTCGGAGGGGTAGGTAGAGGTGCAAGATAAGTGTCCATAGTTCGAAGTCACTCCTATTCCATATATTTCAGTCTAGAGATAGATTAATAAGACGAATGGGATTGGAATTATCGTTTCGATACTTATAATTGATCAAATATAATACAGTTTACAACAACTGTACTATATTTAGTCAGTGAATTGCTTTTATGATTATTATACTTATGAGTGATGAAACTAATGAGCAATGCTTTCGGATCATTCTGGAAGCAGAATATAAAAATATGCTTTTTGTATTATTGAGACGCCAATATTATTGAGGAATAATTTTTAACATGGACAGTAGACTCTGAGACAATTTTTGTTCCAACTTTAGAATTTTATCATTTAATAATAAAGTATTATTAACTAAGAAATAAAACATAAGATAGGTACATTATAAAATGCGAATGCATCAGTAACTATAATAATATTTTAATTCTAGTGTAACATTTTTATTTTTTTTATTTATTGTTTTGAATCACGAGACGAGCTTGCTGTTCGCCTAATGCTAACATAATCACATAATATTACTCCTTGAATTATAAAGTATTGTTCGGTATTCCACTGCGCTCGCCATAAGAGACATGAGCTGTTAAGTCTTATTATGTCCAGTAGTTACACTGGCTGCGACGTCCTTAACACAACAGTGACTACACTGCTGCTTGGCGGCAGAAATAGACATTGCGGTGGTACCTACCCCGGCGGACTCTCACATATGAGAGACCTACCACCAGTAACTATGTGAACTGTTACTATACGTACAATGTAGTACTGCTAATAAATAATAATACAACAAATTCTTTGACTTCTGTTAATTTCCAAACGATAAATTGCATGAGTCTGCCTACACAACCAGGTGAAGATAAACTCGGATACAAATAGACACTTTATAGCGAACAACCAAACAATAAACTAAAGCGATCGAGTCTCTATTACAGTAATAGAGTGCACTGGCCAGTTAACAATTTATTTACTTTCTATACGGATCTGTGGATGTTGGACGCCGTTTCTGGACCTTTCGGTCTCACTAACGGTCGACCCTTGACTTGATTCGGTATTTTTAACCGATTTCAAAGAAAGGTGGTTCTGTATTTTTATGGGTGTTTGTATGTTTGCAATTTTTTCAAGAATTAGTGATCTGGTTTGGATGGGTTTCATTTTTGTATTTTGTAAGTGAAATGTGTTGTTGGGAATTGGAAGATTGGTATCAAATTTAAAAATAGATGGATAATGTATATACTATGTCTCATTTAATCTAGTGTAATCACTAATAATCATAACTTTATTGGCAAAATAAATACAACAAATTTATACAAGATATAGGCTTTAAAATCCGAAATAAAGCAAAGTTAAGCCTTCTATGTTCCGAACTAGGCTAAATCTTGTATTTCAGAATACAGCGCGCTTCCTACAGTAGCCTCATGAACTAACTTAATAACTATTTTTATAGTTATATACAGATTTTTGTCACTTCTTTTTTGCGAGCACGCTAATTCTCGGAACTTGTAAGTCCACAGTTTTTGTAACCACCTCTCTTCCTGTGTAATGGCAATTTTTTCTATATTTCCTTTGGAAGTATTGAGGGCTCCCGCGTGCCTCCACAAAAAAAAACTATATATGTTATATATATAACTCCCCCTCGTGACCATGTAATGCAAAATCATGATTTTGTCACCCGCATTGCCTTGGAGGGAAGTGGACAGTAAATATTTCCAACTCCTCCTTATCTATTTCTATCTATTTGATTCATTTCGTTGCGGGATAATGACATAGTAGTTTTCCCTGAAACTCGCCGAGCTTCACTGCTCGGTGTCATAAAATGCGTGCCACTGCTGATCCTGGCTTACAGGAGTTGTAATGGTGGGTGTGCGGGCGGGAAAGTCTCGTGACCATGTAGGCTGCAGTCATCGGAACCGCGATAAAATCCGAAGAATAGTTTTATTTCAACGATGTATGCATGTTTCTGGACTATTTTTCTGACCTAACTAACAAAATGGCAAGTCAATATCGGCGACGGGCCGCTTGTAGATTCTAGGTATTGCTTAACGGTGGCGCAATACATGGTTTCGAGATAGGAATAAATTGGTTTTGCAGGACATGTGGTTTAATTGGTGTGTACAGGGTTGACTTTTAAAATTTAAAAATCGATGAAAGTAGTTTCTAATGTCTTCAAAAATGATGGACTGTCTCCTAAGTAAGTTTTCTTGTAGCTACGTTGGTTAAGGTAGCTGCCCTTGCTACTCTGTCTTGAAAATCCATTTTGTGTATTATGTTAGTTATAAATGTGTATTACAGATAATTTTCAATTAGTTTTCTTTCGGAGGAAGATTAAAGGTCTTAAAAATAAAATAATTAACAATATGTGAGTTTTTTAAATATTTATAATTTTGAAACTCTTCTAAAAATCATCAGTATGTAATCAGACAGATTGTTGATAAAAAAATATTTTTCAAAGAATATCTATTTTAGTTTTTAAACAAATCCTTTTATAATTCGCACCCACACCCCAATTTTCAGACACGTGTTAGTCTAATAAAAAGTATATTCAACTGAGCAAGCGCATTCTACCCATTCAGTATTTTCCCACAGTTCAACTAGCGTGAAGATTTTTTTGACGCGTTTTTTCATCTATGTAAATTAAGTTGTTTGGCAGACGACCAGTCTAGTTCAAGTCTTATAAAGCGTACACTGTAATGTACGAAATGTAGTTTAATGGTATAATGCTATCTTTTTGTTTGGATCATTAAAAATGACATCATGTTACATAATTGTTCGGTTATAACTTCGAAGTTTTTGCATTTAACCAATGAGTTTCGTTATGAAAAATATTATTTTATTATGTTTTATCTTTTGAATTAAACGTTCCTTTGTAATAATTTATTTATTCATAAAAGTGTTATTAAATTTCTATTTTATTTCAATATTAAAATGATTGCAGCCATAACAGTCATTTCAACACAAAAGGGAACCAAGAACAACGTACCCGCGCCACGGCGAATCTATGAAACCGTGAAACCGTTTTATTGCCAAATGACCGTAATTTGAGGACGTCGTCCGCCGGCGAGTGCAGCGACATCTATTACTTTATGACCGCCTATCGCTGTCATTTCGCGGCATGGGTGGCATGGACAAGTCGGAACTGCATCGATTTAATTGCATAATCCCGTCCTTGGTCAGTTGTTTTTGATGAATTGAGACTAAAGTTATTCTGATGGTAAATTAAGTGCTCATGAAAGCTACGATCAAAGAAAAGGCGATTTTTCAGTTGGATTAACTATTGGAATTTGTTATCTATATCTAGTATGTTAATCATTATAATGTTTTTATATGTTTACGCGAATATTAGACATTAAAATTAAACTGTTTTTCGGATTTTATCGCGGTTTTTATATTATAATTTTCTCCCGACGTTTCGAAGACTGTAGCTCATAATGTGAGCTCATTCTGCGTTGATCGGGCCACCAAAGCAAAAAATTTTAAAAGTTGTATAATTGTAAAATGTAAGTAGATATTATATGTTTTTTTTTTGAGAGAATTCTTTGTCCTTCAGCTCGTTCTAAACAGTAACAGTGTGTAATTAATATAATAAACAAGTACAATAAGCATGTACTAAAGTTTCATTAATAATTTAATTTCAATGTTACGATTTTTTTCTACAGTATATCAAATAAAACATTTAAATTCCTTTATCTTGAACCAATCGTTTATGTAATCTAGCTAATTCATAAAATAAGTTGGTTTATTTATACTACTGTTTGAAATAACATAAACTGCCAAATATTACTATTTCTAGACAGAATTTAAGACCGGGAAGAAGTTTCTATTCGACAATGAAATACTAGACTGTGTTGAAACCGCATCGACACAGATATCCACAATTTATTATAGTTTAATTAATATGAATTATGACCATCGCGTGCGCTACCAGTGCTCCAATACTAATTTACATTTGATTTAGGTTTTAATGATAAACGTAAGTATGTACCTTTAGAATTATAGTTGTTTACGTAGAATTACAAATATCCATCCAAGGCAATTGCTTGTGCTACTTACGATTAAAAAAGGTCAAACAAGAGCCAGTCATATTGATGATGTATGGATATAGAAGTTGCAGTCGCGGATGAGAAGAAGTATAGATTTTATCCTGGTGAAATGCCAGTTAATGCGCTGCCAGAGGGATCTGTTACACAGTAGAATGATATAATGCGTGTACTAAGCTCAGATCATGAAGATTGTAGTAGTTTTGATGCGTCTATGATTTTTTTAAGGGGCGCGCTAAAGTGACAATGCTCCACCTAATGATAAGTGGAGTGGGGTTTAATAGAATGTCAACTGACGAGAGATGATTACCCCTCAGCACAATTATGTCGGCCTATTGGAATCGGACATACACAGGCTAATCCCGAAACACGACATGCTTACGTGGGTCATTATGGCGGGTTTTAACACCTTGAGTACTGTAGTCGCTATTCGGGATATAAAGTAAATCGTACCATTAGCAAATCAACTGAGAGATAAACAAATTAATATACGTCATACGTCAATAATAATATACATCAATCGTAATATACGTCGCATATCTAGGGCGTGTTTGTTAAGACTGAAACCAAAAAATGAACTAACTAAGGAAATATTCTCTATAAGCCCCAACATGAGTTACTACATCATGTCTTTATTGGATGACATGATAGCAACTGCATGTCGGCACATTACTTCGTGTTTTACACTTTCTAAATCAATTTCTAACGTGTCCAGTACACGTTCAATAATTTCCTATCGTGTGTACGTTTAATAGCCCACTGTAATCACTGGCGGTTCGGTACGATCAATAAAGACGTATCTGTAGTAGGATATATTTTATATTCGCAAGGATAGCAACCACAGTATACTAGTATACACCCTGTGTATACGGTTCGAACAGGCCGGCATAATTGTGTCGACTGGTGAGGAGTAATCATCTCTCGTCAGTCGATATTCTATTGGATCTCTCCACGTACTATCATGTACAGTGGGGTCACTTTGCTGTGCTCGAAAAAAATGTTATTTGGTTTTTGTGATTTGTAACCTCTTTCGTAATTACTAGTTTAATGTATGTATCTATGATTTTGATGATGTGTTGGTAAAGAGATAGCAAACCTCTTTGGAGTTGATGATAATTTACTATGCTAATTCCTAGACATTTTAGGTAGTTAAGTTTGCAGTTTCTATTCCCGCAACGATAAGCATTTATGGTAAATACCGAATTTTAGTCTTAAATATAAATAGTTATGACTTCATTTGGAAAATAATATTGCATTTTAAAGATAAAAGATTCATAAATATTTACATCTGGTTTGGGTGTAATAGAGTCTAAAATGCCTTGTAGTTCCTCATATGATAAAATACTGCTAGGAAAAGGCGTCCATTAATAAATTTCTGCTCCTTTTTGTCTATACAGACAAAACTTTTATAAGTATTTCTTTAGAACAGTAGCGTACGACTTCGAGTCATGTTCATACCGAAAGATAATGTTGTCCATAGATTTTACTATTAAATACAACACATCAATTAAGACGTGTTGCATTATACCATCATTCCAAAACATAAATCGATCTTATAAAAATTCAAACCTCGCCATTTAGTCCATGTTATTTAAGTAGAAAATTGGAGTTGAAACGTGTGACATGCAATCTTAGAATCAGGGTGTGTATGAAAAGCCGAAGCTTATGACTGGCGATAATCTGAAATAATTAGGCTGATTGCAAATCGCCTTTGATACGAATGTGCAGACGAGGTATGCAAAGCAACTCCTACTTTGATTTGTCGAATGTGTTACGCATGTGTTTATATAGATATAAGGTTGCCTATGTCTCGGTATACCGGTATATTTTCCGGTTTTTAGGGATTTCTTCCGGTAATTATCGTTATCCCGGTTACTCTATTTGTGATACTTGTATAAAAAGATACTAGATTATGAAACAAAAATGAACTTTAAAATGATTTTATGAATATTTTCTAATACAGAAATTTATACAGTAAGTATTAGGTAATTGCAGGATTTTAATAAATATTGTGCGTATATTTATTTTGGAGAGCAGATGTCCAAACTCCAACCAACAAATGGTTTCCTAGTTTCGAGTTTGTTTTACTTTTTGCTCTGAATTTAATATTCAAAAAAGGTGTTATAATTAATGATTTATAAGATATTCTTTGGTTTACACTAAAAGTTAAAACTGTTATTTATAAACAGAAGCGGCATCTTTATTTATTCAAACCATAAATTATATTAAACATGTTTATTAAAATAAATATCTATTTCGCGAACATAGAATATAAAATAAATATAACAACTCTATAATCTTGATACTTACTTGATTACTGCTATAAGATCTAAACTCAAATTGCCATTTTAATTAACAGTAATTAGATGCACGTGTTAAACCAAGTAATAACTTTCGGACATTTATGGTGTTAAATAATTTATAATAAATAAATGGTATTAAAATAAAAGTTTTGTTATTTATCGCGTTTTTATAATATCAGTTCGCGTCGTGATGAAGAAGGCTGCGAAGTCTTCGAAACAAAATCGCGATAAAATCCGAAAATTAGTGTTATTGTAATGTCGAACATTCGCATAAATATAAGAAATCATAATAAAAAAAGCATACTACATCTAAGTTATTCTTGATTGTCATTTATCGTCAATTGTGTGTTGAGCATACTTTACAAGCAACAGAAAGAAACTGATCGAACATGACGGTACTAGGAGTATCTCTGCCATACACTCCCACTGTTTAGTATTTTAGTATGACGTCATTCTTATTAAAAATATTCTCAAGTTCAGTGGCGGACCGAGAATCGGGTGGGCCCTGAGCTAATTCTAGTTTCGAGGTCTAATTAATCAAATAGTTGCCAAGAAACGATTTTCGATAACAATATAAGTCAGTATACGAGTAAAAGAGAATAGTAAAATATATTTTTTATTTCATAAGACAAACAATAAAGATATATTATCTACTTTTTTCAATGGGGGCTAGGGGCCTAGTTACCAACGAGGCCCTGGACTGCGACCCAGAAAGCCCTTACACAGATCCGCGACTGCTCAAGTACCTCAACACAAACATTTGGTCGCCAGTGAAAGGTGTGCGTTTATCAGCGTCCGTTATCACTGACGCAAGTTCGAGTTCCAGTGGTAGTTTGAATAATGAAGTTGGATGGCGATAAACTCGTTTCCTCACCGACAGATGACACCGTGCCGGACAAATGATAGCGGGTTCGCAGAGTCTTGTTTCTGATTAACATAACGTCAATGTTTGCTGTTCTTTAGTTTGATTTTAATATTGGTTTCATTCATAAATTGTTACGTTTCATTATTACCTTTTAATTAAAATGTTTTGTTATTGCTGTCTCTTTTTTAGAAGCAATAAGTGTAAATTTTTCAATAATAACTCTTTCTGGTCTGACAAATCGTAGAGATGCGAGTTAAAAGTTGCGCATGCGCTTTTGTAAACTTAAGTCATCCTTTAGTTCGTCAGAAACCAGCGAAGATCTCACAAGGCCATCAGATGCCTTAGAAAGTGAGACTCAAACCATCAATCATGATCACTTAGAGCAATTAAGATATGAAAAATCATATAACTTTATGTGTAATAGTAATCTGATAAAGTAAGACGTATTTAAGACCTCTCGCAAGATAAGAGAAACGATGCTTTATTCGTAATAAACAAGTTTTATATAACTTTTACGGTAACGCAGTGAAACTCGAGTTTTCACCGACTAGTGATGGATGGGCTTGGAAAAATTATGAATTTTACGCTGATTTGTAAAAGTCTCGCTAATGCGTAATACGGAACGTGTTCATAACATTACATGTTTTAAAGCGATTTTTTTAGGCAGAAATTCACAACAAAAAAGAACGCAAAATACAACACATTAAAAATAATTACCGGATTATAACCTCATGCAATTTGGCAATAATTTCTTAATTTAAATATGATGAAGATTTGTTGTTATTATCCGTAAAATGGAACGTGATTTTAAATTGATATGTTCGCTTTAGTGTTGGCAGTATTCAACACAAGTTTATGCATCCGCCAAACACTTCTCTCGTCATTTCAATTGAATTAAACGTTCCCTTGATAGATAATTAATTTAAAGTGGTAATAAAACGTTTGATATCTAATACAGGGGATGATAAAATCTCATTCTAATGTTCCTATACTGGAGCGGATATAATTTGTACGTTTAATTGTTATTTCAATTCGCATTTCCATCATTATTACCTTGCAATGATATTGTGGTATCATTCGTGTTCAATATAATTTAGCTTCACATTTCTAACAATATATTGTTACAAATTGGGTGTTGTTTGTGATGTGATTGTTTCGTTTATCATATCACGGATCACACAATAAAATGATTTTGATATCACACCAGTTTACTATTCCAAATTAGGTTTAGGGTAATCAAATTGGTTATTAAGGCGTCGCGCTTCGTTGTTGAAGTTGCTGTTAGCTTCTAGTGTATTCAATAAGTTGACTGTTGTACGAAGCCTTATCTACAATTTGCTAAACCTTAAAATATTTATAAATATCGTTTATATTACTCACCATTGTCTAGGACATTATAAATCAGCGCGGAAAGCGTATAAAATTTCACTTTTGTCCACTAAACCTCCAATAAGAGAACAATAAAAATAAATCAAGAGCTGCAGTCTCATTGATAAGGTGTGGCTCGACGGCGGGGGACAAAAACAGACAAACGGTTACGGCCATTTGTTTAGAAAATATAAATAATTATCGATTAAAAATTTATGATACGATAAAGTCATAATTTATGGGATATCGATTAATATTCACGTGTCATCCTTTTTTAAACGATTAAATTAGATATTCATTTTATTTACAATACAGTCGCGCAAACCTTTCGACACACTAATTGCCATAATTGTTATACCATTATTCATAATCACCGTCATACTGCAGTTGTCCTACAAATAAAAACAAAACCGTACCAACAGTACAGAATTACAGGTTACTCAATACAAACACCGCTTTAACAGCCAAGATATATAATAAACGGGCACAACTGTACTTTCAAGAGACCGCGGGCGTCCAGTTGACATTCCTAGATTGAAAGGTCGCAAACTGGAGCGGCGATTACGGGCGCGATTACGGTCGCCGCGACCGGCAGTGGTCGCAGAAATGGCCGGCCATTTCTGCGACCATCTGCCAGTAGATTGGCGTCCATTACCGCGCACGCGCGACTCGCAGTTTCCGCTCGGCAATTTAGCTCGATTGGACGTTCGCGTGAAATGGTCTTGTATAGCTATGGTTGGTTTTGATTAATTCTTGTTAGATATTTTGAGTTACGTAGGCCATTTTGTAAATGTTTTTGATGATTAATTTTTATGTGGCGTAACGTATTTGTTGATGGCATCCTGTTAACTGATTGAATTAAAATCGAGGTTAATTTAATGCAAAAAATAAGGATAATTCATACTATTGCTTGTTAATGCGTATCAATTTGTGTCTATGAAAATATACGAAGAATTGAAACACAAATTAGAGCTCTGATTCTGTTGCAGTTTTCCCAATTCCTTGTACAACTATTCAATAAACTTTAGCGTATTAACACTTATTAGTCTAGCTGTACGTTCATAAGCAAAAAAGTCCGAGAATCCCCGCATCATCTATAAAGACCATTTCTGATATATCCCAGCTTGCAAATGCGTAAATCACGGTGAATAAATATTGTGAGACGGGTTCAGATATTGCAGGGCGAGGTCTATTGATGTTAACGGAGTGCTTGATGTTACAAGTCATTTTTGCAGGTCATTCGACATGAACGCACTTAGGCATTTCTAAGATGGCATATCTTAAGAATCATCTAACCATTGCTATAGGGTACATGTTGATTGCGAAATATGGATTTGATTTAACCTGGAAAGAAGTGATTTGTTTATTAAATTGAATAAACAAATGTAATTTAGGCAAGATGAAAATATTGAAATCTTATTTTATTATTTGTAGCTAGTGTAACTACTGGACATAGTAAGACTAAACATCTCATGTATTAGGATGGCGAGTGCTGTGTTGAAGGTGTTGGATGGTGTTTCTTCTGTTTGTGAGCGGTTGTATCACTTACCATCAGGCGAACGGCAAGCTCATCTCGTCATGCCAAGCAATAAATGAAAAAAAAAAGTAACTTTTGAAAATTGTTCAAAATTAATAAACGTTTTTGATAGATTGCTGGTAGGATATATTTTATATCCGAATGGCGATCACCGTACACAATATTGTTAAAATCCGCCATAGTGGTCCACGTAATTGTGTCGCGTCCCGGGATCCTACGTATATTTGGTTCCAACAGGGGTAATCATTTCCCGTCAGTAGCCATTCTATTGGACCCCACTCTACTTATGATCAGGGTCAATTTCCCGTGGCAGTACAAAAAATCCCGAGCTTGTGTTAAACCGTGAACCGTATTACGTCAACGATATAAATTGTAACATAAACCAACTAAAATTTTACATCAAATGTTACTTATGAAAATTACGTTGCACAATTATAGCATTGCGAACTGTTAAACCGTACATATTCCGGTGAGGTAATTGAGTTTCGTAATTTATTTATATCAGATCGAATTATTAATAGTTAATTATCCACACATCACTTTTGATGTGTTTATATTAGAAGACTAGGTTTTGCTCACGGCTCCGTTCGCGTGAAATGTTTTTCGGGATAATAGACCCGCTTCCCAGTGACTGTTCTGAGTTAAGGTTCGTTAATGGGTTGGCCTTAGCAGTCGCTTAATTTTCAAGGGTTGCGAGCGTCTACAGCTCTCAACCAAAAGTCCGGTGTCTTTTTATAAGCCGGATCTTGCCAGGCTAACAAACGTATAGTTAGGCTAAAAAAAAGCCCAGCTTAATAATTTCCCAGGATAAAAAGTACCCCATAGTGCTCAACAGTTATGTAGCTTGCCATGAGTGATATATGGTCAAAATCAGTTTAGTAGATTCAGAGATTAGCGCGTTCAAACAAATAACCTCTTTAGCTTTATAATATATTAACATGGAGTTGAATTAAGGTTTAAATAAAGTTGAGATACAAGTAAATTAAAGAAGACGGAATCGTATCTAAAATTAATATGAAGTCACTTATAAAGAACTATGGCACGATGTTTCAGCACGAGGGATAATAGAATATATTTTTTAGTATTGACTTAATAATTATAACAACACACGCTAGGTAACAAATCCCAGCAAAATATTTCCAGAATCAATTCGATATGAACGCCATTACGAAAACCGTACCAATTCCGAACGTACCCTAATGATGCAACGCACTTTCTCAGCCTACCTCACCGCAGCCGCAGCGTTAACGTACGCACATAACTCGAGATTTTGTCGTGCGATTGGATTATAAACGTGACACAATTTGCCCGTGACGGGTTGAGTATTTCAAAACGTTATAAAATATTACGGACATGTCATATTATTGGAGTGTATTTCATGAATTCGCCAAGATTGAATTGAATTTCGATTCTGCAAGGACTCTACGTGAGCGGCGATCTGAAGTGATCGATTCAGAAAATTATTTTATGCGCGCCCGCAATCATGCGGGATGCCTGCGTGGTATATAAATTAATCCACATTATGCCCTGTCTATCTTCGGTGGAGGAATTATTTGAAAATCCAATAGTATATTATTGTCATAAACGCCATCCTTACATACTATAAAACAATGTCCCCGCCACGTATGTTTTAACTTGAACGGATTTTCGTGAAATTTGGTATGGAGATAGTTTGAGACTTTTTTCTCGGGAAAATAAAGAAGGCAACATCGCGAGCAAAAGCTAGTTTGTCATATTATTTCGAACAAAAACGTAGTAATGTGATGTTAACAGAAGCGGTAATTACAAAAAGCAAGTAATATAAACAAGATGTTTATATTTAGGTGGTGTGTATAAGATGATGAAGATGAACAACAAATAATAGAATCTAGGTACTACTGTGTGGTATGATAGACATTGTACTGAGTAAAATTACTGGCCATTATTAATTGTCCACTTTTGCTGGTGGTATATGAATTATATTTGCTCGGAAAGCGACCACCGTACACAAGGTATTAAAACCATAGTGCCCCACGTAATTGTCACGATCTGGGATCAGCCTGTGTATAACCTATTCCAACAGGCATAATTGTGTCAACTACCGAGGGATAATCTTTCGTCAGTCAACATTCTATTAGAGCCATTTCACTTATCATCAGGTGCAGTGAGGTCACTTTGGCGTGACTAACAAAATTCCCTTTTCTATTCCAATCTCGGCTAACCAAACCGGCGATTCACATGCATTTTTCAAACGTGCAGTCCCCTGCGTCCGTTGGAGCGCGATAACATCAGCGAGGCTGGCTGCGGCGGCGTATCTCGCGATCTGAACGTCTCAATTTAAATGCGGAGTCCCGATTGAGCTAAATTAAATGTATGGCCGTCTAATAATTCTAGACCATTAGTTGCGCAGGTTTACTTCAGGTAGGAGTGGGGATTTTAAATTGGAATAAATGGGGCATGGAATTGAGTTTTGGAAAAAAATATATATTGATATATAAAGCTGAAGAGTTTGAACGCGCTAAACTTAGCAACTACTAAATAGATTTTGAAAATTCTTCCATTAGAAGCTACATAAATTCTGGCTACTATATCCTATTTATCTAAGGAAAATATTTACCCGGGAAAACCTTTTAACCCGGGCGAAGCCGCGGGCACAAGCTAGTGTGGTCATAATTATGAAAATTTAAGGTTATACTTTGCAACAATTCCATTTGTTATTACCTCCGACTAGAAAATAGCTGAGAAGATAAAATTTTAAATAGTAATTATATTAATAAGATGGAAGAATATTAAGAAACAAATGACAACTAAAAGAAAGGGTTTTAAATACCTATCCATTATAGGGCATAATATCATCAGAACACAGTCACAAGTTTTAAAAATAAAAAAAAAATTGCCACTTTCAAAAATAAAAGAAACATTAACAAAGTTTACAAAGCAAGAGTTTGAAAAGAAGATCCGTCCCTTTGTTAAACTCGCAGATTAAGTTATAATGGTTTTTCAATCCTGGCAAAGTGCCGGAACGGTGGTCCAGTTTGTATTGACATCTCGGTCTGGGTGGTCGCCGTATAGCGTGACTTGCTTAGAATGTCTCGCAAATTGAGTTTTACTTCTGACAGTATGCAAATGTTTAACTAAACTTGTATCTTTATTAGTGCTTCTGTTAGGTCGGTATTGGAATAAATGTAATGGCTTGGAAATATTTAAATATTACGGTTTATACTCTCGGGTGTTTTTGATTAAGGGATTCAATAAACGATCCCGATCTCAATCTTCAATCCGATTTCGAGAATGAACCAATCAAAATACTCGTTGGTGCGCATGTCAGAAACAACTTTATTCTGATTGGTCGTTTTTGAGATAGATTAAAAAAAGGATTCGGATAGTTTATTAAAAATGGGGGTTATAAGGTTTCGCTTACCTATATTTATAAATACAAGTGTTTAAACTGGTTTGAACTGAACTCGAATGTTCATATGAAACAATAAAAACCGATACGAGTTTAAGTTTTCTATAAAAAATAATGTTATTTGTCAAAAGCAAATACATAACATACAATTTCAAAACAAACATTAAACAAACAAACTATCAAGCCGCGATAAATCTTGACATAATTTGCGCTAACCAAAAGCCTATCTCAATTCCTAATAACTTATCCGATGGCATTATATAACTCCACTTAAATGTGAGCTCGTCGTAAATTATGAGATTATGTTATTGGCATCGCTAATTTCTTTGATTATTTTCCAATTAAGTGCGTGCCTAAGTTTTAATTACTCTCATTATGAGGATTACAGCATGACGGAACCCGGTTTTTATTGAGACTAGTACAAATTGGTGAAATGGAATTGATATGCTGTTTTTGTTTGTACTGTCGAGTTTGTTGACGTGTTGAATTTTAGAGGCTACTGTTTGTCTGTGTTACTTTATCATAATAATATTATAAATGCGAAAGTTTGTGAGGATGGATGTATAGATGGATGTATGTTTGTTCATCTTTGACTAAAAAACTACTAAAAGGATTTGGATGAAACTTTACAATAATATTGGTTATACATTGGAATAACACAATTTATAATGATTTTGTGTTATTTGGTCTTAATATAACGATACACATCAACTAAGTCGGGTAAAAATTTATTACGGAACACTCCTTCACGCGGGCGAAGCCGCCAGCAAAAGCTAGTTATATATATAGCTAGCAGTTTAAAATATACCTTTTATGTATTTCTTATTATCGTTTCCATAAATAGCTTAGCCTTAATAGCATCTCTATGTCTTGGAAAATTATCACTTTAATAGAAACTTGCTTACCGAAATATACAATACTATGTGTCTACATTTTAAAAGTTATTGCGAATATAATATGGCGATCAATTTCAAAATTTCTCAATACGGTGATTTAAACACGGGGCATCAACAATAATGTGCAAATTTCGTAAAAAATGGCTCCCGGGCGGAATGTCCAAGCTGTCAGACTGACAGGTGACGGCGACATGTGGCGAAACAATCCACGCGTCGGCTTTCATACGAGCTTGCGGTTTGAACGTGGGAATTTTGTTCTTGAGACTGCGAAATACCCCTTCTGCCGGTTAGCATTCGGCAAATGCGGCATCTTGAAGTCATGGACTAAAACCTCTTTGTCTAGTTTTACTCCAATTACAAACGGCCAGAATTAAAAAAAAAAAAAATTAAATAAAGAACATTCGAAGTTCGTAGTTCAATTCCGAAAATAAACCAATATTTATAATATTTTTTATATAATAATTAATATGTAAACATCGCGGTCCAACTTTATTCAGATTGGTCCGATTCCGCGATTGATCTGAAGATATAAATTAAGATCGAAGTAATGTCAGCCGTAAATTATTTACAGTAAGGTTCACTATATAATGATTGAATAGTTTCGTATTTTGTTCAGTTTCGAACAAAGGTACCTAAAATGCCGTTGGACACCTGTGTCGCCGGATCCTCGATTTTTTTGAGAAAGTTTCGTTCCAGGAACAATAAAACTTGAACAAAGGATCAATGTACTTTCCTGTAATAACTCGAATAAAAATTTAAAATAAGACCCAAGTTACAACAAATTAATACAACCTGTCCAATCTAGACATTCTAGGACATTTTCAAAAAACTTTTACGAGTCCACAAAAACTGTAACAGTAGTAGATATCTCGAGATAAAAATCTTTAGATAACATCACATGTTTCTTGAAAATGGGGGTAAAAAATTCATATTATTTTCATCGTGTAGGCAAATTATTCTAGAGATCAGCTGGTTTATCGCAAGATGTATCTTGTAGATAAAAACCACGCGGTAACGCAAATCTTGGCAGATTTGAACCGTTTTTAGAGATCCGCGACATGGAATACTATTTTATACACTTCTCAACAGTTGTTTGAAAGTCTTTCTCAGGATTTTCCGAGATAAAAGTGGTCTGTGTAACATGGTGTACGTGTGAGAGAATTTTTGTACAATGGAATTGATATAATTTTGTAAAAATATCTTAGCAGTTGTGTTTGAATGTCTTTCCAAGAAATTAATTTGCATTTTTCCGAAATAGTAAGATACGGTACGTGTAAGTGAATTTTCCTATAGTTCATTGATCTTTACATTGAGTGACTAAAAATATCCAAAAATCTTTACAAACTTTCAAATTTATGATTTTAGTTGTCAATAATTTTTTAACCAGAACCTTTACGATCAGTTTTACCGTAACTTACTTCATACAAGCAATTCTAATGCACTGCAAAAACAGGGCTGATAAGTATTCTATATTTATTTAAATATAGAACACAATAAACAAAATAAAAGGTTTGTTAAAGTTTTATATTTTTTACTTCAATCTACGGAACTCGACGCGCTTGCGCATACGACAAACTAAGACCGTTTTATTGCTATTTGACACTTGAAACTGTAGTGATGAGTTAACATATTCCGAGCAATGGAAAAGGTCTTACAACTAGTTTGTGTGGTGCCATTCATTACAGTCGTGTTGCGCACGCACACTTATGTAAGGAGCATTTTTATTTGATGAATTGTAAATAAAATATTTATTTATGTGATGACTTTTTTAATTTGAATTTGTCTGTTATTTGAATTTATCCGATGAATAGCAAATAGCAAGAACTTTTTAATCATGCGACAATCTTTTTAAATTCAATGTTTTTTTTTCATGAAATTAATGCTATATTTGATGACTTAATAAGAAACTGCTAAGCACTATGTCCTTGAGCCTTTCAACCTTGATATAAAGTTGCGATACTGTTTTTAAAGTTGATAAAACATAAAAAAAATACGACGATTTGATTCGACTAATCAAAACTGTTTATTTATTATTATATTGTAAATGACATTATTTTTCCACACTAAAACCCAAATTACATAAATCAATTATTTTAATGACAACAATTACGTATTCAGCGCAATCAATTACATGATAAATGATTTTCGTAATTTCGCAAATTAAACCTTCATTTTTATACGCAGTCCAATTAACCATGTACTTAGGATACGCAAATTGCATTATAATGAAAGTAGATGTAGGGAGTCGAACCCACCAATAAGCAAAGATATAATTATCGATATTATTAGGGCTTGGGCGCACGATAGATTTTGCACAGATTTTATCGATATTTCTCGGATAACTTTTTGTTTACATCGCGTTCGTGCTGTGTGACTTTTGTGGTTGCTACACTACGTTTATGTCAAAAAATATTATTTTTGAATAAAGAACAATTACGTCATCATACCTCGGATTTAGATACTTGCCGAGTACAGACGAAAAGTCACGAACACGAGTGTAAACAACTTATTCGGGTATATTCAGTCAATAGTCTAATAAGTTATGATGGATTATTGCTTGCTCTAAAATTTCACATAAATATAGTTCTACGCTTTATAATTGGATATACAACTTTGAAAAGGGCACACGTCTGAAAACATACAAAGTTCAGGAAATGGAAAAACTTAATATTTTCTAAAGTAGTGTAAAAATTTTAAATATATTCTTGGGTTAAAATTTGGGTTCAATTAGCAATAAAAAATCACAGAAGTTTTGTTGCTTTTGTTAATATATATACTTTTCTAGATAATTTACATTTATGAGATCTGCACTTTTCGAAATTTATATTTAATTGTATCTCATTGCACATTATTATCAGATTATTTTACAATAATTTTTGACTAACTATTATAGACTTATCGATCAATTTTCGTTGTTTATTACATCGTGTGCCCTACCCCCTACCCAGATACTGAATCCATGTTTAGCTTAACAACTCTGCTCTGAGAGTGGCCGTTAATTGAGATTTCACATTCAATTAATATTATCTATGGATTTCCTTCTATATTGATTATGGAAAATTTATGATTATAAATGGACGCGTTGTGATCAAGTTTATATCGACTATTTAATTGAAAATAAATATCGTAGAGATAAATACAAATTGAATGTTACGGCGGGAATTATTTATATGTTTCATATTGCGTGTGTAATGAATATTTATTTTGCATGTATTTAATTTTATTATTTATTTCGTAATAACATTTTCTCTATCTATAATTTTATTGCAAATTAATGTGAATATGTAATTTTGTATAAAAAATATCACAATACCAAATCTTCAAGTCCGTTTAATACCAAAACACGTCCCTAATTAAACGTGTTATTTAGACTAGCCTATACCATGTACGTAAACAAAAGCCATTTAGGTCGTAAAGCGTAAGTTTTCGTAACGTTGTAATTGTAAAACCCTTTTAGCATAGCCGATATAGCCGCTGACCCGGCCGCTAGAAAGCTACCTGATTAGATTAGACTTTAGAGGTGCTCAAACTTTGTGCTAGTCCTCAGTATGTTGAGTTTTGTGTCTGTTTGCTAGAAAATGAAAAAGTGTAGCCGCATGTTGTGCTATTTTTTTTATAATTGTGTTTTTAATTGAAGATATCGTTAACATGTGAGAATTTAAGATATTTGGTTTAAAATTCAACTAATTATTGCAAGTATGTACTATTAATAATTAATTTTGCTTTTCATTTTTATAATTAATATTAAATCAAAAATAAATTAATATCTAAAATTTACGTTAGTTATTCCTTTCTAAATGTTCTAATTATGCATATCTTGCTGAATTGACTCATGTATTTTAAAATAAACAACATTGAATTATCAAAATTATTTAATTTATATAATTTGCATTTGTTACTACTTCCTAAAGATTCTAAATCATGCATATCCTACTGAATTTACTCATTTATTTTAAATTAAAATAAATAAATTTCTAATATTTACGTTAGTTAGTTCTTCCTAGGTCTCCTAAATGTTGCATATCCTACTGAACTAAGCTACCAGAGGGCGTACCACTCTTTGAGAAGCGCTGTATTAGATTAGACCTGTATTCCGTGCATGACATAAAACTAATCCCCTTATACAGAGGTTCGAGCTCGTAAAACTCTACTACCGTTTGTAAATTACGATTGTGATACCTTAGAGGATAATAGGGGATATTATGTTATATTTTTATACGGATAAAGTGCTATTTTTGTATAATATAGACACTTCCTTAAGGTTTATTTTTATTAGTTGCATCATAATTAGATTGCGTTTATAAAGTTGTTTTATAATGTTTGAAAAATCTTATTTATCTCATACTTGATTAGCGTAACGTTATTATGTTCTCTTTCTTATGCAATATATCATTCAAATTTTATGTCATTTCATATTTTTACTTCAAGACACTGGGAGCTCATTCTAGGTAGATCGGACCCCCAACAGCTAAAATTTTAAAAGTTGTATAGTTGGAAAATGTAGGTAGATATTGTAACTTTGCGAATGAATAACACCTCAGTCCCCTCCGTGACCACGAAGGCTACAAAGTCTTCGAAAAGTCGGGAGAAAACTAAAACATTAAAACCGTGATAAAATCATAAAAAAAAAGAAATATTTTTTACATTTTTTTCACGCTTGTTTAGTATTGTTTCCTTAAAAACTCCTCAGAAATCTCAAAAATCCGGCTAAATCTATTGAGTATTCGCAAGTCTCGGGTCGTGGTATATACCGGTGGTCTCCTATTAGCCAGCTACTATCATCCGATCGCAGGACACACACCGCGTCCCGCTGGCTGATTTTAACCGTGCATATAATACATTTTATTAATTGTGTTTAGACTCGTTTTATGTTTGAAATTAAATAATTAATTTGAAGCCGTAAAATGTTATACATTATTTAGATTCCGTCAATATTAACTCTACCATCAGTTCGGAATGCAGTTCTCTCCAGAGACGAACGGGCAAGAAACTCTGGCTATTTTCAAAATCAGTTTTAGGTATAAACTGCAGTACATGATACACAGAAAGAAAAAAATAGAATTGTTTTTTTTTATTGTTGCTTAGAGCAGTTCAGTTCACTTTTTATAAAAATATTCATTTTTTTGTATACCAAATATAAAATATATATTTTTTTGTATACCAAGTCGATTTGAGACATAGGGTAACTAAAGGATAAAGGTATCCTAGTTTAGATGCTATGATTCCGTGGACACATAAATTTCGGAATCGTTAAATAAACATTATGAAATATAAAAATATAAACAATATTCGAAATAAAACTCATTTCCGGATCTTGGTTTTTTTGTTATAGTTTTCTTCCGACGTTTCGAAACAGCCATTATTATCACGAGGCGATGCGTTAGACCTTGCCAGGCTAACAAACATATAGTCAGGTTAAAAATATATATAATTACGTATTTATTTTGTTTATTAATGTTTTATGAATTCATGTTTCAACTAATGAATAATCACTACATAGTATAAAACAAAGTCGCTTTCTCTGTCCCTATGTGTGCTTAAATCTTTAAAACTACGCAACGGATTTTGATGCGGTTTTTTTTGATAGATGGAGTGATTCAAGAGGAAGGTTTATATGTATAATAATAACATCCATTAAATAGTCAGCATTGCACCCGTGCGAAGCCGGGGCGGGTCGCTAGTAAACTATATAAAAATAGTCACAACGTTACTAATATTTAATTCTTTTACTTTATATGTTTCGGATAATATAATTTCCCAATATTTAGATTAAGGCGGTATGTTAAACAATAGATAATAAATTAAATTGGTTAACATGATATAAATCTCTATTTAATTGGCACTAAAATGGGAGAGCTATTATACAATTATGGCTTTACTGCCATTCTCACTAATTTTAACGAGAAATCACTTAGTATTAACCTTTATGTAATAAAATGGATGTTCCGTTTTATTCATAAATTTGAGTATTTTAAATATTTCGCGTATTCAGAAAAAAATCCTTTTATATTTAAACTATCACGATTTTAGAAATAAATATTTTGCGATTAAAAAAAATCCCTTATAACTAAACTAATAAAGCTCCTGAAGAGCTTTAAAGAGTTAAATAAATTAAAATAAAATTTTTTTCCAAATATCGCAGTATACACAAAAATAATATTCCGAACAAATAACATTAACCGAAAATCTCTAAAAATTACCCAAACCCAAAATCAAATCCATCATAAATATATAAGAATGATTTAATGACAAATAAATGCAATAATCAATTAAACATGTGAATAAATTTCGCAGCAGAGCGGCGCAGTACCGGCGTATCTAATTGAGGTCAAAGGTACGACATGTTTGATTCGAGCGATAGAATGTCTATATCGCGACGGTAAGGGCGCTGTCGCATGCCGCGCTATTGGATTTATTACTTTCATGTTATGGTAAAAGGATTTATTGTTGAATAGCCGTGTTAAAATTACATAAGTGATTGTAACTTTATATATGTGTAGTTTAAGAAAATGACTGTAAACTCTGTTGGCAATCCTTTTCATACAAAATAAATTAATTAACACTAATGTTGACCAGCATTTAGGTATACATTTTACTGTGGCCTCGGTACGACGCGTTGGTTTTTATAAAGCCGGTCTTAGTAATTATCACATAATTATTAATTTCACTATTTACCATTAATAAATTCGAATGAACTCTGCTCGTAAAAAAATATTCAAAATGACACTTTATTTACAGTTCAGTAAGGTACAAAATACACAGCTGTTATCTCATAGTAGGACATTAGTACAAGCCCACTGTTACCGCAGTAAACGGACAGACAGACAGACTGACCACAGAGGACACGCTCGTAGATATTAGAAACAAGAACAATAAACTCCGGTCGAATGGAGACGTATTTACGGTGCAAATGTATTTGAGGGTAGATTGAACGTATGATTAAGATGAATGTTCCTTTTGTGTGTTCCATGCGGTTAAGTTATTGAATTATATGCGCTGTAAAGTCTCTGAATAGTTCTTACGTACTCTATAACCCTTCTAAACGCGGTATCATATGCATTTTTAATTAAATTTGAATTTCGAATCGATTATTCTTTTTATAAATCATAATTCTAAATTCAAAAATAAATTAACGAATAAATCATACTGATAATTCAATTGTATACTGAGTAGTACGTGTGGGCTGCGACAATTAATATCATTGTTAACATAACAGCTTGACAGGCGATATTGATTTATCTCTAGATTTCGAAACATGAACTGGCGACTGCCATTAATTACAGTTACACAATACGCAGGTGCTTCAAAATAATCAATCCTGCACTATCGCAATTGCAACTTTAATGTCATCATCTTTTCAAATGTCGAACCGGTCAACCTGGGTCCGGTTAACCCGGTAGCGGACGCTCTGAATACAAGACGGGAGTCGCTTTTGTTGATTTTTTTTTGTGAGTATTCTACTTTGTACCTTAGTGGCATAGCATTTGTCTTATATTTGTGTATACTAAATCGATTCATTGTTTCGTTTGGAACCATGATAAATAAAAAGTTATAACTATTTTTTTGATGAAACTTTACACATCTATCTATATTTATAAAAATGAATCCCTATTTCCCTTGGTCACGTCATCACGCGTGAACGGCTGGACCGATTTCACTATCTTCTTTTTGTTGTGTTTGTTATTGTGAGGAGAAGGTTCTATAGAAGAAAAAAATCAAAAAATTCGCGGAAAATTAGAAAATTTAAGAAAACTTAGCGAAAATATTAATTTTATATAACTGTCAGTGTTTGAAATAACTGTCAGGGATTGACAGAATGCGCGCTGCAAATTCATAGATAAGACGGGACAACGTCTGTCGGGTCAGCTAGTACAAAATAAAATACATTAAATTAAACTGACGTCATCACCCTGGGTCGTTTCAACCCATCGTCTGACGGGTTAATAGAGAAAGTATTCAATATAAACGTTAGGTAAACCGTCTCATATATAATTTACTGGAGCGCAATAAATCTGTAGCATCATTAGAAAAAAATTGCGACGCGCCGGTAGATTGTCTGTGACTAAACAGAAATTTTATTGATGTAGAGAAATTCTCGTTCCGCGTTAACGTTAGATGTATCGTTTTCGAATTACGAACGTGTTCTGTTATTTATGATTTTTTAGTGATTTAGGTCTTACAAAGATTGTCTATGGCCGACGGGTGTGTTCGTGTGAAAAAGTTTTTCCGGGATAAATATAGCCTATAGCATTCAGTAGTAATGCAGCTGAATATTAGTGAAAAAAAAAATTCGCTTAGTAGTTCCTGAGATAAGCGCGGTCAAACAAACTCTGCAGTTACATATGATGGTATGTAGTAACGACCCGCCCCGACTTGGCACTGGTAAATTACCTATAGCAAGATGACTTGTGGTGGGTCGATTACTACAAAACTTTACAGGATCAGACGCTAATTAGAAGATTACCAATAAAATTCATTAAAACCGCTCCAGTCGGAGTACATAGGGGACATACATACACACATTTGTATATAGATTACGTTTATCTTCATTCCATTATAAATGTAAAAAATATTAAAGTATATTTTACCAAATTGTATAACGACTCTACCACACTTTAGGAGTATTTTTATGGAGTCTTGATATCTGCTACAGGACTCAGTAAGGAGGCTAAGACTCGGTAAAAGACTCAACTGTTGTAACACCCTAGCCTTCAATTGTTTTACCATCACCGGTCATTAATAAAACAAAAAATCCAAGCAGGTCATAAAAAAAAAAAAATTATAGGAACTCTTCCACACTTTAGGACAATTTTAATGGAGCCTGACTTCTGCTACAGGACTCATAAAACTAAGACTCAGCGAGAAGATTCAGTTGTTGTAACATCCTAGCTTTCTATTGTTTTACCATCGCCGGTCATTAATAAAACAACAAACACGGGTCTGGCTGCAAAAAAAAATAATATATAATGACTCTACCACACTCTAGGAGTATTTTTATTGAGTCTTGACTTCTGATACAGAACTCAGTAAGGAGGCTAAGACTCGGTAAAAGACTTAGCTGTTGTAACATCCTAACTTTCAATTGTTTTACCATCACCGGTCATTAATAAAACTCCAAATCCGGGCCGGTCTAATGACGCGAGATTTTAGCGGTAACACTTTGCCTCTAATATCAGTTACATCATGTGTACGTGCGAGAATGCCGCCTGGGGATTATTCTTACAGTTGAACTGTTTGTAGTAGTGCAAGTAGCTTGTGAGTAGTCTAAGGCCTCTTTGCTAAATGTAGGAATATCACAATTTGGTTATTTAGTCATTATTCATTAAGTATTGAAAACTGTTAACCATTCCATCCCCTAATAAAATTAGACGTTAATATTTCAGGGTTGGTATTCAAATAAAATATTATTCTCAATTTTAATTTTTTGCAAATTTAAACTTTGAGTAAAGTGAAAAAAAAAATATATAAAAAGTGTCAACTTCGCTAAACTCCTTGATTCACAATCCACATGTAGTAAATCATTGTTTTATCCCACCCCATACTACTGATAGGAGTTTGGTATTTGCATCACTACTCACAGATCCACTACGGACGGTTTGATAGCGGGTGTAATAAATTGTACCCATTTACACCTCACGACTGCCTGTGTTGAAAGGAATGTGGGGCACTGGACTGATGATGGATGCTATACACGTGTCTGTTTACGAAAAATTATCTACTCATAAAAAAAAACTACATTCTAAATTTAATTTTTCAAAACATTTCTGACACTGAATTCTAAATTCAAGTTTTTTGAAAAATACTGGCCAGAATATGCGATGCTTTTAAAATCTTTATTATTCCACTAAATATTCCAAATTCAAATATGGTATTAAACTGGATGGCGGTATTCTCCATTTCTCATCGTTTTAGATAATCCATGAGATATTTATAACATTTTCGACGGTAAAAGTTAATTATACCTGGTTTGCGTTTCCTACGAAGTATTCTATTTCAGCTACTTAATTCCCTCGAAAGTTAAGTGTGCCAACTGTATTTCTGTGTATAGAACACTAACTAGATACTACATCAGATAACAGAATAGATGCTGCAAAAATGAATACCTTGAATAATAAAACTTCGCCAGAGGCATTTTTGTAGACAAACATTCCATACTAGTTTTGGAACAGCCGTTAGTATTGTTGATTAATAGATTAATTAATCAAACAAGTTTGATTATACATCGCAGATTTAGAAATGTGCAAATAAAGCAAATTATCGTTACAATGTTATACAATTAGTTTAGTAACATCTGTTAATTGGGTGCGATCTTGCACCTTTTCTAAACCAGTGTCGTGACAAAACTTGATGAACGAGAGTTATTAAACTCATCGGTGAAATCGGTGCGTCGCTTTTTGCGCAACAAATGAGAGCAATGCTCACATGTCCGATGACCCGAGTTTTCGATTCCATGTCTAAAATTATAACGACTTGTTCTTGGAATGATCACGATATGATTGTAATTATGCTTGCTACGGACAAACTTAGTTTTGCTGTTGGTGAAATCTTTTTAGTATGGAGGATGGTAGGGATGTTCGGTTTCGCGAGTGTAGAATAATTTAGCAAAGTTAACAATACTTGAGTTATTCGTGAATAGCTTCGGGTGATGAGGTTTTTCACGTTTTGAAGGATAGGGATTTCGTCCAGGTTGATGAATTATTAAGAATCGTTAAATGGTTTTATTGTTGATATGTCTGACCTCCGTGAAGGGTTAGCGAGATGTTACAGAAATACGAACTGTTTTGTTGTCACTATAGAGCTGATAATTGTGTAAGCTTTGATCGTAGATATATTAGGAGGAAAGACCTTGTAATTTCACATGATATACTAAGTTCAAAACAGAAAATTTAGATGACGAATGAATTAACTTATTTCAGGCCAAACAATACCATTTTGTTAATGAATACCAAAACCATACCCCATTAAAACCCACTAACAAAGAATTCGACATCCTGCCATATTCATGCCAAACCAATTTCCTTCAAAAGGCCTTCACATTTGAACCAGTTTCGTACAACAGACAAATTTTATAGATCCTGTGTTGATTCACACTGATTTATTCATCCTGCATTGATTTATTCGTCCTGCGTTACAAATTGCGTTGTCTCGTGACGTCGTGCCGAAACACTTAGCGGCGCACGCGCTAATTGCGCACTCATTCTCTGATCATTCTGCATCTTTTACGAGATGTACAATCAATTACAATTTCAATTCTGTTATTTTGTTTGATGAAATAGCGGCTTATAGATTGGTTGAAGGACGAATTACTATTGTTATATATTTCAGAGGATTATCAAATTGATGATTTACTATTGTTATGTTTTAGAGGATTGTCAAAAATGGATGATAGGAAATGTTGAATAGGTCTTATTATTGCTATTTTTCTTGGTTACCAGTTGAACCATGTTTATTTATTATAGCATATCCAAGCTTTATTTTTGAAAACTTACATTAACTTTGCCTTCGTTAAAATCGAAAAACGACGACACATCTGAACTTATCTGTACAGAAAATGATCGCGATCGACTATTGCCATAATTTAAACGTTTTATACATGGCATATAGATGAGTAATTTATATAAATCACGCAGTGTTGCGACACAAGATCACGACTTCACGAGAGACTGATGCACACGCGGCACTACTCGCAATTAGGACTGTGTAGACAAAGGAATTAGGTGACAAAGAAATATCTACAGATGATAGAAAAGCAAAGAAAAATAGCAATAATAATGCTGACGTGGAATCAATCACAGAAGACCTGGATGATAGTGACATTCGACGAAAAGTAGAAGAAGTAGCTAATATTTTTGATAGTGACGCTCATGGAGAAGAAGAAGTAGCTGTTTTGATTTTTTTCATTGAACTTCTAGAGGCTAAAGAAGGTTTTATGGTGATGGAAATTATAAATAGAAATCAATAGGTTCTTAACGCTGGAGTTCATTGTGGAGGTTATATCTTTTGCGATGTTTTGGTTTGTTGAATATGGAGTTATAATGTCATATCGCAGTAATTATAAGTAAATACGTGATCTTCAAATTGTATATACTACTATTTGATTGAATAAGGTGTAATTTTAGTCCTTTTTAAAATCTTTCATCTTATATACGCTTAAAGACCAACTTTTCGATAATTAAAGCGATAAAATGTAAAATTACTATACATGGGGTATTTCTTCTAGCAAAAACGGAATCGAGTTTCCGTATTTAAGTAAAAAATCTTGTTACTAAGCACATTCTTAATGGTTACTTTTACAGTTGCTACAAACAAAAACGGTAAAGAAAAAACGTAAGTGACAGGATCGGAACGCATAATCTTTTGTGTCTTTGTCCACTCTACTAGCATCGGTTTCTTTGTTATTTTAGAAAATACAGTTAGTGGTAAAAGTCTTCGTTGACGTAAAAGTAGCTGAAAGATTTTCCGTAGCGGTAATGAACGTGCGAGTAAAATGGGGGTATTGGTAACCAAGCGACGATTTCGAAGGTGTGTGAAGTCTACCAATCCGCACTAAGCCAGCGTGGTGGACTAAGGCCTAATCCCTCTCAGTAGTAGAGGAGGCCCGTGCTCAGCAGTGGGCAAGTATATAATACAGGACTGATATTATTATTATGGGTACCAACATCGATGTGAGAGATACCGTGCATACACCTTTCAACACCCACTGTCAAAGCGACCTTCTCACTTTAAGATTAAGAATGGAAATCAAGAAAGGTAATTTTGAAGCCGTCAGTTTTAAATTTGTTTAAAACTTTATCTCTTGTATTACCATTTAAGCCAAACGTAAAACCAGCTATAACTATAATCTATATACCAGCTATAACCATACAAAGTTTCAGCTGTTCACACGAATGATTAACATAGATTATCCAGTAATTCTATCAACACAGCCTGACTTGCAAACATTCAAGCGCAACAATGTATACCAATCTTTAAAATACACATTTATTTAACACGCTGTTTCTCCTAAAAACGTGAGCTATAAACATTGTAGGAAACAAAGCTGTGGGCACACGAACTAAATACAAGAGGCATCATCTATTCCTGCCACGAAAACACTATACACAAATATTTGCGCAACAATTCGTGTGATCCGGGTTTACAATTGCTTTTTATTACCACAAGCTAAGTAACAGCTAAAATTACTGCTGTAACGTTTATAGCTGAATTATCTTGGTCCAATATAATAATTGGTGGTAGGACTCTCATATGTGAGTATCTATGTCTAATGTCTATTTCTGCCGTCAAGCAGCAGTGTGTAGTCACTGTTGTGTTCCGGTTAGAAGGGCATTGTTGCCGGTGTAACTACTGGATATAATAAGACTTAACATCTCATGGCGAGTGCAGTGGAATACCAACCAAGACTTTTCTAATTCAAGGTGCTGGATGGTGTTTATACTGTTTATGGGCGGTCGTATCGCTTACCATCAGGCGAACGGCAAGCTCGTCTCGTCATTCCAAGCAATAAAAAAAATATCCGACAAATAAATTAAATTGTATTAAGTTTTGTTTTGATTCTTTACCAGTCTCGGTGACGTCTTATAAATGTTATCTTCTTGTATTTAAAGCTCATATATCGAGTTTTATGACGTTCTAGGAAATGAATCCACTAAAGACAAGAATGTCATCAACCAGTCAACATTAAACAGCAACAATACATATGATATTAACCTGAATAACATTATTAATCCTATTGAACGTTGAACACAGGACAAGAAAATTAACAATTAATCATTCATTACAAAAGGATTTTCCGTGACCAAAAGTCGGCAGTGGCGGCAAATAAATCATTCAAAGGCTTGTTAAATGATATTATAATCTGTGCCACAATTAATTTCCTAGTGCCAGTATTCGCGACACCTTCGTTACAAATAAATCAAGCAGTAATCCGATCTCAGCTACTGTACGTCAAATGAGGTGACATACAGCCACTCTGTTCGGCGATCAGGACAACGAGCATGAAGATTTGCGAACATATTTCGATGATTATTGATCGAGATTGTGTAATCGATCTTAGTTTAGTCTGAGGTATCTTTAGTAAGCGAATGCAGTTTATAAAACCTGTTGATTTACCAACAGGAGAATGTCTTTTTATCGTAAAGTAGGCTATCATTAATATCCATCATATATAATAGGCCACTTCTATGACTTTTCTAAGTCATTATCTTTAGAAATTTACATTTATTAATACATTTTATAACTGTACAAATTACATTCCTTGTCTATTAAAACGTTGATGAACATAATATACAAGTGATATTAGCTAGTAAGACACAGAAATAATTGAATTTTGT
Organism: Manduca sexta; assembly: GCF_014839805.1. Classification (NCBI taxonomy): domain Eukaryota; kingdom Metazoa; phylum Arthropoda; class Insecta; order Lepidoptera; family Sphingidae; genus Manduca; species Manduca sexta. The sequence continues at coordinate 10,231,300 of NC_051128.1, forward strand.
CACGTGAAACGGTGTTAAATATAGAACTGTCATAACATTAAACAGATAATGTAAGTTAGTTCCTCGTTAACGTCTTTTACATTCAAAATAACGTTAAACAACGCCATCTTCCATAATTATGATTTTGAAATGTATTCATTTACGACACGTGACATTTACTGTCATAGTCTTAGTAAAAGTGGATAGTTGTTTAATTTTTATTTACTATGGGTATGTTTGTCAATGGGATAGTGTTATGATATTACGTGTTTTTCGTTTTGTAGGCCATATAAGAAACATAGTTTTAAAATTTGTGTTATTAGGAATATAATATTTTCTTACGCACATTTAGTGTTCATTGATGAACGCCAATCTGCTGCGTGACATAGTATTTGTTACATACTACACGTTGCGTATATAAATTTATGCAAAATTTATGAAAATTTTAACTCAGCTTTGCTTTGTCATTTACATATTAACAAAAATTCTATCTTTGCATTTATAATGTCTTATCTCTTTTACATAACTCATTTTTTTTGTAATTAAAAAATATTGGTATATACAAATATATACAATAGACATCATTTTCACGTAATTTAATTGCACAAAGTAAAATATTCTGTTCCAATTTGTTGGGAATTACACTAACAATATTAATCAAACACGCTGGTAATATGTCACGCCCGTTGTCTCAAAGCGCAGCCCGTTCACTCCTTACATTGTGCAATTTGCGATACAAATATTATGTAAATTTAAAATCTTGTTGTTCCCACGTCGCGGTGCCTGATAATGTATGCGATGTCATGTTTGGTCTCGCGTTTGCAAAGGGTACGATTTAGTGCCGCGCATGACGCCACGACTTCTGTTCTCCTGGTACTGCTTTGACGGTTTGATGTTTTAATATATTTGAAAGCAGTCCATACAGACCTTTAAAATGCGAATTATAATATCAGCCCTGTTTCACTGCTGGGCGCGGGCTTATTCTATTACTGAGAGGGATTAGGCCGTAGTCCACCACGCTGGTCTAGTGCGGATTGGTAGACTTCACACACTCTAAAAATTCCTATAGAGAATTTCTCAGGTATGAAAGTTTCCTTACAATGTTTGCCCTTCATCGTTAAAGCGAGCGATAATTCACAAAGAAAAAAATGCGGATTAAATACAGATAACTATAGAATTTTTCTGAATTAAATACCAGAGTTTCGCTAATGCTACAAAGTTACTACATAAACTAAGCGAGTTACAAATTAGTAATTAATTTAATTGACTTGTGTCATTATATTGTTTCTTTTTTGGAGCCCCAACTCTATTGACTTTTAATTAAATCTCCTAACTAAAAAGTTTCTATTGTTTGGAATATAAAATAGTTTAAAATTCAAATTTAGAATGCAAAACAAAATGCTTAGCGATTCAAAATGGCCAGTATGAAAAAATAACGTTTTTTTAACAGCTTTTAGTTGAGAATATTATCATGGTAGATTAATTATTGGCCAACCGTGAAAATGCCCACTGAGTCCCCTAATGGTAACGACTTTACGTCAAGTCACTTGATGTCTTTATAGATTCGCCTTTTTATGGCCATTATAGTTAACTTGGCGAATGACGAAGTGCCTTTTTTGGGCCTTTACCGTTACACTGATGGGTTTTAGAGCAAAGATAAATTGGAGTTTGTCGTTCAATATCATTATAATCGTAGTTGAAGCTCTAAGTATTATATTCGTTCATTTTAGCATGAATTTAAAATGGTTTTAAGGCATGGGGAAAAATATTGAATAAGAACTAGTGGTATTGTATAGCTGTATATATTTTTTAAATGTAGTTTTTATTAGAGCTTTAGTAACTTGTATATGTTTTTAATTACCGACCCACCACATTGTCTGAATAGTTCCACAAGTAATTTCAAAATAATTTTGAATGTCACTGTTATTTAACACCGACGTAAGATATAATCTGACTGAGCGTTAATTACAATTAAACAAAAAGAAATATGTTTTATTCTCATTTTTACACTTTATATTTATTTGCTCCCTTTCACTGCGATGGCAATTAAAATTAATACAGAAACACATAACGCAAAAATAAGGTATCGTATCATGTTGCGTATTTAATAGGTATCTGTTGCGTTCCTTTCTATATTGTGTTGTAGTTGATTACTTTAATTGAAAATTGGTTGTAAGAAATCATTGTAGTTAAAAATATCCTTAATCAATTCCAAAATTTAATTTTAAAACTGTTCTTTTTACAAATATTTAAACAAAAAAAAAATATAATTTTATCGAATAAAATTGAAATTATTTGAATTTAGAATATTTTAAAGTTTGAATCAGGCGTAAGTTAATGAGGTTGGAACAGTGACACGTTTACAATGAACCTGTGAACTGTATTCAGACCTCATAAAGTTTATGGAAGCAATTTCCTATCAATAAAATAATGCAGTTTTACAGGTTGTTCAATTAAGCTGATTATTTCAATTGATTTATATTATTAGAGGGAACTTTGAGGATTGTTGTTGTAAAAAGAACATCGCCTATAGATGATTTATAAATGTAGTGTACTTCACTTAGAAATAAATGGGCTTTAAAAAGTTATATTCCATAAAAAACAAAGTAAATCAAGGCATAATATGGACGAATCAATCGATGGATTCACGCATCATATAACAATTATTTAATTAAGTTGTTGTGTGTAATTCAAAGAATCGACCTTAGGCGATTTTCACTTTAACAGTTCGCCGATTTCGAACCGTTATCAACCGTTCTACATCGCAAGGATACTTTAGACCTTGTGACGTCACAAATAAAAAAAAAACATAAAAAAGGAAAAAAAAAGACTAAAAAAAAAACACTTACCGGTGCATACTCTGCGCATATGTCAATGGAGTTGACGAAGTCGCAGACGTCGTCCACGGTCCACGCGGAGAGACGCGCACGCGCCTCCGCGCATAAGCACTCTCCACGCACCTCGCCCCGCTCTGGACAAAACCATTATCATTACCATCGCCACTGTCATTACCATAAATATCATTTTACTCCTCTATCACATGGAATCAGCGCAACATGAATTTGAATGAAGCTGAAATTATATTTTGGGGTAATTTTATTCTAATTAATACTTCGAAATGACAATTGATTAGGAAGTTTATTCCTGACCAATTCATGGTAAAAATGGTGAATGAGTCCAACTCTCCCGGTGCGTAATACAAGCCTTCGAAATAAGAAGGCTCTAGACCAGATCGATTTAATTAAATCTGCAGATTAATCAAGATAAGAATGTTTCATTAATTAATTTCGTATACTGTATTTCAGTAATTACGTAGTTCGGTACGGTATAATTATTCGTATAATGAATCTTTCGTGTTGGATGTTTTAGATAGTTCCGAGGTTGGGGGTAAGTGTTGCTTATATAATTTAGAATTTGTTAGACAATATACTTATGAATATTGTAGGGTTGTCAATTGTAACTAAAAGTTAAACATTATTGGAGCAAGTCGAGGCTATATTGCATAGGGTTGTCACCACTCATACGTACCATCATTAGAGACTCTATCTCTCTCGTCACTATCGCTCCTGGTGCTAGGGCTGGCAGACAGTCTGGCACGTTTGGCAGCACTCTCTCCAGCCGCGGACAAGTCGAGGGGCGAATGCTCTGTAGGGTTGCCAGCGCCAACGCGTTTGCGCCGCGACCGCCCACCTCGACCGACTCGCGATATCGCTAGTAACGCCTAGAGTAGAATGTATATTATGAGATATATTTAAATAATAATTAATAAATAAAAAACAACTATGAAGAAAAAAATAAGAAGAGGAATCACATAATTAAAAAAAACCTAAGATATACTATATGTAAAAAAATACACGTCGAATTGACCTTTTTTCTGAAGTCGGTTAAACACAAACGACAAGAATGATTAAAAAATACATAATATTAGACACGTCATTTATAAACATCTCACCTCTTGCTACACTTTTAAAACTCAATTACTTAGGAAAATACAGCGCAGTACCGGTGCTAAGCAAAGAAAGGTAAATTATCTGATCGAGACCGCTGAACATCCATCATAACGTTTGTATCGTCACGCTGGCCGCGCGCGGGTCAGGCAGCAATCTATCTTTTTTAATTACCACCAGTAAAAAGGTGAATGCAGTATTAAATGCGAGGCAAGCGTAAAATAAGCGTGCGCGGCACGCTCCCGGCAACCGGCGATTAGATGGCGAAATGTTTGGTAATGTCTGTCTGGTTACAAATGGTGGTTTTGAATTGAGGGTACGTAGAATGAGAATTAAAATAGGTATGGGTAATGAGAATTTGACAGTGGTAATGACGCTTCCTTGATCTTGTCATAAAATTTGTATTAATAGTTTAGGGAATGATTGGTAATGGTAATGAATTACGCATGTCGATAATCGATGGCTTTTATAAATAGTACTTGTATGAACGTATGTGTCATATTTTTTGTTCATAAAGTTCAAAATCGCCCGACAAAACCAATTATTTCCATATCTAAATCGAACCAATATCATGCATTAATCCGATGTCCACCGAGATTAGAGAATGCGAATAACGGGCGCATAGCAGTGCTCGCGCGAGTTATTGTGCTGTTTTAATTTCACATCCCGCGAGTGGCGAGTGGCGTGTCCGGCGCATGCGCAGCGCGTGCCTCCGCCAATTAGAGGCGCTCCACTTGCCAGTCGCGGGACAGTGAGCGTCCGGCTGACTGTTACCCCGCTGTCTTTTTTAATGTGATCGATAAATGCAATTCCGTTTAGAGAAATGTTTATGAAAACAGCGATGTGGCTAGATTTCACGTATACTGTTATTTGCACACCTGTAAAAATGTTATATTACTTTAAAATTTTATGTATTTTAACATAACTAATATGAGTTTTTTTTGTATTAACTAAATCCTAAAGTGTCGCATTGTGCAAACATTATCGAAATATGCCAAATTCTTCATCATTTTCGACCGACTTTCAAAAAGTAGTATAAATACGTGTGTTCGTATGTTTTGTTTATAATAAATTTATAAATTTTACAGTCCTTATTATATTATAATAATTCCTGTACTTTGTCAAGTTTTCAAATCCAATCAAGAAGCGATGGTAAACCCCGTGCTACTACTTTTGCTGATAGCAGGATATATTTTATATCCGCCCAGATAGCGATCACCGTACACAAGGTTAAAGCCCGCCATAGGCCCACGTAAGTGTGTCGCGTTCCGGGATCAGCCAATGCATATCCTTCCAACAGGCCGGCATAATTATATCGACTGCCGAGGGGTAATCATCGTACCATCAGGTGCAGGAGGATCTCTTTGCCGCGCACATATAAAAAAAAAAACGATCTGCAAGCAATATTTAAAATATTTTATGACACTCAACTTCACCATCGCTTCACGCTCCGTTCAGAAGGAAGTGTAAAGGTTACAAGGCATCATAAAGAACTCTACATATTCGAAGATGCTGTGATAAGGTTATAATGACCAAGACATTTTAATCAAAGTGAACTATGAAACAGTAATTAAAACGGAAGGTCAATGAGCATTGTGGGTGTAATTAATATGAATTTTAATGTGTTCTTTTGAAACGAAAAGTCAGCGAGGCGTTTCAACGGGGCAGTGGCCTTGGTGTTTTATGAAGTAATATCTGGATGAAGTGAATTACCAAAAACGTTTTTTATTAGAATAACAATGGTTAATGAACAGTCATTAAGGATTGAAGTGGATTTTTTGGTGAAATTTTTTAATTTTGAAACATACTTAATTATCTAGTTTGTACTAACATTTTGGACTAGACATAAACGTTGTTTATTCAAATTTATTTTTTAGACGGCTTTCGAAGTAGTTCTTCAAATTTTATTTAACTTAATTTGTTAGTTCATAGATGTATAACTGCATTTGAATTATTAATGAATGAACATTGCTTAATTTAGTATTTTAAATTAAAAAAAATAAGGCTGAATTTTTAACTGTGTGTTACAAAATAATTTGTGTAGATTAAACCACACATCTTTTTTCACTGCTTTATGACAAAATATATAACCTACATCGTATTTTACCAAGAATAAATAAACAAAAAAAAAAACAATATTGAAAATTTTATAAATTATTATTTATACAATTTTCAATATTTTTTTTTCATTTCCATATACCATATAGCTAGGTTATTAGCATGGATTTTTTTTTTAAATTTTAAACAATAAAAAGTCTGGCAATTTTTACACGGTAATTGTTTTTGTTAATATTATGTTTTGATAAAAGATAGTCTAATTAAAAAATATAAAACTTTTAATTTTAATATTTATGTAGCATGACAGACAATAAGCGCCACAGCAAAATGGTGTTAGCGTTTGAATTACTTTATAAAAACATAATTATAATATTCAACAATAAAATATGCAAAATTTTATTGTATTTATTTTTTTGATGTCAAAATAAAATAACTGAGAGAACGAAATGTATAAAACGGTATCACAAATGTTCCAAAAGCGTTACTTTCAACTCAAAATTAGATATTTGGCAAAAAACATTGCCTATATACGCTTACTCAATTCCCATTGCCTTATCTTTTTAAAAATAGTGATGTGCCTCACCTTAGTGGAGCTCATGTCGAGCATGACGGGGAAGGCGGGCAGCCGCGGCGGGCCGCCCTGCTGCTTCGCCAGTTTCGTGAACAGCCCACCGAGCGGCGCGTCTGTGACGTCCGCGTGCGCAGGCGTCGTCGCGCGCGCCTCCACGCCGAACCCATTCATACGGTGGAAGTAGCTACGGGAAATATCGATGGTTGAGAATTAAATTAAAAGCATGTTTTGGGTTAAATATACTGGAGATATATTTTTATGCTAGCTTATGTGGGGTTTAATAAAGAGCTATCGATAGTAGGTGTCAGACATTTTTTTTGTTATATCTTCGCTTAACTGAGGTTGAAAGCCATTCCGACTACATAAATACTCAGCTGGCAGTTAATAGTTACATCAGTAAAGTACACGTACAGTTAACTGATAATATTAGCATATGAATCACTAAGTTGCATCTGCGTTTCATTCATTACGAATGATATCATAATTTTAAAACTTTGCATCAATTTATTTACCATATGAAGTATTCATAATATATGCACGCAGTAAGTTAATTTTGACCTTTCCCACCATCACTATAAAATGATCTTTGATGATCGTTTTTCGATAACTCATTATAGAAGCGTTTATGTGTAAACAGTATTTATACAAAAACATAAACGATTTGTTAGAAGTAAAATATGTTGTCGAACATAATATATGCGATTTTATAATTACAAAATGATATATTACTTTCACGTTGTAATCATTTGACACAATAAATCACGGAATCATCGAATATGATGATGTTTATGCGAAAAAACCGAGCTTATTGGCGATTATCGAATAGATTTGTCCACATTAACGTCATCAGGGTCAATAAATAAGAACAATTTACGACAGTCACAGTGAGGAACCGACACAGAGCGATGCGTGCAGTGCTCAGTGGCAATAATTAAACAAAGGTCACCGACCGTTTTTCGACAGATGAGCAATTCATTAATATAACATAGGTTCACGCGGAGAGCATCGGTTCTCACGAATCATGTAAATTTGTCGACTAAACGTAAGTTATCGAATCGATTAATATGCTAATTGGTTTGGGCATCACTAGTTCGTCGGTCGGTGAACTCCGGGTCGCATGGTATTGTGACACGGAGCGTGTGAAAAATGTACATAGGATTTTGTACATTGGGATACGATATCCATTTTCTTATGGGAAAGAAAGATATCAGTTGACAGACAAAATATGTCGATGAAATTCAAACCTTATTCTGTAAGTAAAAAACAATAAATTGGGTTAAATATTCTTTATAGAGATGCATGGGACAGATTTAATCAACAAATGCAGGATTTTCCTCTATAATACTCGCTTATCTCATTTCAGGCTACGAACATATAACGATGAACCCACGACTTACATCCGGATACGATATTAATCGGTGATTTTTCGTGTTAAACTGTGAAGGTTGTTTTTGCTTTAGCTTTAATGTTAACAAAATTTGTCTTAGATCTTTCTAGACAACATGAGGTTTTATTTATTAAAAAAAATACACACACGCCTTTATCCACAGAAAGGTAGTCAAAGGCGCAAGAAGTATAACCACTTTACGCCATAATTATCCCTTTATATGTTTTTAGAGGGACGAGCCTATCGACATATCAAAAAGAATATTCCCATTAATTCAAATGAATCATTACGAGGTCCATGTCGGATATCAACATCATGATAGTTAACGATATCCGGAAGACGTAGAGTATATTCAAGTTAATGTGTATGGGTCTTTGATAATTAGGAATTAGTTCATACAAAAATGTTGTTCTTAAAAATTAAGTTGTATGCTCGAAATTTAAAAATGTATTAATAAATATGTCTAAAAAACGCTTATACAACCTTATCATTTTGCGAACTATGGTCAATTAAAAAAATATATATTTTGGGTTAACACAAGTCGTTCCTACTACTGGCCGAATGAAGCTCAACACTTCCTGAAATCAATCAAAATTCCTCAGTACGCTTTGAAAATGCTCCCAGTATCTATAAGTGGGTATCAGAACTATTATGATACGATAATATAAACATGTATGATAGCTTGTAGTAATAGTATACTAACTCGTTATTAGCGTGCGTGTTGTATCTGGCGGCGAGCGAGCGCATTATGTCGGAGTAGTTGCGCGGCGGGTGCGCGGGCGCAGGCTGTGGCGGCGCGTGCGGGCTGCCGCGCTCGGGCGGCGTGCCCGGGTATGACGACGTCGAGGGGGTCACGCTGCGAGACCTGGCCAAAACACACTTGGGTTAATATAAGTTTTTTTTGAGAGCTTTATATTAGTTAATCGAATTTGGGTTCTAGGGCACTACAAGATAGTTTTGTTAGTCTGATTTGAATTTGTTAAACTTTTACCTAAACACTCAGTAAGTACTTATATACTAATAAACTTAGGACTTAAGCAGAACAATTAGTAATCAACACAAATTTTCCGACTGTTCTTGATTTTGAAGAACATTTAAAAAAATATCATATGACAGACTGGCATTTAATATCATTTATATTATTGTCATGCTACCTAGAAGCGTTGGAGTCGTGCGGGCTGAGCCGCTCGCTCTTCACGTTGTGGGGGTGCGCAGGCGGCGCGGGCGTCGGCGTCGGCGTCGGCGCGTGCGCAGGCGACGCCGCCGCATCGCGCGAGCAGCGCTGCGCCGCGCCACCACCGCCGCCGCCGCCTTCACCTGGTAAATAGAAACAACAGACTGTTAATTATTACAATTAAAAAAAATGTCTTTGATACTAGTCTTTTGCGGCAACACTAAGAAAGCTGCCAAGAAACAAATATACGGGACAGTAACAGCGAGTGGAGTAATTTTCTCAATGCAGAGAATTAATTCTGGCAGGATAAGACTAAAGTCAACTATGTGAAACAGGCATAACATATCTCGAAAGAGATACCCGAAGGTGGTAAGGTTTACGCAGATCGAAGACGAGATCGTAAGGGGCAGGTTAATTTTAAAGGTTTTTCGTAAACATGTGTGACGTTCGATAACTACGTTCATAAAACTTTAAAATTTCAGTATTCGGCAAGCAATGTCCGAAAATGTAGCGCAGTCATTTATTATCTTTTAAATACCATTATTACATTAGTTTAAATCACATGTGTGGTACATTATACAATATGTTTATGTAAACGTTTAAAAATATCATAGCACAATTAGTATCGGCAACATGTTCCAAGCGTGGAGAATCCGGATGTCACAGATCGAGTTACGCGCCACACAGTACTACGTACGCGAGTTCCGTATGCGATTTCATAAAATACGCAATGCTAGAACTAATGTGTTAACAACTAGCATTAGCTCGTGGCTTCGACCGCGCGAGTTTTTCGGGGATAAAAACTAGTCTATTTCCTTCCCTGAGTCTAGAATTCTCTATACCAAATTTCATCGAAATTGGTAGTTTTTGAGTTTTCGCGTTCAGACAGTTAGACGCGTCGGGGGACTTTGTCTTATATGTGAGGAAGGATATTACGTGCGTATTGAACATCTATGTTTTTTTAAAGTGGTGCACGAAATGGTGGTCTCGGTTTCATCGCGTTGGGTAAAGTATTATTGGAGTTTTCTGCTCAAAATCAATTCGAAGTTTCGAATTAGCTCTCCACGTCTTACAACATAGCCAAAATAAGAGTACACACCTATTTGAAAAAGGAATAAGACTGCCATGTACATTCCAAAAATATCCGAACATTACAAAACCTGACACAGCACTCCGACACCGAGTCATCAGTCACCGATGGCGACCTCGGAGGTATCTCGACACCACTCCGATACGATCAGTCGGCCCCTCTGATGTCGCAGCTCGCACCGAAATTCACGAAGTTTTGCCAATCGGCGCGCGCGATCTCCGCGATTAATGAGGGGCAAGGTGTGAAACGCTTTTTCGCGGTAATACTGATGATGGTGTCAAAAAGTCTGGCAATGGCATATAAAAAGTTTATGCGTTTTCTCGCAACCGACAGTAGCTGGGAACAAATGCTACTGTTTTTTTGGGAGTAATAGGTTGTTTGAACTCAATGGGGTTTAGTTTATAGTTACAGTGTTTTTGGCAGAAGATTTTAGGTAATGTTTTGCCGTATTAATTATAATTTAAAAAAATATATCTGCAGTCACAGGAAAGAAAAATACGCAATTTCGTTTACTTGGTCGACATGCTAATTGCAGTTATTTTAGTTTCAAAACCAAACTAACGTACCGATTTTGGAAAAGAACAATGACATCTATATGGAATTATATTTGGAAACAAAAAAAAAATCAAATCAATTAATGACTGAGTTCTAAGGTAACAGACATAATAACAACGAATTAAGAGCTTCTTGTTGTTTTGATTAAAATTATGATTCTGATCAGTTTCTGCTGGAAAACACTATCAGATAATTAATCAAAATAAAACTATTTTCGGATTTTATCGCGATTTTGGTATTATATTTCCTTTTTTCGGATGACCAATACCTTAGTCCGCCCCGTGACTACTAAAGCGTCTTCGAAAATTTATATTGAACTCAAAATCGCAGGTTCAATCATACAATTAACCATTCTTCATTTCCTTTGACAATATCACTATAAGAATGATAACATTATCATTTTGTAATGTAAAATCTAAATTGAAGCTAACAGCAATAGCTTAATCTACCAACAATAGACGTCAAGTCGAATATCACGAATTTACAATAAAAAATATAGATGTCACATTATTAAAGCAATCGGCCCACGCTTGAAGTGTGATCGAACGAACGCTCGTATCAATCCGATCGGGCCCGCCTACCACGCTCATAAGTTTTCAGTCGATCTCTTTTATTGTTATGTTATCTTAGTATTTTGTTTATTGAGTTTTGATTTGAGCTGATTTCTAATAAAAATTTAGGCTGGCTTGCACAACGACTTACTAAACATGTTTAGTGCTAAACTGATTTAAAACTTCGCCGTGTTCCTCCATTCATTATGAGTTGACAAAGACAGTACTACGATTAAAACACATTTAGCGTTAATCATATTTAGTGAGAGGTTGTGCAAGCCAGCCTTACAGTTGTAAAAGTATGTAGTTGCAGTTGCTGAAAATTAAATATTATTTTATATATCAAAATACAGATTCCCAAGATTAAAGAAAAACACCATTTTAAATCATAATGAGAAATGCCGTTTTCATGAAAATATTTAAAACGTTTTCCCACAAACATGTCACGAGGTGTGGGCCGTCTGTCATCATAAATCTCTGTGATATGTGGACCTTACTTCACAGCAAATCACTTGTTAAAGTAACTTTATACCCAATTTTTTCATCACATTTTATGTGAACGATGATAATTTTTATGTCATTATTTAATTTACATTAAGTTGAGATGATCCGATAAGCTGTAATGGGTTTGGATTCATTCCACTTGTATTTGTTTATTGATGTTGGGATTTTTATTTCCTAATTGGTCTAATAAAATATCCAAGTCTTTCTATTGATATATATCTATTAATATTTATAGTATCAATTATATTTTTAATATCTGTTTTGCTTCGTGCGATATTTATAATACATTATTTATATCTCTATATATAAAAATGAATCTGTATTTCCCTTGGGCATTGTATCACGCGTGAACGGGTGGAATAATTTTGCTAATTCTGTTTTTGTTGTATTAATTATTGTCAGGAGAAGGCTCTTATGAAAGAAAAAATAAGGAAGTTGAGTGGAACATAAGAAAATTTAAGAAAACTTAACGACAATATTAATTTTACATAGCTGTCAGTTGGTTGATATTACTGTCAGCGATTGACAGAATGCGCGCTGCAAACTCATAGTTAAAACGGGACAACGTCTGTCGGGTCAACTGGACCTATCATATTTACTAAACTAAAAGCGAAACAAAATACCTTAGTAACAAATGTAACAAGTTCTACAGCGCCTCTTACATCACAAACATACATAATTGAATAGTAAACTAAAATCTGTTTATAAATCAATATCCTATTGTAATCCAACTAATTTATATACATGAGTAGGTATGGGTGGCCAACATTTTTCTATTGAAATTATAAATTGATACGTATTGTGGCCGGCACGCGATGTATGTAGGCGAGGAATGAGTCTATTTCTTGTAAACGATGTACCTTTACAATGATAACGTTGGATTACGGACCACAGACGTCGTTCAAAGGATTTGGGGAGTAGGCAGGGGCCTACGCGTTCCATTTTTGTCAAACTTTATGTTTGGTGTCGTTTGTTTTGACAATATTTTGTTTATATTCGTCTTGTCAGCGTATTTTGTGGGTTGTCGTAGTATTTAGTTTTAATATTTTTCACAGTGAATTTGGTTTAGATTTATTTTGTTATACGAGTATAGCAATGTGCCCCGACTGCACCTGATAGTAAGTGGGGTCCAATAGAATGTCGACTGATGAGAGATGAATACCCCTCGCCAGTCGACACAATTATGTCGGCCTGTTTGAGACTAATGCATTATTTTGAGTGCACATGTAAATGTTACTCATTTAAACACAATACCACGGAATTTGGACATTGGGTCTTCTTGGTTATGTTTGTTTTTGCTATTTGTTCTTTGTGTTGAGACTGTCACTCTTACATATTAATTGAATATAAACATTGTAGTCAGTAACTACTAGATGTAATAAGACTTAACATCTCATGTCTCAGGATGGTGAGCGTAGTACAATACCTAACAATACTTTGTAATTCAATGGTGTTCCTACTTTTGTGGGCGGCCGTATAGCTTACCTTCAGGCGAACGGCAAGCTCGTCTCGTCATTCAAAGCAATAAAAAAAATTGCGAGTGCCAAAGACTATTTTAATGTCATGGAATGCTTACATTATCATTGATAAATTGGAAATCATTGAATTAAGAAACACTCGACGCTGGGTTACAACACCCTATATTCAAAACAACGATTTGACAAACCGATTAAATCGGAAGTGTTATATAAATATTTTGTTAGGCAAATGTTGGAACCGGTTCATTCGAAAATGTTAAATTTTTGCAGGAAGTCGAGTCGTTTGTGTCGGCTACGACTTCCGGCGTCGGACGCTTAGGGGTCAGGATTTTATGTTGTACCGTTAATTGTTAACCGATTTATCATATTGTATAGTGGTTTGGGATTTTAACTTGGCGTTTTGACTTCTCTGCGGGAGGTTATATACAAAACGGATATTTTGTTTAAATTAATTTAATTAATTCAAAGTACTTTCAGTTTTATGTGGTTTCTAACTACGAGTTTACCTTCAAATTAAACACAAAGAAATGTCAGATAATTTATATATAAATTGAAAAGGAAATACTTAAAAATAAACAATTAATTAGACAAAATATATATGAAATAATAAACATTAATGAATGCGAATGGCAAAGTTATATTTGAAATGTTTAACAAACTGACATTTCAGTCTTTAAAATCAAAAGTTAAACATAATATAGATTTACTTATCCCATTTCAACTCTCGCATCGCGCTACATTACACAGCATCACTACGTCAACAAGTTATCGATGCAGATGTTACACGCAATTAATCTCGTGCAGGCCCGTACGAGATGGGACGATAAACTTGATCGGATGTGTGGACTTGTACGGGACGGCGCTTTTGTACATAAGCTTTTACGGACTTTCGTAAATAAAATACCCTATATGTCACGTAAGAGTGCAACAAAGGGCAGAAGCGCGACTAGAAGGTACTCAGTCTTAGCTCAAGTAAAATATGCCTGATCAGTTTCTGCAGGCACCGTGGCCGAAATCGGCTAGGAAGACATCACTGGCTTTTGTATATAAGCTACAGTGGCGTAAGTGGCGATAGCCTAGTCGGGTGTGGAACGGACTGCCAAGACGAATGTTCGCAGGTTTGAAACCTAAGGCCACACTCCTCTGACTTTTCTAAAAAGATCATGTGTGTATTCTTTGTGAATTTATCGTTCGCTTTAACGGTGAAGGAAAACATCGTGAGGAAACCTGCACATTTGAGAAGTTTTCTATAGGAATTTCGAAGGTGTGTGAAGTCTACCAATCCGCACTAGGCCAGCGTGGTGGACTAAGGCCTAATCCCTCTCAGAAGTAGAGGAGGCCCGTGCTCAGCAGTGGGCAAGTATATAATACAGGGCTGATATTATTATTATACTTAGAAGCTATAGCTAATATTAACCCTGTTCTCTTTAATTTTCCGTGGTGCTTTACAACTGGCTTGTCTAGTTGTAAACGTCGCTATACTGAGGCTTAAATGTCTCTTTAGTTAAATTTTGTCTCCCGCTTTGTTTATAGGGAAGTTGACTGTTGAGAAATAATTACCTCTTGTCAGTCAACACAATTATGCCGGCCTGTTTGAATCTGGATATACGGATCCCAGAACGCCACGCACGTGGGGCACTGCGACGGGTTTATTGGAATAGTCAAATTTATCTTGGATGACCAGGACATCGAACCCAGAACCTCCTATTACACATCTTTTATTTTATTTGTATTAGCCCACTAGTACCTACTTTCGTAAGATAAAAATTACTCATTTTTCCCAACACAATGACTCAATATGGATTGAAAACATTCATGGATAATTTATTTTTTAACTAGGTATAATACTCAAGTCACTATCAACTGGGTACATAATATATCGCAAACTACCATCACCAATTTAATTGGTAAATAAAAACAACAGATTTATCATACATTTAAATATCTGTTATTGCCGGAGATACCAATCAGCATAATAATGACTTAATTAAATCTGTCAATTTATGCATATTATTATTTGTACCTAATTTTAAATGAGTTTTAGTTTTTATACGTCATGTCCACAAGATAGGTTATATAAAGGTCACCGTTTTCAAATAATATGAATATAAAATGTACTGGATAATAAATTAACCGTTCAATAATAACAAAATTAAGCTGTGTGATCTAGGCAATAAGGAGTTTCTCGTGTGACGTTGGCGTGTTGAGAAATTCAGTGTTTATTTTGTAACAATCTGACTACGAATCCTTTGTAGTCGAATTACGGACGCAGGAGATATTATAGTGCACAAGTGTGTGCGCAATACATAAATGCACTCTCTGTTTCTTCACTCTCATAGTCCAGTGAGACGGCAATCCGACATGACCGGTAAGAGATCAGGCGCAAGACCAATGGATTTACGCCAACTTCCTGACTCCAAACTTCGACTGAGTAATTTTTAAGAAAAGCCCAGTCACAATTAATTCTGGTTCGACCAGGAATTCTATCACGCTGGCCTAGTGCGGGTTGGCAGACTTATCGCATCGGCATTTTTTTATAGAGAACTTACTTTTATAGATACGACCCTAAAAAATTATGTGTGTATTCTTTGTGAATTATCGCTTGCTTTAACGGTGAAGGAAAATATCGTGAGAAAACCTGCATACCTGAGAAATTCGCTATAGGATTTTTCGAGGGTGTGTGAAGTCTACCAATCCGCACTAGGCCAGTGTGGTGGACTGAGGCCTTATCCCTCTCAGTAGTAGAGGAGGCCCGTGCCTAACAGTGGGACAGTATATAATACAGGGCTGATATTATTATTACTTAGTCTGGCCATAAATACTGTTACACTTAATTATAAAAAAATATTACATTTGAATTTCGAATCTGTCATTTTTATACGATTGTTCATTGTGTTTTCTCATTTTGGCGCCAATACATTGTAAAATATTTTGCGATATTAAAATGGTGTGGGGTGATAAAGAGAACCGAATCGCTGTGATAGCATTACACAAAGTAGGTATGGAGCCAAATGCAATTTTTAAAACTCTCCATACACTTGGTATTAGTAAAATGTTTGTGTACCGGGCTATTAATAGGTACAATGAGACCTCCTCTGTTTGTGACAGAAAAGATCTGGCCGTCCACGTAGTGTTCGTACGAAAAAGGTGGTCAAAGCAGTAAGGGAAAGAATTCGAAGAAATCCTGTCCGAAAGCAAAAGATTTTATCTCGGGAAATGAAGATAGCACCTAGAACCATGTCGCGTATTTTAAAAGATGACTTAGGACTTGCAGCCTATAAGAGACGCACTGGCCATTTCTTAACTGATAATTTAAAGAAGAATAGGGTGGTAAAATCGAAACAACTACTGAAGCGGTACGCAAAGGGAGGTCACAGAAAAATTTTGTTTACGGATGAGAAAATTTTTACAATTGAGCAACATTTTAACAAACAAAATGACCGTATTTATGCTCAAAGCTCTAAGGAAGCTTCCCAATTAGTCGACAGAGTGCAACGTGGACATTATCCGACTTCAGTGATGGTTTGGTGGGGTGTTAGCTATGAAGGAGTGACTGAGCCATATTTTTGTGAAAAAGGTATCAAAACATCGGCACAAGTGTATCAAGATACCATTCTTGAGAAGGTAGTTAAGCCCCTTAACATCACCATGTTCAATAACCAAGTATGGTCCTTCCAGCAAGACTCGGCGCCGGGTCATAAAGCTCGGTCCACGCAGTCTTGGTTGGAATCGAACGTTTCGGACTTCATCAGAGCTGAAGACTGGCCGTCGTCTAGTCCCGATCTTAATCCGCTGGATTATGATTTGTGGTCAGTTTTAGAGAGTACAGCTTGCTCTAAACGCCATGATAATTTGGAGTCCCTAAAACAATCTATACGATTGGCAGTGAAGAATTTTCCCATGGAAAGAGTGCGTGCTTCTATTGATAACTGGCCTCATCGTTTAAAGGACTGTATTGCAGCCAATGGAGACCACTTCGAATAAGCTTTTTATATTTTTAATTGTTTTATATTTATGTATTAAACTGACACACTGTAAAAGTAATAAATGTTATTTGCAGTTAACAATTTTCTTTTTTCTTTATTACAATATTTATGGCAAGACTAGGTATATATAAACAGTAGAAACACTATTCAAAACCTTGAATTACAAAGTATTGTTTGCTATTCCACTGCGCATTGCGTTATTATGTCCAGTGGTCATCTCAATTACATATAGAAGATGCCACGTATACAAAGTGAAATATATTGCTGCACGTAATACAGTGAATACACTTTAAGTATAGTAGCATGACATCTCGACAATGGAGCCACTAGAAGAACAATTTATTAGTTGTAAAGCGTGTTATAAAACTCTTAGGACAAGATTTCTATTAACCTCTGACTTGTAACACCTACATTGTTCGTGACGACGAATTTGACGCCTAAGTATGTGGATGCGGTGCAATTTATAAGAGACAGCGGTGGTCAATTTTGTTTTTTTGACCAACAATTGTAACTGGCTGGCAAAATTTTATACACTGTCAGCGGCTAGCGGCTGTACAGTGGTCGCTGTCTACTGATAAAATTATTAAAAATACTTGCTACACTGGCGATTTTTTTTGTTATAGGTAGATATAAAAAATCCCTTCCACAGAACCTTAGAACCAGCAAAAATTAATATATAGGTTTTAATTAGTCTTCATTATATTCGCTAAGGTTTAGACTTTCATTAAATGAAATTAACTTTTCTAAGACATTTTTTTAAATCACTGGTCTCGAAAATACTTTTTTTTATTTCAAAACACAACGCTTCCGCTCATCCCTTGTGCTACCATAGGGTCAGCGTCAAACAGAGTACCGTTGGGTCGACCCCAATGGGCGGCACGTCCAAACAGAGTGGCTAAGTGATCAGCGCCGTTTAAATATGCTGTGTACGTGACGCAATGAACTCTGGATGCGGTTGACACGCGAGCTTCTTATTTGTATGTTGCGCTATTTTAGATCTTATTGTGTATGTGGGAGTTGAGTTTAATAATCAATAAATACCAACCCCATATACTATCCCACTGCTGGGCACTTGCATTATATAGGTCTTAGTCCAATACCGTTAGCTAGTGCGGGTTGGTAGAAATCTTTTATTCCTATATCCATGATGGTAATATTTAATAAAGAATTTGAGTATTGACTATATTTTGTGATAAATAATTCGCTGGGTGGAAGCGCATTACCTGTCCGATAAATAATGTCATTTGGGACTATAGATGTTAAGTCTCATTAAACCCAAATTTAATGGTTATTACATCTTGACGGAAAACATTTATCTTGGAGAAAGAAATATTATAAAAAGTCACTGTAAAAAAACCTACGCAGTATAACATTGCCACCAAATATATTATATTTACCCACATAAAAAGCCTAATAGCAAATATTGACTGATCTAATGACGGAGTTTAGTTTAAGAAGATTAATTACCTTCTCCGAAATTTGTAGTTTGATGGTGCGTCAACAAAGCTCATTGTCAGGGCTGGTGGATGAACCGCGCACCTGTTAGTTTTCCCTTGTGGTAAGAAGCTGTGTGTATTGGATGCGGTATTAATTTAGTCAATTCGAGACCATTCCGAAAATATTTTAAGCTTGGTACATTGATTTTATTGGATTCATTTTTATTTGCCCCTGTAGTAGGAAGCTGCGTGTGTATTGGATATGCTATTATTGACAATTCAAGAAACTCCGAAAATGTTTAAAGCTTGGTACAATTTACTGATTTTATTGGATTCATTTTGATTTTTCTTTCTCGTAAACTCGTACATTTTGTATACCATGGCTTATATATACAGCTGTAGTGACATAATAATCTTATCATAAATCACGCTCTCAATATATAATGACTAGCTTTTGCTCGCGGCTTCGCCCGCGTGAAGTAATTTTGCGGGATATTTTTTTTTTTGACTTAATTGATATGTATCGTTATATTATGACCAAATTATACAAAACCATTATAAATTGTAGCCTATGTGTTATTCTGACGTATAACTAATATTACTGTAAGTTTTATCAAAATCCGTTCAGCAGTGTTTTCGTGAAAGAGGAAAAAACATATATCCAATCTCACAAACTTTCGCATTTATAATATTAGTAGAATTTCAAAGCATAAATTACCTTCTCCAAAATTTCTAGTTTGTGCGTCAATAAAGCCCAGTGTCAGGGCCGGTAGATGAACCTCGCACCTGTTAGCCTCTTGTAAAAGTTCTACTCCACTGTTAGAACATGATATTGGTTTAACGTAAGTTGAAGGACTTTTGGGAAACAAGATTGTCGTTCAATTCTGTATTGACATGCTTTTAATTTTGTATTGTATTATCTATTTAAAACTTATAATAAAATATGAATCATGATTTCTTATGTTAACGTGAATGTTAGACATTTAATTTAAACTATTTTTCGGATTTTAACGCGGTTTTAATATTTTACTTTTCTCCCGAAAATCCCCCACCTCCCCCGTGACAAAATCCGAAAAATAGTTAAATTTAAAAAATATGAATAGTTAAAAATGCAAAACCGTTAATTAAAAGTTTCGTCAACATCACTTAGTATTTTTTTGAAAATAATATAGTATGATATAAATTATATGGAAAATACATATTTAATAAGGGTATATTACGAGATAGCCACAAGTCGTTATTTGTGAAGCGGTATCGACAGTCGACACGCGCTTGCATGCATCCACTATGGGTGACGGCAAACACGGCCCATGCGGAACTAGACTACAGAATAGCAGACTTACTTTTGAATTACATGCGACTGCGTTCTGTATTTAAATTACAAATATTTATAACAGCCAATGTATTTTTTTCATTCCATATTTAAAAATATTTGTATGAAACCAGCCAGCCATAAAAAACAGCCATTTTAATTCAAGTAGATTTTATTTAAATTACTGCGTATTTAGAAAAAAAATATGAGTGCCAGTGTTTATCCTGTTATCCGCGTAAGGATTATAAGAAGACTAACACCACAACATTGTTTGGTAGGTGCGATCAACATCTGAGTGCAAGCATCCGCGCCGCGTGTCAGAACACGATGACCTCCCACGAAACTACATGTAGGGTATCGAGAATTAGGCTTTATAAGCTTATTTTAAAGATTATAATAAATGAGTTTCTTTCTTCTAATTTTGAGTTGCCTGTTTTATTATTTTGAAAATAAAACCGATATTTGTTTAAAAATGGAATGTGGTACGTTTTATAGGAAAAAAATAAACTTTTAAATTAGGAGTGACAACCAACAAGGTAACATTGAAAATAATATTATATTATACCAAACTTTTCAACGATATTATACGGTGCAATCGGATCGGAAAAGTAAAAAAAAAACAATATTATTTAATCAAATTAAGACCGTATCTTCCTCTTGACTTTCATACCCCTTCCCTTTCCCTTCCGTATGCACTCCCAAACTCCGTACATGACGACGCAGGTGGCTGCCGAGTCAACAAACACGGCTGTATTTGCTGACCGTGGACCGCCCGCGCCCGTGCAAACACTGGACGCTCAGTTACTTAAAGTTGATGGTGTTTTTGTTTTGAACACAATTAGGTACCTCCCTAGTGTGAAGATAGTTGATCTAAGACGTCCGTAGTAGAATATATCTTCTTTTAAATCTTTCTGATTTGTACGGGGTCATTTTTATATTACCTTATTTATTGATATAAATCGCGGTCATTTTGATATTGCGTTACTAATTGAAATTAATTATTTTCTTGAATAACACTTTAAAATAAATTACTCGAAACGTAGATGTATTATAAAAAGTTTCGAACGAAATAAATATCAATAAAAGTACTTGATTTTATTTACACGGTCTAATGTTACTACTAAGATATTTTATCGCAGCGGCAACATCATAATTACACTTACAAGTACACGCACACGCCATATTTTCAATAAACTACAAAATCAAAACAATCAGAAAGTAAAACAAGTTTTTGGGTAAAAATATTCGTTATTCATGGATGATTTTTGGCACATTGTTGGCAGATTAACACATATTTTTTTAAAATATTATTATTTTATTTATTCTAAGAAAACAGGTACTAATAGGTTTATCCTTGAAGTTTAATCTATTATTAATAATATATGCATGAATTCCTCCTAACTAAATTTCGGCCACCACGCCAATCTTAACGTAGATCAGCCAGGTACGCAGGAGATATTATAGTGCACAAGTGTGTGCGCAACATAGGTGCACTTTCGTTCCTTCACTCTCATAGTCCGGTGACTGCTATCCCACATGACCGGAGAGAGATCAGGCGTAGTACCAACGGCTTTACGTGCTTTACTAATATGGGTACATTATTATGTTACGTAAAATATTTATACGCATCGTTAAATGGAATTATTGTAATAATTCTAGTATCATTGTCACTATTCACAAGTATATTAGAATCAGATAGAGATCACAAGCAAGTCGATGTATTGCAATCGTTACCACACAGAATATATACATATAAATATCACCCGTATGTCTACCAACATTTGGTTTATTTTCCAAACTTATCCGTAGTAAATTTAATTATAAAGAAAATTTACAGAAAGTCGTTAGTAAAACACATCGTAAAATAACAAACAATCGGCGTGTGATTGTAAACACAAGTCCATACTTTAAGTGTATTTTAAGTTGTAACGAGTTTTTGGATGACGTTTTAAACATTGTTTAACGCTACACAAAACCAGTTGTTTTGTTTAACGTTGAACAAAATGAGTTGTTTTGTTACAAAATGTGGGAGTTAATTAAATGAGTTGAATTTAAGTGTTTATATTTTTTCTCGGCTGCGGCTATGGTCAAATAACTCAGTAAAGTAATTTGGTACATAACACATAAAACATACTTTACAAAAAGCTGGTGTTTATGAAAAATCAACTACTATTTGTTTAACGCAACAACTACGAACAAGATAATAAAGTTTATTTACTTAATAATAATAATATCAGCCCTGTATTATATACTTGCCCACTGCTGAGCACGGGCCTCCTCTACTACTGAGAGGGATTAGGCCTTAGTCCACCACGCTGGCCTAGTGCGCATTGGTAGACTTCACACGCCTTCAAAATTCCTATAGAGAACTTCTCAGGTGTGCAGGTTTCCTCACGATGTTTTCCTTCACCGTTAAAGCGAACGATAAATTCACAAAGAATACACACATGATTTTTTAGAAAAGTCAGAGGTGTGTGCCCTTGGGATTTGAACCTGCGGACATTCGTCTCGGCAGTCCGTTCCACACCCAAGTAGGCTATCGCCGCTATTTACTTATTTTATTTTAATTAAATACTATTTTACCTCGCGAACTTTGTTTCGCCTAGAGGCAATAAATGAGCACATTTTGGATTTTATTAAGTTTATTTTTTTATTAGGATAATAGATATAAATAAAAAATTCAAGTATTTTAGTGAATGCTAGTATGCAAGCAGTAATGAGTACTGCAATGGTATCGAAACGCTGCTCGATTCAAATCAGTACTAGATAAATTTTAATATTAATGTGTGTCTAATTTAAATCCTCCTTAAATTTAAAATATTTAGGAAACACAAAAATTTATATACATTCAGCATACTATTAACACATTTACCACAAGAGCTCTCTCCGTAATAAAAACTCAAACATCCCTGTACTCAAACATTGACTTAAACACCTGCTTATAAACAGTTAACAACTCGTACAGTTGAATTCCTCGGAGTATCGAGTGATCAAACGTCTGACCCCTCGACCGAACGAGTGTCACACCTGTCCCACGTGTGGGCGTGATTTGTGTATTTGATTATAGAAGTATAGCAGTTGTCATCTCAGTAGGCTTAGTGGAAGTACAAGGTTTGATATTGACGAGAAAGAGTTTTGAATAGCAATGTTTTTGGGAAGGCTTACAATCAATCAATAATTTATACACTTGTATTAATGATGTTATAGATTAATAACATTAAGTTAGGTTACACTAATGTATAATCAAATTGCTAATAAGTAACATATACAATTATCAATATCAAAAACAAGAAAAAAAAACAAAAAAATACAATAATATGCTAATTTAATTGTTTTAGCAATATACAGCATAAGAATTTCTATATAAGACATTAGCAATATTTCAATAATTTTATACGCGCATTGAAAGAGTTCAGAGCAAAACATGATCTTATTCTAATAGATAGTAGAAAATTACCAAACAGTTCCCACCAAAAATCCGCGTGTACTTCGTCACATACCAAAGCCAAATACCAGTGCACAAAAAGTGTCCGGCGCGAGTTAAAAATTCCAACCGAGTGTGTGTTTTCTAAAGGCGAGGTCGTACTGAATCCGCAATTAGCCTGCATTAGCATCCGAACTGGCGACCCGCGGGCGACGCCGTTTCGACCCTGCCTGAATGGTGCAAGGGAAGGACGCATAGCGAGCGATTGCGATAATCGTATCATTATTTTAATTTGGCTTCAAATTTAAAAGGTGTGATAAGGTAAGGACATGGCTGTACATGTGATAAGGTAAAGAATTCAGTCAGCCCCATTTCATAATGGGACTGATTGAATTAAAACCTTTATAATATTACTAAAGTGACCTAAGTATCCTCTTGGTTAAAGAATTTATTTTCATACAAAGAATGCAATTATTCGAGTAACCGAGAAACACTTGTCATCTTAATATATATTATACGTACATAAGTGGCAAGCAAACAAAAGTAAGATGGACATAAAGTATTTATAAACAGTACTATTTATTAGAACTATAGATCTAGTATTTCCATAATTGATGGAAAGTATCATTATTTTAGTAAGAGTTAGTGAATGATATAAGTAATAAATTTTCTCCCGACGTTTCAGAGTATTATAAAAATGAGGTAGATATCATAACTTTGACTTTGCGAACGACCAACACTTTAGTCCCCCTGCATCTTCGAAACGTCGGCACAAGATTAAAAAAAAAAAACGCGATAAAATCTAGAAAATGTTTATATTTCAATGTATAACGCTTTTACATAACATACATAACATGAAAGAAAGAAAGAAAGAAATATTTTATTTGGTTTTAGTTACATAAAAAAATATATAAAAAAACAAAACAAATAATAAAATAAGAACGAAATTAATACTACATTAATACAAGAGAAATCAAAAAAAAAAAAAAATAATAATCAACAGAGAGAAACCAAAACCAAAATGGATCCAGCTCAGCTTAATGCTACAGCGTTAACTGAAGCGCTGGTTTTCAGCTGAACCCAATACAGATTCCGTCTCGTAATAAATAACAATAAAAGTGTGAAATACTGGTAAGACAAAAAAAACATATGTACAAACATATAACATTAATACTATAATTTACAATGGTCAGAGCACCAAGCGCAAGTCGCTTGATCACGACAGTCACTTTACCGCATTGAAGTATTATAGTTTAAGTATACCTTCAATTTGATGCTTAATAAAAATAAAATCTTTGATTTTTTTCCTAAAAGTGTTCACTGTACACGACAGATCCTGTAAAGGGGGTGGTATTATGTTCCATATTTTTGCTGCGGTATATTTAAAACTACTTTCAAAAGAAGCTGTCTTATGCGATGGTATGAGAAGATGAGGAATGCGCGTACGGGAGGACCACTGAAGCTTGTCAGCAAGGTATGCTGGTTTACGGCTTTTCAGAATTCCAAACAAAAGTGTCGCAAAGTGTACATATCGCCTAGATGCCATGTTTAATATTTTTGCTTGGTTTATATAAGGTGATACATAATTTCTAGAAGGGATGTTAAAGCAGAATCGAGTACAGGCATTCTGAACGCGTTGTCGTGAACATCACGCATTTTATCCCCGAAGGGGTATGCAGAGGCGCAACTAGGGCACCCACTTTTCGCCAAGTATGTTCCGTCCCATGATGTGATAGGGGGCGAGCCTATCGCCATATCGGGCACAAATTCCAGACTCCGGGCTGATACTGAGCAGAAAAACCCAAATATCACTTTGCCCGACCCGGGATTCGAACCCAGGACCTCAGAGCGCTATTGCACCGGACGTGCAATACAACTACGCCACCGAGGCAGTCTAACGCTTTTAACTTGCACTATACATAAATTCATTTTAACGTAACATTTTTTCAATTCTCTAGTTACATTTCGATAATGCGCAATGAACGTTTTATTGTTGGACGTAATGCAAATACAAGTACTCGTAACAAGTCTGCATAAATTACAAAGCCGATTGCTGTTTTGGATTTCAACGAATCACAGCCATAATTTACATTAGTTAAATAACAAATTAGAATTTAATTCCGTGTGGTGTTTGCTCGTGTTTTATTTGAATTGAAATTTGTGGACTTTCGAACTAGTGTATAGACATATTATTGGCAACTGTCGGAGGTAAACGTCTTTAATTAGTCAAAATTATAACATATGACTTACTGGTGGTAGGTCTCTCATATGTGAGAGTCCGCCTGGGTAGGTACTACCGCAATGTCTATTTCTGCTGTCAAGCATCAGTGTAGTCACTGTTGTGTTCCGGTTTGAAGGACGTTGTAGGCAGTGTAACTACTAGATATAATAGTAATAGTAATAGTCTTAACATCTCAAGTCTCAGGATGACGAGCGCAGTGGAATATCAAACAATACCTACTTTGTAATATAAAGTGTTGGATGGTGTTTCTGCTCTACTCACACTCTAAATTCCTATAGACAACTTCTTAGGAATGCAAGTTCCTCACGATGGTTTCCTTCACCGCCATGTCAAAATAAACTACTTATAACATGTCATGGAAACATAGTCTATATTCTTATATTTCTTTCCTGCCAGCCCGAGCTGGCTTCTTTGTTTACTATATTTTTCATTTATTTTATTTTCAATATAAATTGTCTTTGTTTATATAAGCTAATTTAATTAAGTAATAATTAAATCCCTCTCAGTAGTAGAGGAGGCCCGTTCTCAGCAGTGGGCAAGTATATAATATAGGGCTGATATTATTATTATTATTATTAATAATTAAATATTCTCATGTACCTTGACTTATCATAAGTGCAACTATGTTCGCCTACGTGACGAATAAAGAATTTTATTTATTTATTTATAAGATTCAAATTACTTTCTTCATTACTATCTGCTACAGTTTTCTGGTCAATTAGACGTGTCTTGCT
Organism: Manduca sexta; assembly: GCF_014839805.1. NCBI lineage: Eukaryota > Metazoa > Arthropoda > Insecta > Lepidoptera > Sphingidae > Manduca > Manduca sexta. The sequence goes on from NC_051128.1 coordinate 10,257,728, forward strand.
CAAAATTCACCGACCGTCCGAGCCCGGCCCGTTACCTACCAACTATTTATGTCAAGTGCTTCGTGAAGAAAGTGATAGACGACACGCAGATTAGCCTCGCTTAGAGTATATATACTATTGGGCAAATTATACTCAATAACGAGCAAGAGAATTTAATCCTTGCTTATATTATTGGGTGTTACTCATTAACGTATATTCTATAGACAGTCCATATAAACTATTTGTTCAAAATCTGAACTAAAATGGCAACCAAAACGTCACTGTTATAATCTATTTATTCATTTGAACAACAAATAATTTTACTTTACTAATATTTTGTATTCAAATCCAGGTTTATACTTAGATTCGAGTTCTTATATCATGAGCGCCACTTCGTACATAATCACAAGCTGTCAATATTAACAATACTAAAGTCAGTTTGAATGGATTGCAGTTCAAGTCAGTTGAACACATTGAATATTCAGAACGCCAAATCGATTACATAGTACATATATATAGATGGTGTTAGTTGACTTTTACACGGGTGGAGTAAAGCATTTATATTTTTTAATATAATTTGGTAAAATATTTGTTACATACAAAAAGGGCAATGACCGATTAAAGTGTAGACTTAAGTTTGTATCATTTGCCAGGACTTAAAACTTCCCATTAAAACTGATTCATCTACAATAATAACTGGAAATGCAAATATATACATAAAGAATTATTAATTACAAATACGAAACTCAAACAGCGTACGCTAAGCTATCGCAGTTAACGATTAACGTCAAAGAACGCCGGGTGAAATGTCAGAGGTTGGCAACCTTCGGTGATTCAGCGCGTCGCGACCCGCGCCTCCCACGACCCCCCTTAACCCCCCCTGACCTTCACCTTCACCTTGACATTGACGACGAATTTTTACATTCCGATGCTGCATTCTGATTTTATGGTCGGGGGCGTTGGGTTTATAGTTTAAGTCGTGTGTGTGCTGTTTGTATTTATTTATAATTATTATTTAAATATTTACATATTCATTTCGATAATTTATGTTTGCTATCATTTTGATATTAAATACATGCTAAGTCGCATCATTAAGAGAGTCCCATGTGCAAATTGCGATCACCATCTTTGCAAAAAGTAATATTGTGAAGATTTTAGTTGCACAGTAAAGAATAAAACCATTTTATTTTAAATTTACACATACGTTAATTTAAACACAGGACAATACCCATTTTACTATCTATACCATATACCATATTGAGAAAGTATATAACAACGACGTACTCTACTCAAAATGTAATTATAATCCAAATAAAATACGTTGTAGTGTGGTACTTAGTGTATAAGGCACGTTATGTATTGAATTAAGTTAGTATAATTAGTGCAGTCTAATAAAGAGCCTAAAACTATTAACACGTCTCAACATATTCATCCCCCATTACAACGTGAGTTTCCAAACGAATAACTAACGCATGACTCACTCTGACCAACCCTTATATTATTACAATTGTAATATCACTTGCAGCATTGTGCCCTTAAGCCCGTCCACAATACATTTCCACGGTTCGAATGCATTGTCGCGATTTCCTGCCAAAAAAAATGCAGGTAAGGTCAGGTATTTTTTTTATCGGGCAGGTACTGGTCCTTCTGGGAATTTGCAAAAAAGAAGTGCGTTTGTGTCAAAGGTTTTGGATTTTGGAAATTCATTTTTAGTGATGGATGTCCGGGATGTATTTGGTTACATGTAATTTTGATGTGGAACGATTAGTTTGTATTTTATTTATAAGATGATTATAATTGCTTTGTATTTTTGTTTGTTAACGTGTCCAGTGTTTACGTATTTTAATGCAAGTTAAACTTGAATTATTGCTTCTTTGCGGTTAGTATTTTGTTCACAATATTCAGAGATGACGTGTTGCAATGAACATAAACAGATCATATTTATATTCCTGAAATAATTATCTTTTAATGAAAATATTATCTCAAAATAATTGGAGAAGCTAAAATGTGACAAGTTTAAGTAGTTGTTCGGAAAAATCTATAATCTCCGCATCTCAAGAACAGGTGTAACATACATTATAAATTACATTACTCAGTTTTTTTAAATCGCCATTTTGTGACCCAAACCAGGTAGGTCCATGCAGGAAACCCAAAAATGGCCAAACATTTATCCCATTGTTTAACCACTGTTTAAACTAATCCCATGTCTTTCACATTTTTTTTGTTTGAAGTTACCGACCGTCCTTTGTCCTTAATTGGTCAGGCTGAAGGGTACCTTTCTTTGCTTACTGAGAAAGTGAATACCTGAGATTGCAGTTTAATTTTTGGATTAGTGGATAAATAAAGGTTAGTTTACGACTTATAGTTAAGGAAGTGGTGAATTTTTGGATTTCTGGAATTTCATTAATTTCTCCTAAAATATTAAGCCTCTTTCACGACTTCTTAAAAAATGCTACCCATCAAATATAATAAAAGTTATTAACTTCGTTGAGTGCTGTGGCGAATGTTATGTACGTACTTGTTGTACATATCAGTGACTGTAATTATTGTTTAAAACTAGTGTAACTATGTGTAACTGATATTATATGTACAGTGTGGCAGTGCTAATAAATAAATAAACAAAAATAAACTTCTCAAACGGAGATTAATATACTAATTTGATTTGATTTCAAAAGTAATGTAATTAACAAGCCTTAAAACATCTATCAACCCTTACCAACGAGTAATTTCGCCCGACATTTTACACGTGTCCACGCATTCACGTTTAGAAATACAAAATAACTAGTAGTAACAACTTTTTGTACAGTATCATGTTGATTAAATAATAACTTGCGCAGGAGTGGAGCGGCTGACATTTGTGTCGTGTGTATTATTTATTTCACTCCTTTTAAAGTAGAATAGGATGTGTACTGCATTTAACGACAAGTTATTCATAATTATTACTTTATTGAGAAAAATTAATGGTCTTAATTTGTTATGTTTTCTGCCACTGGATAATGTTTATGACCAAATTTGGTATTTGAATGTCGTCGTACTATTCTGTTGTTATATATTATAACTAGCTTTTGCCCGCGGCTCCGCCCGCGTTATAAAGTTTTTCGGGCTAAAGTTTTCCGTTATAAAAGTCACGCTGTATAATTTCCTGGGAGCCTATGTTCTTCCGAGGGTCTCAAACTGTCTCCATACCAAATGTCATCTTAATACGTTGGGTAGTTTTTGAGTTTAACTCGTTCAGGCAGACAGATGCAACGGGGGACTTTGGTTTATAATATATTTTTGTAGAACTTTTTAAGAGGAACAATCCCGTCATACATTATTGTTGAATTACTTTAACCGTTTACGCAGCGCACGCAACGGATGCTCTAAAAACTAATTAATACATTTTCCCCGTTTTTGCAACATGTTTCATTACTGCTACGCTCCTATTGGTCATAGCGTGATGATATATAGCCTATAGCACTCCAGGAACAAAGGGCTATCCAACACAAAAATATTTTTTCAGTTCAAACCGGTAGTTACTGAGATTAGCTATTACTGCTCCGCTTCCATTAGGTATAGCGTGATGATATATAGCCTATAGCACTCCACGAACATAGGGCTATCCAACGCAAAAAGAATTTTTCAGTTTGGACCGGTAGTTCCTGAGATTAGCGCGTTCAAACAAACAAACAAACAAACAAACTCTTCAGCTTTATATAATAGTATAGATTTAATAAATAATTCCCAATTATAATACTTACAAATATTATGTAAATTGAAAATTATAAACTTTAAATTAAATTTCAAGGTTAATGTAATGGTACTAAGGTTTAATTTTAAATTTTTTAGGAAAAAAAAGCTAACTTAATCTTTGTTTAGGCTTTACTTAAAGTTCAATATTTAATATTTATTAAAAGATTATCTTCGCTTGTAATTAGCATAATAAATACCTAGTGAAGGATTATATATAAGTAGTTCTACGTATGTCAATTGAGCAAAGTCTAGAACGCTTTATTTATATTAGCACAAGATTCAATTTGGTATCGCGGGTATATCAAACTAAAATATTTTTTTAATTAACAATTTTTAATAGTTGTGTTGAAAAAAATTTTAGCCCTAGTTTGTCTTAGAAATATTTAATAAAGCATTTGCGTCGTAATGCGTTATGCTATTATAGAATTTTAGTGCTGTGATGATTCATATCACAGCACTATGTTTGTTATTCGAAATCTATCCGATATAGCGATAAGATCGCCCCCCACCACATCATGGGAGAGAACAGATAGGATGAAAAGTGGGTGCACTATTTACGCCTCTGCTTATCCCTTCAATGATAAAATCATGGTTGTGTATGTCTAAGAGAATTTAATGTTTGGACTTGTTGAAAATATGAATTTTTACCGGTAATTTGAACAATAACCACCCAAAATATTTTGAGTAAATATTTAAGGAGGTAAACACAAGTAACAAAAAGTGCACAAAAAACTTCCCGATTCCTACCAGCTTACATTACAGAATATGCAAAGAGGCATTATAACTATAACACGTTTATTATTTAAATAAATTAAATAGTAAAAGTGTCTTCTACCAAATTGTTTTTCGTAAATTTTCTTTACTCGCCACGAATAAAACTTAATTCAAAAGCACACGTATTCGGCTAAGGGTCGCGACACCTGCCCGGGGCGGTAAGTTGCGAAGGGTTCACAACTCAACTTGTTACTCATTAATTTTACAACGTTAATACTATAATAGACCTCTAATTGTCTATAAAATTCAGTGCAAATTGGCTGAATTAATACGTGTTAATGATTGGCCGTAAAAAATATAATCGATTTAAGTGTTGCTCAAAATAGTATAGAGTAACATAATCACTTTACTAATAAATATTGACAACTGACTAATAAAAGATTAATGGTTAAGTAATAAGTCTCATGTGCGCGCGTAATTGAATTTTCTAGAAAATTACTAATTTGTTTTTTTATTTTGTGTAACATCAATGTAAACTATGTCATGATTGATGTTAATTATTGAAAGTAAGTATAAACCAAACATAAATACTTAAGAATGTATCGTTTCGAAATTACAAATTCCCGTCGGTAACCGTTCATACAAAAGACATCAACGCGTTAACTTTTGTGCAGTTTATATATTTATATTATTAGCAATAATTTTGAGACTTTACTGGAAAATACTTATGTTTTTTATTTAGATATTCAGTTGTTTATAGTCAAAGAGATATTGTTAATAATTTAATAAAGCAAAAGACATTTGTTTAGCGTCGCCTCGGCAAATGACCACTAGTTGCTCTTTAGACGGTAAATCGGCGATGTATTCACAAATTTCATAAAATATAAGCAGTTTTATTTAATGACAACATAAAGAATTAGTTTAGACCTCATTTATATATATTATTTACAGTATTACGTTTATTTCTCTTTAATTTTCTTAGAGTTTGTTATGGCATTTGTGTTTTTAAAAGTAGAAGTCGTCAATATAACAACGGTAGTCATAGAAATTTGTTGTACAGTCTTAATTACATATTATAGTATAAATGTTATTTAATGATACTATTCTATACTACCCTCATGATTTAATGCACTTAAACTGTCAATTATTGCGTACTTTTACCCGCAAAAACTTACACATGCCAACCTGCATACCGGCATATTGTAAACATATCATTTAAAATGAAAAAACACACTCACGATCATCCAACTCCTCCTCGTAGTCCGAAAAGCACCTGTCCTCCTTCAAAGCTTCTGGTTGTTGGTAAAATCTCTCCGTTTTGATATACATTTTGAGGTACATTACATTAACTTATCACACAAGTCACAATGTCACATCACACGATCACGTCCTTATTCCGTACTGCACGCTACGCGGCCACGGTACGTGTTGGACGCGCGTTCGCAGCGACGTGCGCGGGCGCACTGGCCCACGACCCGCGATTATCGGACCTTTGACAAAAAAACGCACAGGTAGCGCGGCCCGGGCTCATTTCTGTTATTTCCATGCACGTGGTATTTTGCAGGTTTGTTTTTGATATTGTTATTATGGTTAATATACGCTCTAATGTATTATATTATTTAGGAAACCAATTAGGCGTAAAATATAAGTCTAATAATATTTTTGGAATGGAGTGGCGGAGGTATTTGTTCAATAAAATCAATAAAATTATTTCTGCAACTGTTTGTTTTTTTAATTATATTTTCTAAAGAATCAGTCGTTAAATAATAGAATGTGTTGCTCTGAATAGATTTCGTTATACAGCTACTGGTGTATCCTAATTATGGGTCTTCGGTTCAGTTTGAGATTCAAAATTGCGACCTCTCGTTAGAAAGTAGAATCAATACTCGTTGTGATACAGGGATCATCACAATATATTATTACGTACCAACTGTGCGTTATTTACGTAAGCGTTTTATATTTTATGAAACTGTGTGATATCTTTTAAAAGTTCGAAGCAAACGTGTCGTTCTACAGACCTCACTTAACTTAGCAGCTACTGTTACTTGGTAGCAAAAGCTATTGAAAGCTTAACGCACTTCAGACACGAAGGTCCTAACTACTAAATATAGCTTAACTGAGAGTTGCACTTATATGGTTTTTGTTAAGGGACTATAAACTTTTGATGCGGATAAATCATGAATAAAAGTAAATATTTGGAAAGATTTTTTAAATTATTACAAAAACTAGTTTTCACTCGCGGTTTCGGCTACATGAAATTCATTTTGTGTTAAATATTAAAAAAAAAAAATTCTTTTTTCGAAGTTGTTGCTTAGTACGAAATTTCATCAAAATAGATACAATAGTTTACAAGTGAAAGCCAAACAAATTTACTAACGCATTTATGTTAGTATGAGGTCCCGCTCCTAGATCAATGGTTTGTTTGTTAAGTCGCTCTCTACACGAGATGAGCAGGTGTAAGACTATCGTCTCAGGCTCTGCGTGTTACCAAATTCCATATTTACCATTCTAATTAAGCTATATCTTTGTCAAAGCTTCTGTACGTCTCTTCTCGCTGCGTGTCGTCGTTATTAAAAATATAATATTAATATATTACAATAATGTTTTAATTAATTTATAATTTATTGTACCGGATTCTTATATTTTACGGAATGCAATGAGATGTAATCCAGCGTTTTGGGATAAATTGGGACAGCAGGGAGGCTGTACCACCGCTGCAACGCCTTCGCTATCAGATTTATTATAATTATTGAAATGTTTGTTATTTATTTTTATTTGAGTTAATAGATTTTTGTATATTTAATATCCGAAGATATTTTAATATTAAACAGATTAATTTCAATGTTATTTTTATCAAACTTCGATAAGATTGTTATAAAAAGTCAATATGTTCTCGTGTTATATTTGGGAAATAAACTAATTAGAAGAAAGTAAATATAAATATTTCTTTTATACACGTTTTGCTAATCCTCAGATGCAGGATGAGCGTCTTTGGAATTTCCCAAAGTTATAAAAATTTTGTAATTTCTATGTAAGTATAAAATTGGCCGAAAAATTGCATGTCATTTTAAGTATACTTATAATTAATTATTTAGGATTTTGCACATATGAAATAAATATAAAAACGTAGAGTATATTGAAGTTATTATTTTGTCACGTTCAATTCTTACACACGAAAATAATGTTTATTATAGGGTCAACCAAAATTATTTTAGCTCTCTCTTTTCAGTACCAGCTCGGGGTGTAGAATTTGTTAACGAATATATTTATTTATCTACGAAAATGTCTAAGTAGCTGACCGCACGCTCTGCCGCAAAAACAATAAATTAACACAATCGTATCTACAAAGAAACCATTTTTTATTCTTGTGATCACAAAACATTAATTAAAAACACTTTTACCGACAGAAACACGACATCCAAACACTTAAAAGTAGTAACTTACAATGACATCTCGTTATTTAATACCTGAATTATTTATTTAACAAAATGGACAGTATTTATAAAACAGTTCTAATCGTCCATCGATTATAATAAAAACCGTAAATCAGTGTATTCGGTTTATATCTATAATGGGGTCGAAATTTTATTCAAATGAATGCTCATAAATAATGCATAGGGCCGCGGCTACCGTGTTACTGACGTTTGTAGGCTCGGAGCTAGTAGTTGTGCTATTTACACAATGTACAATTATTTAGTCTAATATTATAAATGTCTCTGTGGAAATGTTTGTATCTTAGAAGTAAACCGCAGAAATAATTGAATTTGGATGAAATTTAACACATGCGTAGACCATTTACTGGATTAACAATTAGGTTACTTTTATTCCAATAATTGCTCCCATGGGAGGTAATGGAAATTTTTAATCAGATTTTTTATAAGATGGCGTTGGGGTTATACACTGTCTAAGGGTTTTCCGCGAGTGAAGCCGCATGCAACACCTAGATTTGTTTTTGTACTGATGTCATGTGTTGTGTTTTTTTGCGGTTTGTATTAAACTTGTCCAATACTCGCCTAACACTCAATGCGTAAAATAAATCATTAGTTACTTTTCATTTTTAAATTCCAATAAATTTAAGAAGCCACGCAAATGCTATTAACTTGTACCAGATGCACGACATAAAAGCGAAGTAACGAACACTCCATGTTGAATTTTCATACTGCTAAACTAATAAATTTAGTTGAAGCAACTATGTACTTATCAACAGTTTGACAGTGCCAACTTGGCGCCGTATATTTCAAGTTTGTCATATTAGAAGTAGGAATATATGATTTTTGTTTCTTGAATTTTTTTTATAAAGTCATATTGACGCATAAACGTGGGTGTAAACAGAAATATCTTGCCGCGAGTAAGTCAAACTGGCCGGCATAATTCTGGTGACTGGCGAGGGATAATGATTTCCATCAGTCGACTTTCTATCTGGACTCAACTTTACTTACCATCAGCTGCAGTGGTTTCACTTTATCGTACAAGTATTAAAAAAATATGGTATAAAAATATTAGGTAATACACATACGTCAAGTGATCTTACTACTATCTCCTCGACAAAAAAATTAACAATATCGGATTGTGGTAAATTTTAGGTAGCGAGTGTGTGGGCGCACCAACATTCCATTCGCGGATATTATGTATTTAATACGTTTTTTTTATTTCTCCGATTCGGCTATAACAATAGTTCAACGTTCAAATGTTAGTATTGATTAAATTAGTTTTTTTCCAAAAATAATGCGGTATTTCCAATTACGTGAATACAATAGGTAGATCATATGTTATTCATGTTTTTTATATATTAAGCGATATTGTAAAAACATATAGCTTTGTCGGAAACCTGGAAACGATCTTAATGCATGCAAAACTTTCTTTTTATCTGTTATATATTGAGAAAAATACCTGAAAGTTTTTTTTTAAGAAATCCGTATGCAAGAAAAATCGTTATTGGACATGAAGGATCAAATGAGTTATTCACCTAAATCCTAAAGTTGGCCCGAGCCCAACAATAGTACACTTAAATATAGTAGTAATAAAGCCGATATAATTTTAGGCTTCATATTTTATAAAACTACTCGTGAATTAGGCGTGGAGGTTTATATGACTTATCCACCCAAATCATAATGTTGGCACGTGTCCAACAATAGTAAAATTAAATATAATAGTAATAAAGCTGATATTCTTTCAAGCTTCATATTTGATAAGACTATTCGTGAATTATAAAAATACGCTCACGGCTTTATTCCTGGAGGGGTAGGCAGAAACGCAACTAGTGCAACCCCTTTCGCCGAATGTCTGCCCTCCCATGATATGATAAGCGAGCCTATCGCCATATCAGGCATAATACCAGACTCCCCTTTTATATTCAGAAGAAATACCTAATATACATAAAAAGAAATAGTTTTATTACAACTAGTTCATTAGGAAAATTACTATGAATTAATTATATTCATAAAGCATTAAATTCGTATTTAAATTATTCACGTTGTGCATATATTTTGTATTTTCTTTTAAATATGCTGCTTGCTCATAATATTTCTTGTTTATAGGTTTGTGATGAAAAAGAAAGCTTGTTGATGCGACATAGCTTTCATAAAGAAGGCATCATCGATGTCACTAAACTGATAAATTTATCTAGTAATAGCTATTTCCTACGTGAGAAAAAAAATCGGGATAAATATTTTCCCGGAATATAAAGCAGCATATAGCAATCAGGAATAATAAATAATAATAATAATATCAGCCCCGGGAATAATGTAACTTCTTATTAGTGAAAAAAAATAAAAAATCGGTTTAGTAATTCTTGAGATTAGGGCGTTCAAACAAACAAGCTCTTCAGTTTTACATATTGGTATAGTTTTAGGGGAAGCAAAATGTATTAACTGAAAAAAAATATTTTTATTTTTTAATAAGAAAGCACTATGAGCTCCAAACTAAACGGGACTTCACGAGCAGCCACGATTAAAACCTAGTATACACCAGCCAGTCCAGTAACGCACTGCTACTCTACGCACGTTGAGCCGCATTGTAATAACATTGTTCGATTAGCATTGAGAAGGTCGGCCCCGGTGCGTAGGCAGCCGCGCCCAGGAATGCAGTGGATATGACATTTCGGCTTCCTTATCTGGTTTACATTTAAAAACTTATATAACGGGTTTCTCGCCTTAGATTAAGATTTGCAATGTCGTGTTTTTACGGACAATGGTCAAAAGGTATTGGAGCAAATCTTCAGGGCCTAAACTAATATTCTGTAATTGATGGAGGGTTAAATGATCCATCGATTGGATATATCATTGGTACCGGTTTTTTTTATCTAAGCTAACGAATTGGAGCAAATTTTCGGATTCTAACCTAATGAAGAAAATTGCTAAATAAAGTTAAATGATTCATCAGTTAGATAAACTCTTTGGGGTCTAATGTAAACTCTGTAGGAAGTTGGTGAACAGAGTGTAATGATCCATCGATTAGATACACTATTGGTATCAGATCATTGTTTTATTTTTCCATCTTTCATGTTATATGGTATATTCAATAAAGAGTATAACAGTGCGACAGGTCAGCTGTGTTCAAAGCGCAGTCATATGTCCACCTGTTACGTTGAAGATACAATCTTCTACGGTCTTACAGTTATAAAAATGTTGAGCTCATCACGCCAAGGCCTGATCAGATATTTATACTTTCTTCAGAAAAAGATGGTAGTAGTGACTACAATAAGTTCTACTCATCCAAACCGAAATATTTGCCTATCACAAGTCTTTCAGATAAGGTGTTAGAAAGCGACTTAACACACACACACACACACACACACATCCCGTCTTTAAGTTCGAAAGGATAGTATGCAGAGATGTAACCGCAGCATCTATTTTTCGCCAAGAGTGTACAGTGCTATGACGTGATAGACGGTGAGCCTATCGCCATATTATATAAATAAAAAAAAAACAAATTCACTTTGAATAAGATTCGAACCCAGGACCTCAGAGCGTTGTCCTGCGCACGTAATACAAGTACGCCACCGAGGTATTCGCACAGGTAACTTCAATTTGTTTTGAACTTGGCGACGAAACAATACGACGACAAGAATTTTAATTAATCGATTATAAAAACAGTGATATAAATTGATATTGTTTTCGATGTTGTTCCATATGTGACTGACCTTTGATGACGTTTATTTTGGTTATTTACGACACATTGTTTAATCTTCGGTTTGAGCAGATTCCAAATATGTCGCTTACCTGGAAAGAAATAAATTTATTATAAGTATCAATAGTATATTAAAACTTATAGAGTTGAGACACTTCTTTATGGGCAGAAAAAATAGTTATCAAAATATTTTGGTTCTATAGTTGGCTTTTACGGGGCGGGATTAAGGAGGGCACTTTGTGGAAATAATGTAAATACTATATGGTAGAAGGATGAAAATGTAGGCAAATCTCACCCCCACGTGTAAAGACAAAGCTGCCAATTAACAATAGTACCTCATCATAATATAGACAAAGCTGGCTAAAGTATGACGTTAAAATTGTATTATTTAAAAATACGATAGTTTGTGACAACGTTTGTATGTTTATTAAAAGTAAACGCAGAAAAACCTGAACGGATATTGATAAAGTTTTGCACAACGATGGAAGTTGTCCTGAATTAACACATAGGCTACTTTTTAATCTCACAGCTTGTGCTCACACAAAATAATTTATTTTTTTGTCGAACTTCTTAAAAGATGGCGTTGGTGGCGTCGAGATGGTAAAATAGATGAGATATTGTGTAGGGGCTTTGTAGCGAAAAAGGGCTTTTCACATGAGCGAAACCGCGAGCAACACTTTCCATCGTATAAGTTCTAAACAAAATCACGTGGCACTTTTTACACACAGACACTACACAGTATGCAATACAAGTACAATACAATTCGACCGCTCACCAACCGGTACAGTGAAAGCAAATTTAGAACTTAAGGATTATGCTAATGTGGCGGTCGGCACTGATTTGACGACAGTCCATTAGTGATATAAAGGTCGTTTTGAAGGCGGATGGTCGGCAAAACAGGAGCGTATCTTCATATTTTACAGGGGAAATAATTAAATTACGGCGCAGAAGACAACATTTTTTTTCGATATCCAGATTTAGATGAATGTCAGCAAGGGAAAAATGAAGGAGTTTGGTCCTAAAAGTCATTGGTTATTTTTAAGATAAGATGATTTAGTTACACTCCAACTGGAAAGCGCTTTCAAACTTTATACTTTATTTTGTTCTTAATAGAAAAAAATATCTCACAATGAAGAAAAAGAAATCAATAAATTATTTTTGTTCCTTGACCAATGCAGGCGCAAATTTATGCTCAACCAAATCCGGTCCCTAATCTTGCTATACAAGGCCCCCGTCCCGGCACACCGACTCCGTCCCTGTGGTCAACCTTTCGGCGTTTATCTAAAAGTGCTTCCGTAATTACGTTTCGGGAGCTCAAATTGGCATCGGTTAATGTTGCGGTCACATGAACTCTTTCTCCTTACGTCATCTTTATTCAACGGGATTGTTTTGTTTTTAAATTAAAGATGAGATAAGTATTGAATTTTTTTCAGCCGCTATCAGAATTACGTTAGCAGTTGATATACAGCTGCTACCAGTTATGACTTTGTTTAATTTTTTGGTTGTGTTGGATTAAAGCTGAGATGGATTTTTTAAATTGTTGCACTTGTGATAGATGCTAGAGAGGGTTACGGTTACTTTCCGCTATCGATATACAACTGAGGCAAACTATTTTTGATTAATTATATTATAGTAGTGTCGAACTGCAATTACTATTAAAGAATTTTAGCCAAATTAATTTGACTGCATATAGTTAAAGTTAGAACTATATCTTTATTTATTTATTACACTTTATTGTAAACAAGAGACAAAAATCATGGAGCAAGAAAAGAGAAAAAGTACAAATGGCGGTCTTATTGCACAAGCTATCTTCTAGCACACAATTTATTTTCTATGTATCTTCGAGCATTAATGAACATCTCGTTTGAGTCTTCGGCGAATTATATTTCACAACCTATATAGAGATGAAGTATGCGACATGCTTGTTAAATAAATTGAGCTAGGCCAGCAAGTCTACAGTTTTAAATAACATAATGTCATACACATAAGTTATGCAATTAGCGGCGTATTTTTTTATAACACCACAAATTGACATTTAAGGCGAGGTATGTCGTAATATCATTAACATAGAATCTAGTTTCTGTTGTCATCACGCGTGAGAATTTATAGCAGTATTTAATATGTAGCCTATGACCATTTCGTAGTGTTGTCCGACGACTGCTGTATGTTTTCATCCGAAATTGAAAGTAAATTTGAAAAAAATTGTAGCTAATACATATTTAATTTGAAAATTGTATCCCCAATAAATATTCGAGAAAATGTGTACTTAAATATTGTATCTGCCCAAATGTTCCCCTCATGGTCAAAATTTTTCCAAATTGTAAGAAATCCCCCAATTGGGTCGCAATTTTTGTAAGTAGCGAAATCTGTAAAATCGTCTTATCTTCATTACGTTATCCCTATACTCTTATTAGATTTCTTTCAACGCTTATATCATTATACTTTATGTGGAGAAAATGTATAAAAAGAATCCCAATCGTCGATATTTGATTTTTGATTTGTACATTATATTTTATATGAATTAGAAACATCACCAACAAATTCAAAGGCTATGATTCTTTATATATGAAAAAAGACCATTGTATATCCTCTGCTAAGTTTTAGATAGTTTAAATTAAAAGTATTAAAAATTGAGTCAAATCCCACAACAAATAAAACATGAAAGTAAACGCAATAACATTCCGCGTTTCCGCATTCTGTCTCGAAGCGCCGCAGCAGAGCGAAATACTTAATTATAACCGAACTGTCGCGTCATACCTTTCACGTGACAATTTGTAATTTGTCTCCAGCTATCTTTAGATTGTGGATGAGGGCTTGTTAGTTGTACTCGGTCGGTACTGCGTTTGTAGTATATATTAAGACGCCATTGAAGATAATCGTCAATATTCTTGTAAATGTTTAAGACTATGAGAAGCTGATTTTTGTAGATTTGCGTGTGGAGATAAGCAACCATTTAAATAAAATAGCACCCTAACCTTTGTATATCGATGCCTTGGTATTGCACTGAACTGCACTCATCCTAAAACATGTTTGATTGGAATACCTTGCAGTTGCGCTTCTGCCTATCCCTTCGGGGATAAGGCGTGTGTGCTTCAAATATCTTGTTTAACGTCATAGTAAAAGTTATAATCGACTCCTGTTTCAGCACAAATTGATCTACAAAGTTATTAACAACCTTATGCAGAAATTAACCGCGCCATTTCGAGAAGGTGTATAAATCAGCTCCCGATGGCCGATAATACGCTTAAAGATTTACAATGTATTAGATATTTCATTAGGCGGAAAATTACGTTACACTATCGGTTTAATGTGTGTTTACTTGTGTCAGTAGTTTTAGTTATTATGATGTGAAATAAATTTTTAATCAGTGATTTATTTGTTTTTATTGGATCGCCAGGGGGTACATTAAGAACAAAAGAAAACACAAAAATCAAACTACCCAGTTACAGTCAACAAGTAACAATAGATGCTAGAAAAATTAAGCAGAGAGTTTAGGGAATTATATATTCTAAGAAACATTTGTTATTGTTAAAATGTTTTAATAATGGGATAGTCATTGCGATTATTTTTCACACAGACACATCACGCATTTATCGCCGAAGGGGTATGCAGAGGCGTAACCAAGGCACCCACTTTTCGCCAATTGTGTTCCGTCCCATGATGTGATAGGCGGCGAGCCTATCGCCATATCGAGCACAAATTCCAGATCCCGGGCTGATACTGAGCAGAAAAAACCCTTTACTTTGCCTGACTTGGGATTCGAACCCAGGATCTTAGAGCGCAGCCGTACAGCGCATGCAGTACAACTAAGCTACCAATGGTTTACTTTATTTTTCACTTACGTATGTATTAATTTGAGAGACAAATTATTTTAGTCGTCTATTGCAATGTTTATCAATGAATATTAAGTACTCACAATGTTTGACTACTTCTTATGAGCATTTTTATGTTATAAACTTGTTTATTATTATTAAAAGATAAATAAAATCTACATCCAAAAAATTACCAAAACTTTGCCCCATTATAACCTGCCTGTTTTAGAAACATCAGAATCATCACCCATCATCAGGTACATAACTTTCTCCAACAACATAATCATTTCCACCAATCGCCATAATTTCCAAGCCACTCGATCATTATAAGAATGCATCACCGTTTCCACCTAAGAAAATGCAGTTTCCTACACAATGTTTCCATTTCCTGCGCACGACATCCGTCCGGACGCGGGCCGTTTGTCGCTTCTAGTAATATTCTTATAGATCTTTACATCCTGAGAGGATATTTTCATCCGAAATAAAACTGAGTAACACTTCTCTTAACGGGTATATTATGAGATGGGTGTAACAGATATGGCCTGTATTCACAAACGTTACTTAGCTTGGTTCAGTCAGCCATAAAATTAGCTGATCAAATTCAAAATTTTAAATCGCCTTTAAACTTCTTTCACCGTATGAAAAACCGGGTTTTCTTTACTAAAATAAAGTTCAGAGGGTTTACTGTAATTTACATAAAGAAAAGTGAATATTTCGATTATCTGAAATATTCATTTATTGTAAACCCGTTTTTAAATTTGGAATATGTTCAGCTACTTTTGGGGCTGACTGTACGTGGCAATTTTATGATAATAAATCTGTTTCTCAGGACACAGACAGCCTTCGCAGTGATTGGTTAATATTGAGATTCAATTTTACTTCAGTTGGCTGTCAAGTAACCAAAGTTGACCAAACCAAAGAGAACTATGAAATCCCCGTTGCTCTGCGTTTGGGCGCACTATGCGTCCTCATTGTATTGTTTGTGAATGAGAGAAGTGTGTGAATATGTCATAAGGTAAGTAGCGTCAATTCATTGAGTATCTTCATCAGGGTTTCAGTTAAATTTTTAAGTAATGTTTAAGATAATAGTACTATATTATTTATCTTTAGTTTTATTTATATGTCTCCCACTCGCGTAAACGACATAATTATGAATTTGAATATGTTTAAATATGAATTAGAATAGTATAGTATTATTATTTAGACATAATGAAATATTTAAGAATATTATAATTGTTTCATATGGTAAGTGTAGTGCAGAATCGAAATTACATACATAATTAGCATGGTAATTAATGCTTATTACAATTATTTGAAAGCACTATGTGTAGATTTCATATGGAAGTAAGATACTATCATTAATTTCCATTATAATCTAACAATCTTTGATAAAAGCATTTAGACAGTTCGTAAACCAAGTTAATATGTATATTATTATAATTTCACATAATGTAGACGATTTAAGATTTAATTAGATGAATATTTTAATATATTAATACAGTTCACGAAGGTGATCTTAGAAGGAAAACAATGTGATTCTTTTCGCTATCTTATCTTTGTATAATATTGTGTTGAAAATATAGAATTCAAGATAATGAATATTGGCTCGAATGGTGCCTACACAACCCACCCGTTTAGCCTCTACTGAACTCGTGTTTTTATATTTCAAGGTTTGATGTTCAAAATAGTCCACTCCTATCATATGTGATATGATTTTATATAAATTATGATTTTATTAATTTTGTGGTTGGTTGTAAACAAAATATGGTCGATTTCGATAAATTGTTCCAATCGTTCCCTTTAGATCAATAGTGAAAATACACCAGTCAGAATTAAGTTTATTTGATGATCTTTCAGATGAATTGTTTTGATTAGTTTAATTGTGGGATTAATCCGAGATTATCGTTTGGTATCGTGTAACAAATAAATAATTGCCTCCCCGCCATCACCTCTAGTATAATTTCGGCCACGGCGGCTAATCTCAACGGAGATCAGCCAAGTACGCAGGAGATATTATAGCACACAAGTGTGTGCGCAATACTTGTGTATTAACTGTTCCTTCACTCTCATAGTCTGGTAAGACGGCAATCCAACATGACCGGAGAGAGATCGGGCGCAGAACCAACGGCATTACGTGGTTTCCGATGTACGGAGGTATCACACCGCCAACTCGACTCCGAGCTGCGACTGGGTAACTTTTAAGACGGAAAAACCTACACAATTATTTTTTGCTCGACCCGGGATAAGAACCCAAGACCTCATCGCAGTAGTCATACTCGCATACGCATTACCACTACGCCACCGAGGCAATGGGAGAGTATATAATACTTAGCTGGTATCATTAAATTTTTCTTTAGAAAATAATGTACTATTCCGCGCTCTTCAAGTAAATCCCACAACATATTTACAATAAATTTCAAACGTCACATACGTCGGTCTTTAAAAGCTGGACTCAAGTCGGCTGGTCTTTAAGCTCTTGGCCATTACTCTACCACGACAAATAGACCTTGTTTCTAATTAAACAGACTATGTTGCTGTGTTTTATGTGACGGAAAAACAAATTCAGTGCATCTAGTTATTAGAGAAAGGAATGAGTTTGCGATCGTAAATCATTTTGAGCGTATTGTTAACCAATTATTTTCGTAACTATGTGGGAACGGGGGCCGGAGCAAGATACCTTTCTAGAATAGTTAAAGTTAATAGAAAAGAAACGAATATGACAGTGACAATGACATTGAATTTATTTATTAAAAACTGACAAGTCTTTACATATGAGCTTATATCCTATGGTCTTCACACTAGGCAAGCCTGTATCGTAAAGACCCAACTATTTTATAGATTTTATTATGTTTTTTAATATTATAAACTAGCTTTTGCTCGCGGCTTAGCCCGCGTCAAGGAGTTTTCCGGGGTAAAAGTGCCACTATATATTTTCCCGGGCTAGTAGCCTATAACCTTCCCAGGGTCTTATACTATTTCCATACCAAATTTTGCTTTCTTATACCACGTCTTATGTCACGTCCCGTTCCCATGGGAACGGGATAAAAAGTATCCTATGTCCGTCTCCTGGTTCTAAGCTACCTCTCTACCAATTTTCAGCCAAATCGGTTAATTCGTTCTTGTGTTATAAATAGTGTAACTAACACCACTTTCTTTTATATATATAGATGTCTACCGACGTTACGAAGACTTTGCAGCCTTCGTGGTCACGGGGCGGGCTGAACTACAGAATACGGAGGCTGCAGTTTTCGAAAGGTCGGGAGAAAATTATTATATAAAAAAAAAAACAGAAAATGTGAACGGGTTTAAGAACAAACTTGACAAATATTTTGCTCGGAAGTGAAACTAGAATCGATGGCTATAGCGATAAAATCCGAAAAATTATAGTTTAATTCCAATGTCTTAACATTCGCGTAAACATAAAAAATCATTATGCGAATGATATCCTAACGTTTAAATATGTCTGATGTCTTATTCTTATGTATATATCGAAACTAGGTGTTATTCGCGGCTTTGCACGTGTGAAGCCTTTCCGTAGCCAAAAGTTCCTTAACTCAGTATTCTTAGTACCTTGATGCAGGCGAAGCTGCGAGCAACGCCTAGTGGTTTAATAAATAGGAAAATATTAATAGCTAAAGAAAAGTAAGTATTTAATAAAATAAAATTCAAATAACAAAGTGGTTTACGTAAGTAAAATTATATTGTGGCGGGTTGAATATAAAATGAAGATTGCAACTAGACACGTTTGAGTGATAATTATATTGTATTTTTTTGGTTAAATTTAGTTTGTAAATATTATGATTAATTAAAACTTTCCGCAGTTTCTTTGATTAAAACATTAATCAAATACTACTTAGTAACGCTTTTGAGACATACAACTATCGATATACTTTCCAAAAACATTCAAAATTATCGAATAATAAATGTAAATTTTTGATTTATTAACGCTTAACGATTTATTTGAGGTCGATACTCTGTTTTGGCGGGACGTAGGTTGGCGTGGGCCGCCATTTATGTGACCCAACGTATACCACAGCTGACCATGTCCATAACTAGGATCAGAGTTACGGTTAAACGCTTATACATTAGAGATTTATGGTTCATTTTATGCTTCACACTTCGCGAATAGGAGTTTTAAATTAAATAAGATTTTGATGTTCAATAGTGGAGATTTATGTTGCACGGAAAAACTATATTGTATAAGTTAGAGTTCTATTTTTAAATACTAATGTTTATTTGTTTATATACTTAATTCAAATGTATATAGGTAAATATATTGTAGTAGGAATTATCTCCCGTCAACTTTAGGGTGGTACAGAGATTAACAAGGAAGTCATTATTGGTTACCAAATTACAATAATATTGTATAAAAATATGAATATGAAATATAACATTATTTTTTGGCACTTAAAGTACAGCAGGAATTACTTTATTATAAAAATATACAGCAATGGACATCTATTAAATAATGGTAAACATTACGCAAAACTAATCAATGAAATGTGCGTGGGCGTTTAAGTGACATTTTAAAAACACGATTGTGTTTTTATTTGCCGTTTTATATCTTATGATTAAGGTCAAAGATTAATACATGAAATAAAAAATAGAAATTATCGTAAACTTTGCTCCCACAAAAACACGAATTTATCTAAAATTGCAGAAAAAAAACTGTTAGTATATACAAAAACTACAAAATGGCAAAAATATTAGCATTTACGACATAGACAGAATTCTATCAAAATATCATAAAAGAACAGCCAAACACTTTCTCGTTCGAAATCAGCAATATGTGGAATTATTGACAAATTCAATCACTCGACAGCGACCTGCGCCCACGCATTGAAATCGTCTAGACTGCTCGATGCATATTCTATTTGCCTATAATTCAATTACTTTACTTTTTAAACAACCTTCATGAAGGTTGGAATTGATAATGAATTGATTCTTAGTTGCATTACTTTGGTTAATTGTAAATCAATTCAAAGTAATTGGAAATAATTCTTGCTCATATTTTTTATAATTCGCTGGGAAATTGATTACCAAGTAAATTATACATAATGTGACATATAAAAAAGCAGCATGATTTAATATTCAAAATAATTATTAAATACAATCGAAAGAATGAAGTAATTCAATAACCACAAATAAAGAAAATAGATAGTAGGTATATAGTCGGCTTCTCTTAAGTATAATTTATGTAGCATCTTATTATGATTAGAACGTATTGCAGACCGCATTTATATAAGTAACTATATGTTGTCTCGCGCCTTTCTGAAAATTTCATTTTTCGCTATTGTTAAGGAAACATTGAAACAAACTATACAAAACAACGGACCGCATTCAATCAAAAGCATTGCACAGTGCCCTTTCTAATCACTTAAATTAAAAGTCAATAAGAATGTTGTAACCCTCCATTACAGCGAATACATTTTATTATACATGTCGGATATAATAAGCCGTTAAGTTGTGACCTGCGCCCACGCTGCAGCCGGTGGTATCGGTCGCTTGTACCCGCGTGTAAATGTCGCCTAAACTGGCCCGACTGCTGTCAACCTATTGTGGGTCAGATTAATCATAGCCAGTGCTCGTAGGATTTGATTTGAGTCGGTTGTTTTAGGGTTAGCTGGTGATAAAGGAACCCGTTTGGTTGCGTTTTGAATGATGGTAATGCTTGGTTTGATCAGTAAATTGAATGACAACGATGTAAAATTGTTGAATTTGTTTTCCGTAAATATTATTTAAAAATATTTCTTGTGCATATGTGTTTACTATTTAGTATCTGTGGGATAATGGCTATAATTAATATTTCGCAAATATTCATTTGTCAATCTAAACATGTACTTACAGCTACAACGACTGGTTATTCGGTAATGCTAAGCTTAACTAGATGTATTAAAACTTCAATCGTAATCGTATAATCGTAAAGATCAAAACAGAAAAGCCAAATCCGACCACCACACCCTTGCACAACAATTATGTTCTAAAGAGCCATCCTAAATGTCCGGTTGATTCATAGTGTGACGTCACCGGCGCCCTCTGGGGCAAATGTCACCGGCCCACGTGCCGCCTTGACATCGCACCTTATACGAACAACGTGTGGGACTAACATGGAAATTGATATGTTTTCACATTTCTGGCCGCTTGAATCAGCTATGTGTTTTGATGTTTTAATCCGATGACTCATTGCTCTCAATTCATGGATTTTTAGTTAGGATTACATTTTGTTGGTTTTGGCGGGAAGTGCATCGTCAAGATTAATGGAATCGATGTCATATTTTTGAATTTGATCATTCTTTTTCTGTTTGGCTATCCCGGCCTAGGTGCCAGAGTCGGACTTCCTACCACGATTTTTCAATTTCGCCTGGTCTTTTGAATACTGCTCAGTGAGACCATTGACTCTTATATCTTCCTTTCTTTCTTTCTTTCTTTCTTCCCGGACAACGGATATTTTGGAATTTGATTAAGGATTAAAATTTATTCATTACAATAAAAATTCTGTATGCCGTTAATAAAGGTTTTCTTTTTTTTTTTTAATCAGCACGGGTAATCTGTCACTCACCATAATGCCTTCTGACACTTCGCACAATTGTTTAAAGTCATTAAGTCAAAAACCGAGATTCCAATCCGTGGAACAAAGGTACCGTGACATTTACCTTTAAAAATGTCACAACCGGTCAGCATTGTTACCCTTTTTAATCTCATCGCATACGCAGAAGCCTACCGATGCATCGCACCTTGACATTCGTGTGTCAAATGTCAACCGGCCGTTGACCCGTGCGTTTCACAGATTATATTCTGCTTTTTGTTTTTAATTCCCGGCGGAAAAAGAGAAGTGTTATAAGTTAAAAGTGTGCATCTGTGTGTCTGTGCATCTGTATGTCTGTCTGTGGCAACGAATGGACCGATTTTGAAATGTTTTTTTTATTGATAGGCAAAGGTAGTAATAGATGCGGTCTTTAGCGATATTTTGAATTCGAATATTCATGTAATGATGTTAGATCACAGGTTTTTTAAAAGGAAAGTTTAAAGATATTTACTGTTTTTCTACACTTGGTCCGATTTGGCATAATTTTTGTTACAGTCTGAACGAATAAATTACATAAATATTTTTCTACAATAATGAAGCCATATCAAAAAAAATTTAAAGCCACAGTCGGTGTAAAGAATTATTGTAAAATATTAACAAATATGAACAAAACGGCATCACAGATTCTTGTTATACGGAACCCATCGCAATACGAAATGTTAAACTTTATCGATCGAGTACATATTGATATCGTAAGTTGGTGCAACAAGACATTTAGTTTACAAATTATTTAGGAAGCGTAATGCAGTGAACCTGTGTTAAAGGTGAACTGGTTTTTACTTTATCTCCATCTATTTAAATATAAACAGCGTTGTGAATGTATTTATTGTAACGGGAAGCTGTAAGAAACTAGTGTACATTATTGGGTCGCCATTGGTCAAGGATTTGCGCAGTTGTTGAGTTGTTAGCTATAGTGTAGTGGTTGTTCCTTTGTTAATTTATCCAGTGGTGAAATATATACAGTAGGTTTTAGTATTTAAACTTATTATTATATTTAATGTATTAGTGTACTGACTGCCGAGTGCAGTTAAATGCTACACACACACACACACATCACGTATTTATCCCCGAAGGGGTATGCAGAGGCGCAACTAGGGCACCCACTTTTCGCCAATTTTCATCCCATGCTGTGATAGGGGGCGAGCCTCTGGCCAAAACGGGCACAAATTTCAGACTCCGGGCTAATACTGAACAAAAAATTAAAAATTTTGGTTGCTACTGTTTGATAGTTGCATCTCTTATAATTTAGCGGCTTTCTCATCTCGTTCAATAATTGTATAAAAATAAGTTTAGTTTTCTATTTCTTTAAATTTACAGAATTTTTGTTCTTCTGACTTTATATTTAGTGTCTGAGACGAGTAGGTTCGTCGCCTGATGGCATGCGGCACGCCTGCCCATAAACAAACAACGCCACGCAAAACTTTGAATTACAAAGTACTTCATAGCAATGCACTGCGTCAAAGATGTCAGTTGCTCTGTTGGATTGAAGTCGAATAAAACTGAGTCACAAACTGCACACAAATTCAAATCTGTATTACAAATAATAGAAAATATACTAAAATTACAACAACAAGAGGGGAAACCCACGCGAGAGGAACTAAGCTTATGTAATAGTATGTAGTAATATCAGCCCTGTATTATATACTGTCTCTCTGCTGGACACGGGCCTGCTCTACTTCTGAAAGGGATTAGGTCTTAGTTCACTACTGAACTTGCAGATTCGTCTCGGCAGTCCATTCCACACTTAACTGGGCTATCGCCGCCAGGTTTTAAATAGTGTACAATAAAATGTACAATAAACTCACGTCTATATCTTGGCAATTCAATCCAATATTGTATTTTAAAAATCAATTATTTATTTATTTACTCTTTATTGTACAGAACATAAAAAAAAGATACAAAGAAAAAAAGAGAGACAAAAGGCACATGTACAAATGGCGGTCTTATCGCTCTAGGCAATGTCTTCCAGACAACCATGGGATGGATATAAAAACGAGAAATAGATTATTATCATCTCCAATTCCTTCATACTTCTAACTCGCATTTTGCATAAAACAGTTATTTACTATTATTCCCTCCCTTGTGTATAGCCTGTCGATAGCCATAAATGGTGGTTCACGGAAATATTTTCAATCTAGTTGTATCCATCGGACGCTGGTTACGGCACGAGTGACCGTATCATTCCTGGTAAAGGACGATATTATCCTTAAGTGTAGTATTTGTACTTGACGGGCATGTCTTGGATCGATAGATGGGTTGAAATGCAAGGAACGTGAAGTTGGCTACAGGAGATTTATTTATTGTGTGAAGTTGGGTTATTAATTTAATTAGTAGACATATCGGAATGTGACTTAAGTACTTTATATTAGGAAAGAAATGTGCGTACTGTCGGAGGACATTAGTTAAATAAATAAATAAAAATAAATAAATACTAAAAGGTGGATTATTTTGTTAATTAGAATATTTTGGTGTTCTTTTTTTGAATTTTTTTGAGTACCTATTCAAAACAGCAAAAAACACATTTAAAATAATGAAATCGTATAGCACTGTTCAATGCTGGTTATTTTGATAGATTAAGTGCTAAGTAATTACAATGACTTTGATAACTAAAACTGATAGACAAAAAAGTAAATATAAATTTAAAATTTATTAATAATCATCGACGTATTTTTATAGTAATACAGCAAACAGAAAAGTGGGTCACCTAAGTGATTACCGACGTAAACATTTACAGAGGAATCGTGGAACATAATTCAACCATTGGATTTTGAACTCTATCCCACATCAATCTGGCATAATTTAACTTTACATAACTCGAAAGGTATCAATATATACCTATTATAATGATTAATGGTGCGATCCCTACACCTGGTATGTTTAACTTAACGGTTGACAAATTTTAATCATCGCTAATTAATATTAAAGATGTCGGTGTATTGAATTAATTTGTAGAGGCGTGGGAACTCGGTGTTTCACGCAAGGAGGTCGTTTATTAATAATGTTGGGTCTTCGCGCTTCATTACATAAATGTCAAATTTGTTCTTTGATTTCAAAGATAGTCCACATAGTTGAAAGGTCGCGTGATATCGAATCGAAACACTGGAAATATGGTAGGATTTTTGAATTTAGAATCTCGAAATATAAGGTACATTGAAATAAAACTATTTTACTAATTTTGTTTTTTATGCTATAAATTTCTCAAAACGTTTCGCAGAGTTTGCAGCCTTCATAGTCACGGGGAGGACTACAAGGTATAAGGTAAGATTTTGTGGATGGAAATCGTAATTTGGAAATATAATTTGTGTCAAAACTCGACTTATCTGAGGATATAACAACTGGCAGTAGGTAGGTCCTAGTGAACTTCATTGCTTTTTCAATTAAGTCCATATTTTTAATTTAGAGCTATAATTTTAATTTATTTTTGTGAATATGTGTTTTCAAAATTAGGAGAGGTCGATGGCAGTGGTATGTAGGTAGATAATACGCCACAACCAGCCAAAATTTTAAAATGCTAGTTTTTCTCAATCGAATACTACGATTACGATAGTAATTACGATTTAAAACTTTATATTAGGATCCTTTAGATTCAAAATTACTATTTGTTGTTTATAACTTTAAGGATGTTCCTCAGTCATCAATGTAAATTAGCTAGAAAATTACAGGTAGCCTTGTCAGATGATACCATCCCGTAGGCCGAGTTTAATACACTTGAAACATGTTTATAAAAGAATAAAAAAATAATTTAGAAATGCCTTCACTAATCATCATACTTTTCGAATATATTTATAAAATAAATAAAAAGTAAAATCGATTTAAGAATATCTTACTAATCATCATATATTTCGAATATTTTCGAAGACGAATACATCTAAATATTCATATGTAACTCAATACATCCTAACATTGTTTAAAATTGACGCTAACGGTTCTCAGCAGGCCTTAAAAGCATTAATTGTCAGGAAATATACTTCATTTAAAAGGTTAATTATGGAAATGACATACAATTTGTTATTATAGAATATAGTTTTACCGGCGTGAACACTTCCGAATATGATAATATAACTATCGAAATTATAAGCTATTCAAAGCAGCGATAGCCTAGTTGGTTGTGGAACAGACTGTCGAGAAAAATGTTCGCAGGTTCGAAACGCAAAGGCGCACACCTCTGACTTTTCTAAAATTATGTGTGTATTCTTTCTGAATTATCGCTTGCTTTAACGGTGAAGGAAACATCGTGAGGAAACCTGCATACCTGAGAAGTTCTGTATAAGAATTCCGAGGGTATGTGAAGTCTACTAATCCGCACTGGGCCAGCGTGGTGGACTAAAGCCTAATCCCTCTCAGTAGTAGAGGAGACCCGTGCCCAACAGTGGGACAGTAGGTATATAATACAGGGCTGATATTATATATACATTGTAAGCTTTTCATGTCGGTAGGAAATTAAATTCTTAAACATCCATTTGAAATGTTATGAAGACATAGACAAATATTAGTCATAATAAGGCGGAGTTTTACTTAAACCTTCTCAGTAGTAGCCAAGAGCTGGTCAATACCGGACCGAGATTATTTATTTAATTATTAGCTTTTGTTCGTGGCTTCGCCCGCGTGAACGAGGTTTCTGAGATAATTTTTTTTCCGACTTACTTGATATGTATTATATGACCAAATTACACAAAATCATTTTAAATTGTAGGCTATGTGTTATTCTGATGTATAACCAATATTACTGTACAGTTTCTTCCAAATCCGTTCAGTAGTTCTTTCGTCAAAGAGGAACAAACATACATACATCCATCCTCACAAACTTTCGCATTTATAATATTGGTAGGATAAAAATAAACAATTAAACTACCGATATTTTAATATTTTTGGTTCTAATATTTTTGTTCCTGTATGTTGTACATTTTATAAGCATACACTAGTGAAGACGGTCTATTTGATCGCTCATCCTTATACAATAAAAATGTCGGTACGTGAAACAAATTTGTGTTGTCCTAATCTCGCGAACTTATACTATTATTTCCCCTGACCTTGCTAAGGAACCCATGCACGAGGGGACGTTTTTCACGGCCTTATGCAAATAGTTCAGTGTGACTTCTTGGTTGTATCTACACATGAGGCCTATCAGGGTTGAAGGGCTTTGTATCCTTCTCCCACTCTTCCTTCCCTCAAATTCCCTCCCAACTCTCCATCGACGCCTATATTAAATAACTATATTAAAAACCTCGCCAATTAACCTATAACGTATAATATTATATATGTATACACTAATAGCTTACCCAGACAAACAACATTACGATAATATTTCCTAAAAGTCCGATACAGCAAGTTAACATAACCAAGCTATAACAAACACATTACGTCCTATATTTACATCGTTCTCGTATATCTGTCCGCGCAGCAGTCTCTATTTAGCTAAGAAAATAGTATGTTAATGTACAAGTTAAATCGCACATTGTGTGTAATGAAACAATCGAAGACATACTCGTAGTGCACAATGGATAGGCGAGCGCGACACGCGAGGGTTGTCGCCTGTACGTTTTCAAATATTGTAAAAATGTGGTGGTAGGATATATCCTATCCTAGTGATATATCACTACATAGTATAAAACAAAGTCGCTTTCTCTGTCCCTATCTATATATGCTTAAATCTTTAAAACTACGCAACGGATTTTGATGCGGTTTTTTTAATAGATAGAGTGATTCAAGAGGAAGGTTTATATGTATAATAACATCCATTAAATAGTGGAGAAATAATGCACCCGTGCGAAGCACGGCGGGTCGCTAGTTTTATATATAAAGCGGCGATAGCCTAGTTGGGTGTGGAACGGACTGCCGAGACGAATGTCCGCAGGATCAAATCCCAAGGGCACGCACCTCTGACTTTTCTAAGATTATGTGTGTTTCTTTGTAAATTATCGCTTGCTTTAACGGTGAAGGAAAACATCGTGAGGAAACTTGCATATGAGAGAAATTCTCTATATGAATTTCGAAGGTGTGTGAAGTCTACCAATCCGCACTAGGCCAGCGTGGTGGACTAAGGCCTAATCCCTCTCAGTAGTAGAGGAGGCTCGTGCCCAGCAGTGGGACAGTATATAATACAGGGCTGATATATATTTTATATCTGCTCAGACAGCGACTACCGTACACGAGGTATTGAAACCCGCCATAGTGGCTCACGTATGTGTGTCGCGTACTAGGATCAGTCTGTGTATTTCCGGTTTCAATAGGTCGGAATAATTGTGTCGAGGGAAGTAATCATCAGTCGATATTCTATTAGAGCCCACTTCACTTACCATCAGGTGCAGTGAGGTCACTTAGTCATGTTCGTATATAAAAAAAAACATATTAACTCATTGGATATAAAGTCAATAATATTTATTTATTTGTTAACGTAAGCATTGTACTTTTTTTTACTTAATAGCTTATTTATAGTAGAAATAAATCTAAATATCAATAGGAATGGAGAATAATTATTGTAATGTTAAGAATGATTGAGCAACAAATCAAACCAACTTAACTAAAATATGGATATACTATCGAAGCATTGATGGAATAATACAGCTTCATAAAGTATTTATATAAGTATTTATAAAGAAAATCAAAAGGAATATTACTACAAATCTTTCAATACAACAATATGTATCATTTTATTTGTGGCAACCCTAAGTGATATTTTAAAGACCTCCGGTTCCCGAAGGCCTTCAGAAGGGCGTAACCTCTACAGAAAGCCTTATTTATAATACAATTATTGAATACTATTATTGTTAACTTCCACTACTGAACTCTGTTGCCGCCACCGCTGTTCCTGTATTAACATTAAAGAGACAATTTAATACAAAGAATATTCCAAATATAATTTTTGTATAAGTTTTGTAGTAATTGATCTATAATTTCTCATGATTACGTTTGTAATTCCTTATTGAAGTTTTGGAATAAAATTTTATATATATAATAATATCAGCCCTGTGTTATATACTGTTCCACTGCTAGGCACGGGCCTTTTCTACTACTGGGAGATATTAGGCGTTAGTCCATCCCGCTGGACCAGTGCGGATTGGCAGACTTCACATATCCTCAAAATTCCTATAGAGAACCTCTCGGGTATGCAGGTTTCCTCACGATGTTTTCCTTCACCGTTAAAGCAAGCGATAATTCAGAAAGAATACACACATAACTTTAGAAAAGACAGTGGCGCGTGTCATTGAATTTTTTTCAAAAATCGAATTGGCTTCCATTTTTGAAATTTGTTACAGTCACTACATATGTCTTGAATTTTTCATTACAAGATATTTTTTCTGACATCATTGTTAAACGAAATATTCCATGAAGTAAGTAAGGATCAAATTCCCATATCTACTCCAAACTTCACTGACTGTATGTTTAGATTCGTGTGTTTGTTTGCGGTATCAGATGCCAAAACACGTTACAACAAACAAGCCACAACGTGAGGTAACGATGGCATAACAATGATCGAATGTGGCAGTGTTGTGTAAACACGGATTTGGGGATGATGATCATCAATCAGACCTGCTCTATTGTTTATACACACCTGTTTATGCTAAGAGATTGTTGCGCTTTCCAGAAAGTTGACGTGTATATTTTATTTAGCCATCGATATTTTAAATGTCATTTTTGCTGTTTTGAAAAAGTGCTCACAACATTTCAAAAATAGAACAGCCAAACCTCCAAACTAACAAAATATAACCTAACCTTTCGACAATCAAACTTAATATAATAAATTCATCGATATTATGTATTAAATCTAGTACAGATTTGGCGTTCCGAACATTTACTGTGTTCAACTGAATTGAACTGCAACCCATTCAAACTAACTTTAGTAAGGTCAATATTGACAGCTTGTGGTTGTGTACGGAGTGGCGCTCATAATATAAGAACTCGAGTCTAAGTGTAAATCTGGATTTGAATAAAAAATATTAGTCAAATAAGTAAAAACTTTTTGTTGTTCAAGTGTATAAATAGGCTATAACAGTGACATTTTGGTTACCATCTTAGTTGAAATTTTGAACAAATAGTTTATATTGACGTTCGTGTCTATAGAATGTACGTCAATGTATTTAGCCCTTTAGTCTTTATTTTATTTGCACTCTGACCGCACTAGTTGTAAAAGGCATTGATTTCATTTTCAATCCTGATTTCAATATCTATGTCTAAAATTTTATCCCATTTAAATATTTTCCCGAAGGTCGAGTTGTTAGTACAATTTATTATTTAAAATCAACGCAAAATATTGATTATGTAACTACTGAGAGAGTTGAAGGAAAAAGAGTGTAAAGGTATCCAATCATTAAGGATTTTTAAGTTACCAATTTCCGCCATTATGTTCCTAAATAATTTCCGTAAAATTTGCATTGACCTAAGATGTTTCTCATGTCAGAAGAGTCTCGTGGAAGACTTACCTGAAACTTTGCTGCAATGATAGATGATCATAATAAGTATCACAATATGACGTACTTTAGGCAAGCCTTTGTCCCATTCAATTGTGATTGTCAGAATTTACAAGTCATTCATAAAACTTATGACAGCTTAACGACTGCTGGCAATAACCTGTATTATACTTGAGAGTAGGAGTAGGGAAATGTAACCGATGTCAGTTTCTCTAGACCAGAATGGCAGTTGTAAAAAACGAGTTGATTTCAAAACGTTATTCTAATACAGTTATCAGCATACCCAATGATTCCATTTTTAAACGGTTTTAATTTAAAAAAAGAATTATTAGTAAAAAAAGAACGAGTTGATTTTAAAACGTTATTTTAATACAATAATCAGCATAGCCAATGATTTTTTTTAAATATAATTCAAAAAAAGAATAAGTAATTTCTATAATACCATTCAAGGACATAACAGCGATAGACGACTTCCTAGACGAATATCCTCAGGTTTCAATCCCAAAGACAGACATGTCTGAGTTTTCTAAAATAATGTGTGCATTATTTGTGACTTATGGTTTGCTTTAACGGTGAAGCAAAACATCGTGAGGAATCCTGCATACCTGACAAGTTTTCTATAGCAATTTTGAGGGTGTGTGAAGTCTATCAATCTGCACTAGACCAGCGTGGTGGACCAAGGCTTAATCCCTCTCAGTAGTAGAGGAGGCCCGTGCAGTATATAAGGCTGATAGTATTATTCGAGGACATGTGATTAGCATAATATTATAGAATTAGACATTAAATCATCTATCAAAAAACCTACATTTTACATGTCAACTTAATTAAACAATACAGAAACGCGTGGGCAGCTCATTACGCGTTTGTCACAAAGCTTCTACCATTCTATACATTATCTATCTTTGAGTGCATTTTAGCGTCCTCAAGGGATAACACATGTAGACGCCCGAGCGACAAATGTCTTTATTATTCTACCCACGCGTCTAACCACGCGTCAAAGATTATCCACGTTAGTGCAGAGAGGATGTTTGATAACAGTTCTGTTGCGGTACAAATAATATATATATCTCGTCTGCATTCTTTTTCCTCATGTTTAGTGGTATTTTTTATTTTGTTAGGAATGTTTTATTCTTATTTTATGTAGGTTTTTATATTTATTGATTTAAAATATTAATATATGTTTTATAAACAGGAAAATCTTATGTTAAACTATGTTTCCCAATATTGAGTAGAAAAACCAAAAATCATTCCCCACCCGGTATTTGAACCCGAAACCGTTGTATATAAAACTACGCCACTGTATCAGTCTAACAAATTCAATTAGCAAATAAGTATGATAAAATCTAGATGTTTATGATATCTATAATATTAATTATGACTAATTATTTGGACGCAACACTTCTACAATCTATTAAATTCTTGTATAACACGGATAGCTTTCATACTTCAACTTAGATTACTCTTAATTGACTTCATTATAAAGCAATGCAATTTATTTTATTACTCAATTGATACTTGGTATGTCGAGTAACAGTTACATCACTTAATTAGATGATTTTGCAATAATATAAATTAGTTGGTTATTTTGTTACCGTTTGGATGGAACGAAACGCCCCTATAAATGACTTTGGCTATATTAGTGGAATTAGACTCATTTTATTTAATAAGTCGTGATGCGCAAAAGGCTGGCGTGCTGTATTATATGAATCGCCTAGTTTAAAAAATCGGCAATCTGACTATTTTTTAATTTTGATAAATTAAAAAAAACGTACTATTTTCTTTGTATTATCTTTGCCATTCAAAAACTAATTAATATAGTATCTTAGATAAGTAATAGATCTAGTAAAAACCACTCTGAAAGAGTCACAAAATCAGTTTTAGTTTTACAGATTGCCTATTTTGATAACAAATTTTACAGAATGCTGTTTTTGAAACTGATCACTATGCAGATAACCGTTTTTGATCCCAAACACATCGAGTGATATGCATATGATTTTACCAAGATCTTTATTTATTTATTTATTTTATTTAAAACTTTTTTGTACACCAAAAATGTGAAAAAAAAACACAAAAAGAAAACAAATTTGTATACAGACGGTGGAAAAGAATACATTGGTGGTACACACACACAAGGGGCTTTATTCTCTATCCCGCACGTTATTTTAACAGTGCGTAACAAGCACGTAACACAACGCATCATGTTTACTATAGAAATTTGGCTTACAGAATACCATTCCACGCACATTTCTCGAAGATAACATGACACGGCCGCGTTACGCGTTTACACTATCATACAGAATAAGGGCCAAGGTCACAAGGTACACAAGGTCTTCTTCCTTGGGTGGTGAGCGGCTCGGCCCGAGAGCCGACTCCTGTGAGGGTTGCGGTTTCATGCACTTGCGCGCCCTGCGACCTTTGATATTAGAGAGAGTCGAATGGCGGGGATTTAGTCGGTAGAACAGTTTATACCGGCGATTTCGACAGGAATCCGTAAACGGTTGTTTAAAAAAAAAGGGTAAGACTTTTGAACGCTTTTTCATTGTTACGCATTATTTTAGACTTTTCAAATGCTAGGATAAAAAATATTTTAGATGTATGTTTTTATTTCCACCAACTATGCTTTAGTTTAACCTAACAAAAGTTCGGTGTGCAGAATTTGTATCCTCTGATACTGACAAAGAACGATATTAATATCAATCTCAGAACTTTAGATATTACCATGTCAGAAATTGATCTTAGATACCATTTAATATCAGGTCATATATTATCTCATTACATATATGAAAAACAATAAAATAATCTGTCAATCTACACCTTCAAGGCCGACATAACGCAAAGCGATCAAGCCAATCAGTTATCTTCGTGACATCGTTTCGCAACCCACACTAGTAACTCATCAGATAATCAATAATCAACCTGTCTATAGTGGACCAGTTAATCTTTGATTAGGTCACACCCAGGGCGGGCGTCCGCCCACGTCAGGACCCAAAAGGTTACACCTATAACGTATTTGCTCAGCGCAACAATGCCCGAGCAATGATCGAGCGGTGACAACGACTATCGAGGTCGTTCAACTTTGATTTATCATCTATGGTGTATGCCTTAATAATGTTTGAGAGACTGTTATGTCTTACTTGTGGATGCATATAGTCAATTTCTGGCCATTTGAATTTGGAATTCGTTTTATAATAAACAAAACAAATTCTCTTTTTTAAATTTGAATTTGGAATTCGTTTTTTTAATAAACAAAACAAATTCCCTTTTTTAAATTTGGAATTCCTTTTTTAATAAACAAGACAAATTCTCTTTTTTAAATTTGGATTTGGAATTCGTTTTTTAATAAACAAAAAATTGAAATAAATCTGGCTATTAACATTTTCGGTTGCGTTTTTTTTTTATTAAAATTAATAGTTTGTTTAACCTCTTCCGATACTATTGCCATTGTCTTTAAAAAACCCAATAAATTAAAATTATCCATATGGTATATCAATTACCATTATTCGAACCGTGAAATTAATCAAATAACATGTCAATATCAAATGTATGATATATTATACGCACAATATATTAATGACAATAAATAGACGCCTACAATAAGTTTGGAGCATCAACAATAGGCAGTTATCTCGGATCTGGCAAGGCTGGACATGTATGAAGCGGTCCGGTGTCCAAAAGCCGACTTTCGGTTCTCGGATTAGATGCTAAATGTCACTTGACTGTGACATTTTTATGCCAGGATGACATTTGGTGGTTACGAGGCGTCAGATACCATCGGCCAATTAGAGATTAATTTATTTTTGTGTTACAATACCCCGGTAAATGCTAATGTGGGTTTCTGGGAAAGGTTTCGAGTGGATTATTGCTTTCGGAAAAGTAACGCTGTAGCTAAAGGTGAATTGATAAATGGGGCAAAAGCTATGATCATAAAATAATAATTCTAATAAAATAGATACGCTTTAGGTCGCGACTTTGCTCGTGAGAAAGTTTTTTCAAGATATAAAGTAACCTGTGTTCGTTCCAAGATCTCAAACTATCCGAAAAACAAATTTCATCAAAATCCAATTAGTACTTTTTGAGATTGTTATACTCAGACAGACGTGACGGGGGATTTTATTTTGATTTACATGAAAAATTATAGTCATACCCAATAACTTTATATTACGAATTATTTAGTTAGAAATATTTTGTCTCATATTAGTATCAGGTTTACTTGTGTTTTAGTTAAGTAAGTCTTATTCCGTAATGAGAGTCCTAATGCGTATTATCTAGGATAAGTAGTATCTTTGTTTCACCAAGGTTTTATGACAGATACAACCAAGTTTCAAAAAAATACGCTAGAATTTTGAGACTAGATAAACCTTCTTAACTAGGTCGATTCTGATATCTTTGTCATTATTTTGTCATGACGACCACAGATATAACTAAGTTTGAAAAAAAAGGACTGGAATTCTGAGGTAAGATAAACCTTCTTAACTAGGTCGATTCTGATATCTTTGTCATTATTTTGTCTAATTGTACAATGTTATATATACGCTAATAGGTGATTCACATGGAATGCAAGGACACTTCAACAATAAATAGATATTGTTGATATAGATCAATATATAAGCCAATGCTTTATCTTTTAATAAGGCTACAGCCGGTTTGTACACGATCTCAATCTAAATCTTTAATCCGATTTTGAGAATGAACCAATCAAAATAACGCATTTATGCGCATGTCAGAAACAGCTTTGTTCCGATTAGTCCATTTTTGAGATATATCGAAAAAATGTTTTGGTATCATTTATTTAAAATGACGGGCTTCTCCGTTATCAAAATGTAAGTGGTTTCTGAACTTCTTTTCTCACTGCGCTATGTCTGGGATAAAAGTAGCTTTACCCAAGATTTTTTTTATTACTTTGAATGAAGAGAGAAGTTTGCCTTTCGCCTGATAGTAAGCGATACGACCGCCCATAAACAGTAGAAACACCATCCAACACCTTGAATTACAAAGTATTGTTTGGTATTTCACTGCGTTCGCCATCCTGAGACATAAGATGTTAAGTCTTATTATGTATGTCCTGTAGTTACACTGGCTACAATGTTCTTCAAACTATCGCTTAGCGGCAGAAATAGACATTGCAGTAGTACCTACCCAGGTGGACTCTTACATATACACCTACCAACAATAAAGTAGCTTTATCCAAGACTTGTCTGTTCAACATCTAAATCCAAGCAGCTGTTTCTATCCTCCAAATATCTTCAAACTTTCGCCTTTATAATAGCATGCTTCCAAGTGTAGGCATTGGTGAGCCCGCCTTCCAGTTCGCCTACGGTCCATTGTTTGGTATGAGTTGTCGCTTTTACATTCCATTTGTCCCTATAATCTAAATATAGTTCTGGAACTAGTTCTGGATTCTGGATGCGTTTTGTGCGTGGGATTTTTTATTATTAAGTCATGAGGTATTAAGCGTAGCGTAGGACGACCTCCGACCCGCTGGTCCGAGGACATTCGCAGGATCGCCGGTGGACGCTGGATGAGGAGAGCGGAGGATCGAGCAACGTGGCCCGCTCTATGGGACGCCTATGTTCAGCAGTAGACAGTTGTAGGCTGATGAGATGAGAGAGATGAGAAGTCATGACGTCGTCGGAAACATCACTCGCTGTGTATTGCAACACATTCGCCCATGTTTTTGGCATCCCTCTTGAAATTTTCCCGCAATGAACAGCAAATAAACAAACCAGCTACTAAAAATTATACACACGTCGTGTTTAGGCTGGATTTTGTTGCGGCTTCCAGGTAGGCTTATCCATGACTAACGCATAAGTCCCTTGCACTTTTCTGGAATAAATAACCTATAATTCAGGCATGATATATCTATGTGCAATCAAAATCATAATGTTTTTTTCGTTTACTTCATCATCATCATCATCATCATCATCATCATCATCATCATCATCATCAGCCACATAAAGTTAACTACTGTATAGGCCTCCCCTAATGATTTCCAGATAGACTTGTTACATTTACTTCTTACAAAGTTCCAAATATGTTTGCATTTTCATTATTATAAATAAAATAAGATTTTTAAATATAGCCTCTATATTACATTACACAATCGCTTTACTTTCCGGAGATCTCTTTACAATCTAATGGCCCTTTGGGATTAAAGCCATCCAATATAATTCAGGTATCAATACCAAGCAAATAAATAAACAAACACATTATCAACGTATAATTTATCGACAATGATTTCTAAATTGACCCTGCACTTTAGAATCTGGCTTGGGGCGATTAAAAATTAATTTGCATAATACTTAGTCTCCTCCGAATATATCGCACACCTGGTGCATTAGCTTTATAAGTACTAAGGTGCAATAATGTCAGAGATATTTAATTTTATGTTTTATTTGGGATAAAAAAATACAATAAATATAAAAGTAGGATTATAAATATCGGATATGTTTGTACAACTTAATTATCCACAGTTTAATTTATTAAAAAGCTGGTAATGTATAAAACACGTTATAGATATATTTATATATCCGCGGATTTTATTAAGCGATTCCAATCGCATTTTTGACAGATCGCAAAAATGAACTAATCAGAGTTTTTAACACTTTAACCAATAACTTATTTCATTTTTTTTCGGGATCGGGTCGAAGATTAAGATTGAGATCGTTTATCAAAATCGACCGTAGAATATGATCATGAACATCGGCTCGACTGGTGTAGCACCAGTTTCGTGTATATTACGTGAACCGTGACGTTTTAAAACCGGAAGCAATCACATGACATCAGGTGACTAATATACTGTTTTACCGGTCTACGATATAAATATTATCATAAATAACTTATAGCACTTTAAATAATAGTGTCAATAGATTAATGGAAATAAATACTCAACAGGAAACATGATTCTGTCGCATAAGATTTTTATTTTTAAAAATCGAACTCGTAAAATATAAATTGTAACTTATGACTTTATAGCAACGGGGCTACGATTTCGTTATTGGTATATTGGGCTTTCATAATGGACACGAGACGAAAGTAAAGGTCCGATATCGGTTCCTTTCACCGACGTTTTGCTCCAAATAAGTGAAATCTCGCCACACTGTCGCATTAAAATTGGTACCTGCGTATTTACATCAACATTATGTAATTAAAGTTCTCACGATTTATAGAAGGACACGGTTTTGGAGCCCTAGTTAAGATGCGGAAGCTGTTCGTATAAACGATATTTATTGAGTTTGTTTGAAAATATTATAGTGTCGAATACAATGGTCTATATCAATAAATCATATTTTATGTTAAATCTAAAGTACGTGAGATATTATTTCACATTTTGTCTCAGAAAGATTCCGTATTGTATCATCGCTTTAGCTTCTGAAGTGTTTAAAAGGATATTTATAATTGAAAAGTTGCTGAAACTTCAATAAATTAACCATTGCTTTTTGCATAAGGAAATTGAACGCACAGCCCATTCAGTTAAGTAATTACGACCGTATATAAATAATCTTGTAAGTTTGGTCCTCTGTCATCAACGGAACATCGAGTAATCATAATTTTCGTACAATTAATTAACCGGAGACAAAGGATCTTCATTCCAAAGGAATTCATTTAACCTCCCTCTTTAAAATCGTTTATTATCAGCAAGGCGCTGCTTAGCAATCTTCAGCGCGAAGTCCCGTACGGCACGCCTACGCGCAGTTCGCACAAGGTGCCTCCGAGCTCCGGTCAGCACATTACTTACGTAACACGACCTAGACCAGCATCCGATCCTGGTATTAATGTGAGATTGTGAGGCGTGTTCCTATTATATTGACTTCTTTAATATCGGCGCCACACATAGCAAAAATATTTGAACACTTATTTGAACTCATGTGTCACGGGTATTTGCGTATTTGTGCGAAGTTTGTTTTAATGTTTGCGTATTTGCCATTCGACCACACATCAAAGTATTCAAAGTTATCGAATTGCTTGAAGGAGAACCGATTATATGGAAACCTAAAAGTAAAAGCTATAAAAATTGAAATTTGGCCAGTGTCTGTAACTGTGTTTAAATGTCTGGGCCAAGTCTTAGTTCAAATATTTGTCTGTGTGTGGCGTCGGCATAACAAACATCACTCCTTTTACCTTTAAGGATAGTGAGAAGTGCAACCAGGGCACCCACATGTAGCCATGTGTGTCCCGGCCATGATAGAGGGTGAGCCTATCACCATATCGGGCATAAATTCGGGATTTTAAACTTTTACTGAGCACAGCCCAACATATAAGATTAGGTTTTCATATGGGCCGAACCGCGAGCACAACCTGTTAATAAAACTGTTATGAGAAAACGCCTGTTTCTAGTTGGGTGGGGGTCATTGATTGTAACAAGAAATTTGTTGGCTGCTGGGTTAATGTTATTAGATAAATTTACTTTATGGGATGATTGCTTTGCAAATTTCATTAACAAAAGTAAGATCTTGAATCGCTTTCGTTCTAATGGTATGATGTTTGATATCAGCTGAATATAAATTTGAGAATTATGGGGCGAATCGAAGTGTTATTATTGTACTAGTTAATATTGTACTAGTTGTACCTCTGCCAACCCTTTGGAGATAAAGGCATGTGCTTCAATTATATTTCTTATTTTACATCATTAAAGTAATGTCTAACATTTATTAGATTAACATTCTTCGTACGCATTAAAATTAATTAAACCTTCGAATGTCGTAATCACCTAATCCAAAATCCGCCCACAGATAAGGAAGTATTTTTTGTAATATGTTTCCAGTTGGCCAAATGTCAATTACAAAACAAAGGAAGAGCATTAATTACAGCGAAAATTAACAACGACACATATTAATCTCGTTTCAGAATTGGTTTGTAAATCGTAAGGACGGTGGTATCCATTAATAAGCGGTACTTTACAATTATTAAATTAAACAAGATTTTTTTAATCATTATATTTTTTTATATCTTCCGTTTGTGGGATATTTGTATCCGTGCGAATAGTAACCGCCGTACACAAGGTGTTGAACCCGTGTTAAATCGCGTTCCGGTGTTAAAACCCGCCATATTGGCCCACGTAATTGTGTCGCTCCGGGATAAGCCAGTGTATATCTGATTTTAAATAGGCCGGCATAATAGGGTACCGGACTCATTTTTTTTGTTTACTATTATCAAATATTTACGTTATATTATAAATTATAAAACAGAAGGAATTATTAAAATCCGGTAAAAATCAACGAGTTATGAGTCTTTGAATGTCGGTGGAATGGGTAATTAACAAGAAACAGAAAAGGGACGAAATACCCACATTTGACGTGATCGGGAATTATGACGCGTGCGAAAGAAAGAGATGAAGCGATATCCCCACAACGCGCCCACTTCTGCACGTTACAATATTTGAAATATGAATTACTAGCCCATTTTTTAACCAATTTTTATGCATTTTTCGCAGGAGTGCTTCTTTTTCGTATTATTAACCATTTAATGTACAATAATGAACAAAATCAAAGATAGGCCGGTTTCCTGTTGTGTCGACAGGCAAAAATCGTCTCTAGTCAGTCAACATATGGGTCACTTTTCCTTGTCCATATAAAAAGAGGAGAGGAACAAGTCGCTTGCTTAACGATAAGCACTCATTACCAGTAAGAACACTGCTTTCAACTTGCAAAGCATCTTTCAACTTCTGTGGCATCGTACTTTTCTCATAACCCTAAGATATTGGATGTTGTATGATTCTAATAATTAGAGTGATTATAATTTTCTGAAAACCAGATGATAAGGTGGTAGAACACAACATTAATAGACAATGTAGTGTGACTTAGGGCTCTCGCGTACGAGACACCACCTGGATTTACTGAGTAACTAATATCCTTATGTAGTAGTGTAGTAAGGAGGGGACCGGGAGGCCATGGAGCTACGAAAAAAGGTATTTTTTTTAGTTCAGTTGAAATCAAAGATTTTATCTCGCCCGGAGACTCTCGCAAATGCCGCAACTAAAATAGCGCAACAAATTTTTGGTCGGTTCCGTGCCGCAAAAAGTTACACTAGGCACTGGCCTTATGAATTCTCGAAATCAAGCACATTTTCTAACGTACACAATCTATACATATTATAAAACTAAGTCCCCTTTTCGATCTGTCTGTATGTTATCGATTTTGTCAAAATCTTCTGAACGGATTTTTATAAAATTTGTATTCACGCGGCCGAAACCGCGAGCAAAAGCTGTATCAAACATAAATTTATCTAAACTTCGACATACCACAACAATTATTGCTTCCTGTTACACCCATTAAGTGCAAAAAATACGACATAGTATCGATTAAAAACCAAATCTAAAGGGTAAGGCTAAATCGATACTCAAACCGAGATCGCTCGATCAATCATCGACGCCAGTAGAAGCTTATCGCAAATGGTAACACTCAAGCTACGCATTGACAGTCGCACCTACGAAATTGGGCCTAGTTATGCCAAAATGATCCAACTACAACTTTTGTGAAAATAACGAGAGATGTTTCTGCAAAAATAAAAACAAACGTTGTTTGTAAATTCTAAAATATGTTTCATTAGTCATTCACAGCTATATTAGCTGTGAATGACCGTGAATATAATACCAATACAATAATGTAATGAAAGTGAATATAATACCAATACAAGCCCCATATTATAAACTGTTCTCCAGCTGGGCTCGTGTCTCCACTTTAACTCCGAGGATTGGTCGTGGCATCATGCGGGTTGGCAGATTCTGCATCATCAGGCATCTACTGCTGAACATAGACCTTCTTTAAAGATTTCTAGACCAACCTGTTAGTAGCGGCTTGAATCCAGCAAATTCCCACGACCTCGATTCTAAATACTTCCAAAATTATGATAGAAAAATCTTAAATAGCTTATTTTCTTGACGATTTCTTAAAGTAGCTACAATTATTTTTATAACTGTCATCCTGTGGATTGGATCATTTCGGCATAACTAAGTCCAATTAGATGTCGATGTAATGTCAAATGTCATTTTAAATGCCAGCGCGTAAAAAGTCAGCGGTCACTTAGTTTCCGCAATGAACAACGTGCCGATTGATTGATGGATTGTATTAGTAGTTGGAATTCATTCGTTTTAATGATTTTAAAATAAATCTGTAAATGTTGGTTCGAGTTTGTCATTCTACTTTTCAGGTGTTTTTTTTAGACGAGTATTTTCAAGTTTGTATATTGTATATCAAAAATAAGGGCAAATGCATAAACAATAAACATCAAGCGATTTGGTACCGAAATGAGATAAGATTGTTACAGATAGTTTTATGGGATCAAAGGATTACTATGTTAGTCTGGTCTCACACTTGGTGTCGCGATTTTTTTTAGAATTAACGATGTAGTCGATCTTTTTTTATGAACGAATGCATTTAGTTCATATACGATTCTCTATATTTTATATTTGTAAGCGCTGTAAGAGACCAATCGGCCAGGGTTATCCAAGACCCAAAAACTAGTGACGATGGCAATTTCAAACATAACAAAACAAACATCATAGATTTCTCTTGTTTTTCTGTTAGTGTTACAAACTGAAAAACAAGAGAAAAACAAATGGGTCTGCTCATTCATGAAGACAAAGGCTACAGAAACCTACTGAATTGACTACCTTCGATTCGTTCATGAAATGATGTTGCTAACGCTACAATACCTTTTATTGCTTTATCGTAGTATCTATTTCAAGAATGTGAGTATTATCGTCAAAATCCTGATATACGAATGATCCCATGTCATTTGCATTATTACAAGACCCGGTTGACCGCTACGATTCACTTGGTAGCTACAGGCGAACTATTTCTCTATTACGCTATTACGCCTACGCGAAAATTCAATGGTCTTAGGTTCAATGGGTTGGTCAGAAAACGGTGTAAGTACTAAATATCTACATCGTAAGGCTGTGATACACTAACTTCGTTTGTCTTGATATGCAACATGCGAATGATACATTGTCTAGTGAGATAGTGAATTATCATACACTGATTTGGATTTATTATAGTATGTAGACTTTTTTATTGCTTTGAATGACGTAACGACCTTGCTGTTCGCCTGATAGTGAGCGATACGACCGCCCATAAACAGTAGAAACACCATCCAACACCTTGAATTACAAAGTATTGTTTGGTATTCCACTGCGCTCGCCATTCTGAGACATAAGATATTAAGTCACATTATGTGCAGTAGTTACACTGGCTACAATTGACTTGTTACAGAGATATAATAATATACCTACTATGATATGATATATATTGGTTGTCAAATAAAATAGCCATTAGTAAGTATTTGAAATATTGACATTATTTTTAAAAATTTAGTCTTTCCCACTCTTTTATACATTTTCAAGTTCTAACCCCAACAACCTTATCCAAAAGCCTCTAATTTTTTCCAAAACCTCAAGAATCAAGATCTAATATTATTATCGCATTTACAATCCAGTGTGCGTCGCACCTAACACGTGCGTTCGCAACCACGTCCGAGCAGGAAGTGACACCACGTCGATTTCTCTGGCGCGCGGGCGATAAATAACTGCGGGTAGGTCTAATTCCGCGCGCCGTATTTACGCCGCGGCCCTAGCCACGCGTAGGCGGCATGCGACACCGCGCAGGGTAATCAAAAACAGTTGCGGAAAGGTATTGATTTCGCACCATAGTGCTCGCTTTCCACATCTAAACGCCGTATTACAAGGACGTTTATGAAAATTTATATTATACATAGTTCTCTATTACGGAATGAAGACATGATTTTATATTTATAGGTCTGGGTTAAGCTTTAATAAAATCTGATGATATGTAATTTTATTTGAATAGTGCTAGATACGAACCGTTTTATGGGTGCTTTGGCT
Organism: Manduca sexta; assembly: GCF_014839805.1. Classification (NCBI taxonomy): domain Eukaryota; kingdom Metazoa; phylum Arthropoda; class Insecta; order Lepidoptera; family Sphingidae; genus Manduca; species Manduca sexta. The sequence goes on from NC_051128.1 coordinate 10,300,925, forward strand.
TGATATTTGTTGCTACTTAATTACGATATTGGTTGGTATATCTAAACACGTGTATTAAAGGCTTCTATGCTTTTGAATGCATTAAACAACTAGTTTTATAAATATCTTATGCAATAAAGAATAAACTTAATCCGATTTAAAGATTTAATGGTCGTTAACATAACTGGTAATACTTGTTGGTATAAATAACATTTATTTTGGCACATATTACAATTATTTGTATTACATTTAAATAACTTTCAAGCCTAGATATTCTAAATATTTCCAAAGAACAGCAACTATATTTTGTACAGACGGTTACGTAAACTGAATCTACGAGTAATATTTAACTCATCGAGTCATTATATTCTAAAAACCGTAGATAAGTTACGGCCCAGAAAATCCGTCGAATGGCAGCCATGGAATTGACGTAAATTCGCGTCGACTCTGTATCAAGCATTAGTTTGCGTTCGTTCCCCTGGACCTTTATCTAGACAGGATTGGCTATTGTGGAATCAAGTGCTGAATTATGATCGGATCATGGTAGATTTCACGAGTACTCCAGGGTAAGGGATTAGTCGCAGCAACTGCGCTGACCCCTGTCTTGGTATTGTCACAACACAAATTGTAATTTATGTATTAGGAAATACAGTTAATTTTTATACGCTGACCCGTGAGTCTTGGTATTGTTACAACACAAATCGTATTTTATGTCTTGGGAAATATAGTTAATTTTTACGTGACGATTAATTTTGGTAGTCATTAAATTAAATATAAATGTACAGTTTTAGGATCTAAATAATCTGTTGTATTAGTGTAATGCAATTGTCTTTTTCAATACTTCGGAAATTCAAATTTTCAGTATTAGCTGTTTATAGACGGTGATGATTTGAACCTACAAGACACCTGCTGTATCGAGAATAAAATACCTTTTTAACAATACATACATCTCGTATAAAATGGGACAGGCGCCTTTCCCTAGCCAAGCGATAACGATCGGGCCGAGTATAAATACTCCGATTTGAAATTCAAACTGTTTGCGAATTCAACTCGGCGCAAATTATCCTACGCCTTGTAAACTACGACAATAACTTATGTAATAGGAAATCCGTTTACTTGCAATCATTGATATCATGTCGCGTTCATTGTTTACTATCACTTCCTTTTAGGATGTCCCGTTAAGGATTTCTGATTTGGCATGTTATATTATTTTATTGACTATTTTTTAGTACCTACCTACTGCCATTAAAAGAAAAGGGAGGCTTCTACATATTTTTTTAAAAGAAAGAACATTATTAATATAACATTATAACATACAAGGTGACTGCCTCGATGGCGTAATTACATTGCATGATGAGTGCGACTACAGCACTAAGTCTTGGGTTCGAATCCCGGATCAAGCTAAACATAATAATGACTGGGTTTTTCACCGGACTATGAGAGTGAAGGAACAGAGAGTGCACTTGTGTATTGCGCAGACGCTTGTACACTGTAATATCCCCTGCGTACTTGGCTGATCTCCGCCGAGATTAACCGCCGTGGTCGAAATTCGGTGAGGAAGGAAACAATTTTTAACGAAATATTACTTCTAATTCTAAAAAAAACAATAATTAAATCACTCAACGTTTCAAAATACACCAGATGGAAATAATTACGAACGTCAAAGTATAAAAACAATTACGATCGACCAGAGACCGACGGAAGCGAATTGTTTTTTTTTTTTATCACCTGTTATTGAGTTATGCCATTTGTGACCTCGCCCGTGTCGCCCAAAGGTGAAGTGTGGACAAAAAATGAGATTAGTTTTAAATGTAGGGTTACCATGATATTGTGAGTGATAAGTATTTTATTTTCATCACCATTAAGGTTGACTGAAGAGAATGCCTTTGGTACTAAGTCTACTTTGTAACTTATATAAACAAAAACTAAATATGTTTTTAGGAAAGAAATTATATCTGAATTATCTTAAAGGAGATAGGTGGCAAAGATTACAAAAAATCCAGTAGAATCTCAGAAATATAATCTCCTTAATATATTCCTACGTTAAAAAATCTAAACTTTATTTATATATAGCGATTTACTGCGCAAATCCCCTAGCTACTCCACTTCAAAATACCATACGGCGTTAGAACGCAAAAGACACGTAGAAGTCAAATTCCTACTAACCATTCAATCCATCAAAATGTCCAATAGAATGAGGAGATCACAATTATCTCCACATCCCACAATACATGGTGACTGTACCACAGCGTTAGTCATATCTGTCAGTTAGTTTTTGCCCAGCGTGGACGTGTGCCCGCGATGGCCAGTGGGCAATTTGTTTTTTGTCACCACGTTCTTAAAGCTGTATTAGCCACAATGATATGCAAAGATTTAAATATGGCCGCCAAGTTCGAATTGTTATGTAGGTATTATGTATTGTGGTTGCTGTAGGTATCAATAGTTTTCCTCGTTTGATCTTTTTTGTTCGAGTAATGAATGAAGTCGGACAAGTCTGGCGGTTGTTGTGAGTTGAAATATCCCTTGTTTTTTAGAAGAGGGGGTTAAAGAGTTAGTACTTGATGGTGAGTGATTGCCGTCCTTAGGATTCATCGATGGGTTGCCATTAACGTAAAAATGGCTCTCCTTTCTAAGCTGGTGGTAGGATATTTTTTATATCCGGCGGATAGGCACCACACGAGGTGTAAAAATCCGCCATAGTGGCCCACGTAAGTGTACGTTCCGGGTTCAGCCTGTGTATATCCGGTTCCAACAGGCCGGCATAATTGTGTCGACTGTCGAGGGGTAATCATCTCTCGTCAGTAAACATTGTATTGGACCCCACTCTTACCATCAGCTACAGTAGGATCACTTCGCCGAGCACGTATAAAAAAAATGTGGTCTGAAAATACCAGTGCTGTGAGTTTTTCCAACAGAATTCCTTAAAATAATTCCGAATTTTTCGATTCAAACAGTTTAATTCACAACGTACATTGCACTTACATGAGCCTCTTTGGCACGATGTTTTGACATCAAGCCCGTTTTTTATAATTAACATTTTATCCATAACCTCAGTTTGCAGCATTAAATTAGTATCGAATGAGACGTCAGCAAAGGGAAGATAACTGAGGCAGATCTTAATTAACGTTAAGAGTTGAACGTGTTTTTAACGTTTTATTTTCGTTTTCGAACCTTTTTTGTTTCTTATGAAAGTACTGATTAAATTAAAAAGTCATTTTCAAATATCGAACATAACATTATTTTTATGTACCATATTTGATTTTTTTTTAATTACTTGTGCCAGTTGCAATATCGTTTATCATTATTCTTAATAATAAAGTTTTTTTTATTAAAATATAAATGGCAAACCCATTTTATTAACTACCTTAATTAAATCTTCCTTAAGTTATAACAACTCATTTGTCAAAATTCGCAATATTAACATTTGTTATTATCGTTCGTGACAGTTTGAAATAAGATTTATTTCTTTTTTTTCTTTACGAACCCACATTATGAACTAATTAGCATTCAAATATTTACCTTTACACATACAATGACAATAAACTATAAACATACCATGTACTCAATATTTATATCATACATGCGAAAATGACTATCTGTCTGCCTAACTGGTAGTCTTTGACAGTTAAACTGTTGAACCGATTTTGATGAAATCTAGTATGATGGAAGCTTGAAACATAAGAAAGGGTATAGGCTACTTTTTATCACGGAAGAGTATATAGTATGCCTAATATCGCAGTAAAAGTTTACCTCACGTCCAAAGCCGCGAGCAAAAGCTAGTTTTAAGTAAAAACAAGAAGCGCTTACGTATTGTGTTTGTTTATTTTACTTAGGTACCGATGAAATAGTAGAAAAGTATCTCATCAATACATTTCATGATTTTTTTAAATACACGAAAACAAAACCATCAATGAAACAAGTTCTTATAAAAACAGTGGCCACTATAGAATAGCTTTGAAAGAATAATTAGATATCGGTGGATGTCGAGCGGTAGGCCCATTATTAATGAAATGCCACACAGAGGCATGACGCGGCGTGAGCGACGGACAGGGGAAAGACGCGAGGCAGCCAGGGGAAGGGCGAGGTGCGGTATTAGCAGGCATCCGCTCTTGAATTGTGTGTAATTACACCGCTACCAGCAGACAGCTTGCAAAAAGGACGCTATTGAGATATTTTGATTTGATTTCATAATATGTTTGACGAAGAAATACTGTGGAAATTATTTTACAATGTTTTTTATTATCTAATTTATCTTGTGCGACTACTACAGAATAATTGCTATATGTTATATATACATAATTTGGATTCCTATTAGTCTAGTGTTTTTGGTAATCTGACCAGTAGTTTAAGAAAATAACTTGTACAAAAAAATGTCTTCAACTTTGCAATGGTAAATATGTAGTTGATTATACTTATATTATAATATGATGGAAGGCTATTTCCTCCCAAACCCCCAAAAGGAAACAAAAAGGTTACAATGCCTCTACTGTTAAACTTTAATCAGCGCTGATTATTCATAAACAATTAACCGACTTGCTCGTTTATTGACCTGCTAAATTGCCCGTAACTTGATAGCAATACTTTAATTTACCCTATAAAGAAAAAGTTGAAAGAATGTATGATGTCTAGATAGGGCAATTAAGCTGTCACGGCTTAAACATTATTGCAATGTCGTTTTATTTACTACAGTTGAGACTGGAATAGTAATTTTCAACAGTGAAATGTTAATATACTCATAACTGGTAGCATATATACAGAAATTACATTGGAAGTCTAATGGAGATGGACTTAAGCTAATGAACATTAAGTTCTGTGATTCCCTGGTCGTTCCCTGACTGGGCAAAATTTTTTTTTTCTTTTTCCGGCCTTGAGATACGCATCTGAGTTGCCTGAGATTGGAATTTTAGTCATAATTCTAAAACTTATATCTAACTATATCGTAGGATGGGCTAAAGCGTAATTTATTAATTATTGACTCTGTGTGTACACCACAATACTCAAAGAATTGTTAGAGAAACTCAAACTGTAAACAATTCGAACTTTATTTTTTAACTAATAATTTTACTAACTCACTATCGATCTTAAATGAACCTCAAGTTTAAAAGTTCACCACAGATCAGTTTATAATTACTATCGCCGCTCCAGTTTCTAGAGGCCGTCACTGTGTGCGTGGGGACACTGACCTGGCTATCTCGAGATCGCAGCCTCCGACCGGACAGATGCCGAAAGATGTCAGCCAGGGGCGCATTTGGATCAGAGTGAACTTTGGAAGTCTCTTTCGCTCTTGTAAGGTTGGGTGAACACTGAACAGTCTGTTTGAGGTGGTAAAAATGTTGAGGATATTTTTGAAATAAAGTATACTTTATGCGGTTGACTTTATGTATTTGGAGCTCATGTAATTTGAATTGTTCAGGTATAAAATGGAGCCTATTTGTTAATCCAGGACAAAGTCTATTTGTGTGCCAAATTATATCCAAATAAGTTTAGCGGTTTTTGTGTTTACTAAAAACGACCAAAAATGTTCGCTTTTTGTAATGATAAAATGATTGTGTGCTCCGACAAAGTTATTAATTAGTTTGCAACATGGCGTCTGTTATTTGATTTCGTGTATTCATTATAAATATACTCAAAAATCATTGGTCTTTGCCAATCTTTGCTCATATTAGGTTGATTATCTCTACACAAAATAATAGACCGTGTGTGCTGTCCCATGATGTGATAGGAGGTGAGCCTATCGGCATACCAGGAACAAACGTACAGACTACGGGTTAAACTAAGTAAAACGCCAATATAACTTTGCTGACCCGGGATTCGAAATCAATCACTCACGCAGCACTACACCAACGAGGCAATCCTATCACCTCTGCACCTGCTAAATCATTGGTATTTCAATGAATAAAATAGATCATCATCAGCCTATATCTTTGTCCATTGCTGGATATAATATGCGCCATTTTCCCCTATCTTCGTCCCAATAAAATACGAATCCCAATAACCCGAGATCTAAATCCGACCCAGCGGTAACCTTTAGCTCGCGGCTATCGACGCATTTAAAAATAAAAGTACAAACGTTAATAACGTATTTTTAGTGCTGGCGTTTGTTTGTCCGCTACCGCAGGTGCGTTGGCCTGCCCTCTCGGCTACTCGGCCTCTTCCCTCCCACAGATTACTGGACATTTTGTTTTTTATTAATCATTATGAGGTATGGTTTCATGTGATTAACAGTTTTTAATTAGAGATCTAATTTGGGTAACGTCTTCCTGTAAGTGGTTGAGTAGCAGTAGTAGAAGGTGAAATTTTCCGAAAGCGAAGCCAACATAAGTATTGATATGATTAGATTCTACATAAATTCTATATAAAGGGAAGCCGTCAGGAATTGGGTTTTAAAGTCCTTTCGCCACCGTTGAGTAGGCGTTAGCATGGTCGACCCGGCTCTTCTGGTAAGACCACTGTCCAGACGCCCAACTTCATATATGAGAGTCCGCCTGCACAGGTACCACCGCAATGTCTATTTCTGCCGCTAACCAGTAGTGTGTAGTCACTATTGTGTTCCGGTTTGAAAGAATTGTAGCCAATGTAACTACTGGATATAATAAGATATCTCATGTCTCATGGCGAGCGCAATAGAATACCAAATAATACTTTGTAATTCAAGGTATTGGATGGTATCTCTACTGTTTATGGGCGGTCGTATCACTTACTATCAGGCGAACGGCAAGCTCGACTCGTCATTCAAAGCGATAAAAAAGATATTCATATATATGTTCGCTATCATATATTCGCTAGCTCCTAGGCTACATGCAAAAAGGTCTATATTATGTTAATATACTACACTGTTGAAAGAATATTAGAATTTTATTTTATGTTTTGCTAATTAGCATTACCTTTAATAAAATTGTTTTTTAAATCTACAACAACTAATAAAGATGCAAAAATGAAAATATTATGTTTTACGACCCAATTTTGCTTATAAACGTCGATTTTTTTTTATAAATATATAAATATCGACCTAATAGCTGATGACTGATGAATACTAATTGTTATTTTAATATGGTATCAACCAGTTTTTTAGTGTTTGTTATAATTAATACAAAGTATTATGAATTTTTATGAGAAAAAATAAAATGCATATTTATATTTAACAATCAATAAATTGTGTTTTATGAAGAATTTAGTAAAAGCCATTATAAATAATCGCGATAAAATCTTAAAATTAGTTTCTTCTCAATGTCTAACATTCGCGTAAACATAAGACATCATTGTAAAAACAATTCTATTAATCCATAAATAGAAAAATCATACTTTAAATGATTGATGCAAAAAAAAAATATTTTTCATCATCGTCAACATCATCATTTCAGCCGGGAATCGTCCACTGCTGGACATAGGCCTCCCCCATTGAGCGCCACAGGGACCGGTTCATTTATTTTATAAATAACAATATTTTTTTTTAATAAATATTGCTCACAAACCGAATTCCACAAAAAAAAAGCCGCGAGCACGATCTATTATGTCCATACATTCAAAGCACTTTATTATCACCAGATTTTATCCAAAATAACCTAATTTATCACATTCACCGTCACATAGACCCTAAGACGTAGTTCCTTCGATTTATAACAAATCAGTTATGCTCGAGCAAGACTTTCTCTTATTTATTACGAGTTATTATCTGAGAGAACTAGAATTGTACCTCGACGTACAGGTGGTAAGGAAATGCCTAATTTTATAAACGTTAAAGTGCATTTAACGGCTTTTATTATAGCAGGTAACTGTTGGATAAGTAGTTGGTGATTGTAGGATCGGTTATTTTACGTAATGTCAGGATTGTTTGTGTGATCCATATATGTTATTTGAGTTTGATAAGTTTATAACTTTAAAGTAACGAAAAGGTAAGATAAGGTAATTTGTTGAAGTAAAACTATTTTACAAATTTTATCGAGCTTTTTTATCATAATTTTCTCCCGACCTTTCGAAAATTTTTCAGCTTGTATGGTCAGTGAGGTGTTGGCCGTCCGAAAAGTTAGTTAAAATATTTACCTACATTTTACAAACATTAAAATATTTTTATGTATTAACATTCATAAACATAAGAAATCATTACGCTTATTTGTTTCAAGAAACACGTAGTAGTATATTTTTTTAAACAGATATTTTAAAAAGTAGTGTAGTTATTTATTTGACTTCATTAAACATTTTTCACCAATTAAATTAATTTATAAATACAAAAATGTACACAGAATATGATATTATAGGTATATCATTATGTACAAATGCCAAAAAATAAAATAAAGATAAAAAAAATATTAGTAGTGTAATGCTTATTTTTTTTTTATTACCTTAGTAGAAAAACGAGCAAGCGATCCGCCTGATGGTAAGCAGAATCCACCGCCCTTGAACTCAAGCAATACCAGAGCCATAGTAAAGCCGTTGCCTACCAGGAAACTAAATATATTGTAAACTTCTAATACTAATACAGGAATTCTAAGGATTTTTATGAGCCTACAAAATCTAAGAATACAAGCTAATCTTACTCAATTTGACTAAGATAACCTTATCCACTTTAAAAGGTAAGTTACACTCGTCGTAAAACAGTAGCTATATCGTTACAAAATGCCACTAAACATAATTTTGTAATTAGTTAGAATATTGCACCTTACTTTAATCAGTCCATAAAACTAGTAAGTGTGTCGCAGACGGGATTTTAATCTCTTTTCAAAAGCATGGATAACTTTAAGACAAGAATATCTAGAAATACTCTCTTATGATGACTCTCATTTCTTTTAGACTTTAAATATAAATTAACATAAAAAACACCACTAGCTTAAAGTTTTAACTCCTAAATATACAGGTTTATTCTTAAATAATTGTATAAACTGCTTCTGTAACTCTTAATTAAAAAATATATATATTTATTAGCCAGTAACAAAGCCGTTAAATATACGCAATACATTCATAAATAAATTTATTTTTAACATTTTATAAATTAACATAATTCGGTTCATGAAAAAAATGACATCAATGTAAAATTTTTATTGCCTTAAAAGACAGATCAGCTCAACACCTGATGGTAAGTAGTCACCATCGCCTATGGACGTCGGCAATACCAGGGACACAACCAAGCCGCTGCCTACCGCGAAAAAACGGAGGAAATACAGTGGGAAGCAGTGGCGATGCGTCCATACCATCAACCATACAACCCGATTCCTACCGACTTCCCTTTTAGGTTTATTTACGTCTGTCGTATGAAATTTTTGTTTTCAGTTAAATTGGTCGCAATATGTTAACTAAGGCAATATTTTTTGCCTCGGGTTACCTTCTGAAAAATTTCACCCTTCGCCACTGGTGGGAGGAAGTTCATTCTCGAGCTCACAAGTTCATGATAAAAACAATTTCTAGAAAAGCGCAGTGCAGGCCTTAGACATTTCCAAGTATTATGAATGAAGTCATTAGACTTTTTGCGAAAAAGCTTAAACCGCTCTATACTACAGCACACAGTAAATCTACTGACCGGACGCGTTACTCCTACCGTCAACCTATTATTTACATTACTTCTCGAACATGGCCGCTTGTGGCTAATAACATTAAGATTCCAATAAATATAGAATAAATAGAGCATACGATACGATCGGGTGCTGTTTAATTGTGCGGTTAATTAAGCTATTTCGGTATTAAACGATTTATTTGTGTGTTGGTATCTAACGGTGCTTAAGAACCAAGTTGGTTAGGTTGATAGTACGTACAAATTTATGCGGTAATATTTTTTCTTTTAATGATGAGACGTGCAAGTTGCTGTAATGGTCAGTGTCATGAATGGTCATAAACAGTTACAATACCTCCTAAAACTTCGAATTATAATACTAAATGGCACTGCGCTTTGTACTTCAACCTGATGTATTAAAATGTAGTCTTATAGTGCTCAAGGATTACACTGACTACAATGTGACTAGACAGTTGATTTAGCGGAAACGACGATTTACAGAGAAACTCGTTTACTAGAAACCTACTAATTAAACGAATTACTTTGCGTCTCCGACTGATGTTTTGATTGAAAAAAATATGTAGCATAATTTCTTATAATATTATAGATAAGGTTTTTTGTAAAGATGTTTTAATAAAAAATCTTAATTCCAGTTTTGAACTAACTTACAAACAACTGAACAAAACAATAAAAACGTCATAATACGTCCATATTTTTATTACCACAGCAAAGTAAATATTTTCCAAATCACTTAGCATAGAGGCTGTCTGATTTAAATATGTAACAGAACAAAGTTTGCCGTGGCAATAAAATTTGCATATTATCTAGGATCCAATTAATTTTACAATATGCCAGTATTAATTGTGGCTGTTCATTGCAGTGGCGCCTATTTGAATTTCATGCGGCTCTTCCATGAAATATATTCTGCTTTCATTGTGTACGGGAATATGTAACGGATATATTCTATACAAGTATTTATTTTGTGATCTCATTGAATTTAATTTTGAAAATCATCATATTTATGTCATTAACTTCTTTTAGTTATTTAGATGATTTAAATTAAATTATGAACCGATTTTATCACATGCAGGGGTTTAAATTATTAGCATTTAATGAAAGGTATGGTATAACCGTTTATATTCATATTATAATAATCATCTTAATTTTTATATTTTAAATAAAACAATCATTTTTCAAATTATGTGATAACGAATACGAAAACGAATATTACATAAATATTTTTAGTTAATAATTCATTACCACTTTAATAATATAACCTTTATAAAAAATAAATTCAATGTTTTTCAATTAAAATACCTTGTAGGCCATTTTTACACACCGACCAAAAGTAAAAATCATAAAATTGGCAATAAAATAAAGCCAGTTCTACACGGGCGAGCGAGTAAATTGTCAAGTTATCAGAGATCTCACACGAGGCAACCTTGTCGCGATGCTCCGGGAAACGTCTGACAACGTCACGTCAAGTGCGAACACCTGACCGCGACGCCATGACACGTTTAGCGAAAGATTTGTATATGTAGCATTTTTCATTAGAACTTACACAAATTCGACACACAGAAGCGACGATAGCCTAGTTGGGTGTGGAACGGACTGCCAAGACGAATGTCCGCAGGTTCAAATCCCAAGGGCACACACCTCTGACTTTACTAAAAAATCATGTGTGTATTCTTTATGAATTTATCGTTCGCTTTAACGGTGAAGGAAAACATCGTGAGGAAACCTGCACATCTGAGAAGTTCTCTATAGGAATTTCGAAGGTGTGTGAAGTCTACCAATCCGCACTAAGCCAGCGTGGTGGAGTAAGGCCTAATCCCTCTCAGTAGTAGAGGAGGCCCGTGCTCAGCAGTGGGCAAGTATATAATACAGGGCTGATATTATTATTATTATTACACAAAATCATAGTAAAATTTATGCAAATACAGTTAATTGGTATAAACGAATAATTGTGCCATGAAATCTCATTCTGATTTAATTAAATTATTCTTCCCATAATAATGAAAATAAAATAGTATTTTTGTTCATGATTAGATACACATTTATTAGAGAATTAGTATTATAAAGAATCTCTCCCATTCAGAATATTCTGAGTAACGGCTTTACGTTGTCTCCGGAAACGGATGGAATAATTGTCTCAACGCGCTTCTCGAATTGTTCGAATTTCAAATTACGAACATACACCTGCCGCCGTAACTTATTACGAGCCTTGCTGACATTTTCTAAATGAACGTTGACAGATTTTTTCTGTAATTATTTTTCAATACATTATACAATTTAATTTGAATAAATTTTAATTATATAATAAAATGTAGTTAATATTTTCCTTCATGAATTGCAACGTATAAAAATGTATGTAAATAAGTATTTTTTTTTTCGGAAATGTGTTTTATTTACGTTTCTTTATTTTTCATACTATACACGTGTGGATATCATTAACTCTGAATTAGATGTCCGCGAACAAGTGAAAGTCTAAAAAAACTATCACATTATGCAAATATACAGTATAAAAAGTAAGAAAAGTCAGTAATCTAGTTTCATGTCTTACATCCGCGTCACTATAACAAGAAAATTCTAGAAAAACTGGTTTCAATTGAATCATAAACGAATAATCGTTTTAATTTGAAGCTGGTCCGTACCCTTGAACTTTAAACGTCGTAAATAAAAGCACACTCCGGTAAATGGCCGTACATTTTGAAATAATTACGAGTATCACTTATCATTATATGTGTGGTCTGTACCAGTTTGTTCGGTAGAAAATTATTCACATATCTTAATGTCTGTATGTTTACTTTTCGCATTAAACTATACATTATTTTTTCCAGATAAATTGTTTTGATATTTACTAGTTTAGTTTGATTCGTATGCGTTTACTAAGACTAAAAAAATGGAACAAAGATTTAAAAAAAAAATGTCTTATAAAGTACGGTGTTTAAATCAATGTTGTGGAAACTCAAAAAGTACGTAAAGTAATTCATTTTTTTATCTTGAAATTTATTTTAAATTGTAATATTTTACTATTTTTATATTTACCAACTGTATTAAAGTTTAAACATTGAATGACGGAACTACAACTGCATTAGAAGCGTCAAATTAACACGATTTCTTTTAACGTTAACCTAAAGAAATTCTAGAAAATAATTTTAAAAAATCATAACTCGAGGAAATTAAATCGTCACGGCTACAATTAATGAAGTTTTTTGTGCATAGTTTTATCGAAATTTCCCAATACTTATGTGGATTCCTAAGGGAGAAAACACACGAAATCGGTACGACAACGTACGAATACAAAAGGCCAATATTGAGTCGCACGCATATCTTTGACGATTGATTGACCTTTGCAAGAAGCCTACACACTCAACATAGGGTGAATATAGGCTGAAGAAGAATACGAAGAAGATATTTTGACTTACGATATGCGACCCCTTGAATTGACAAAAAACAAAACAAACATATCACGCCTTTACCTTCAAAAGGGTAGGCAGAGGTCTGGACCCATTTATCCCCGTATGTGTTCCGCCCCACGATGTGATACTAATTCTAGACTCCGAACCAAAAAACCCAATACCAGTATATCCGACCCTGGACTCAATGCAACTACACCACTAAGGCATTTAGTAAAATAAAGTTGACATTAGGCAGAGTTCTAAAATTATATAGAGCGGACATTGAGAAGATTGTCATACAAACATTTTGCGCTTATGTGATGGCAACTCAATGTACTGTGTTATAGCAAAACATCAATGTAAAATACCTCATATTTTTTTCATGATTTGCATGTTTTTAATGCGAATATTAGCATAGTTTCTGTAAATATATTATTTTTGTATTATCTAAGGACACTGACATCGTATAGGACATTTCAAATAAGACAGCGACTTATTACCTTGATAATAACTTTTGGAGCAAAAATTTGGCTCTGATGTCCAGTCTCTAACTAACTATATAGTTTAATGTCTGACATTAGGTGAAATCTGGCATCATAGCACGCAATCGCAGCCAGCGAACCCATACATATCTGGAATAGCCGTGTGGTTTCTAATTTCTATGAAATTACTCGACTTGTAGACCGCTGTAGTCATGCGGGCATTCATTGTAAGACCCTTTTCACTTTAATAAGACGCTGATTTATCACCTACGGATATAAGGTTGGACATTAACGTTCGCTAAATACCTGTTAACGATATTAGTGTTAATGTCTTGCTTTATACGCAATTACGTTTACGAGATTTGTTTTTTGTAGCGTTAATGTTGTGTGTGGTTTGAAGGTTTTTTATTGCTTTGAATGACGAGATGAGCTTGCCGTTCGCCTGATGGTAAGCAATACCACCGCCCATAAATAGTAGGAACACCATCCAACACCTTGAATTACAACGTATTGTTTGGTATTCTACTGCGTTCGCCATCCTGAAACGTGAAGTGTTAAGTCTCATTATGTCCAGTAGTTACACTGGCTACAATGTCCTTTAAAACGAAACACAACAGTGTCTACACACTGCAGCTTGGTAGTAGAAATAGACATTGTGGTGGTACCTACCCAGGCGGACTCTCACATATGAGAGACCAGTGTAACGTTATATCTGATGTTTTCTTGTTCTTATTGAAATTTGGTTACTAGTGAACTCTTTACTTTGATTACTAGTTGCATCGGTGGCGTAGTTGTACTACGTGCGCGGTACGGCAGCGCTCTGAGGTCCTGGGTTCGAATCCCGGGTCGGTAAAAATGATATTTGGGTTTTTCTGTTCAGCATCAGCCCGGAGAGTGAATTTCACTTACAAGGTTCAACTGTGACATAGATTTTTAATGGTAAAGACCAAATACTAAATCATGGGAACATTCATGCAATCAAATACTCTTCCATAATAATAAAAGTTATTGAACTGCGACGTAATGTTGCTTCGTCGACAGCAATGTAAATTGGAGACATAACTCGCCGCTCAGAATCGTGTAAATTATAATCTTATATTCCTTACTGTAACAAGAAGTTCTCTAAAGCGGTAGTATATACTCCACGTGTATTTGCTATTGATATTATGCTATGTTATTGACGTAATGCCAGAGTTTATTCAATTTGTAGTTTATAATTTAAATTGAAATTTAGAACATCACAGTCTCTGCCTACCCAGATGGGATAGAGGCGTGATACTATGTATATATGCAAATGTAGAACACATGATAATGCTCCGATCGATCCCGTTACGGTAATTCTAGACTTTGTAAAAATTAAAATCGAAGTTTTCGGATGGGCAGTGTGCTTCTCGAAACTTAGATGAACTTAGGTTTGAAATAAACTTAGAAATAACGTAAGAGGCAGGTAACATAAAAGACTTTAGAAGTGCTTAGGCTGAGAAAATTGACTTACATGTCACGAAATAGTAAAAAAAATATAGCAATATAAAATGCAGGCAATTTTGGAAACAAGAAAAAATTAACTTTAATATCATACCAAACATTAGAAAAATCATATATTTGACTAAAGTTCAATTTTGATGAGAGACAAAAATAAGAATTTGCCTTACTTCTACAATTGGCCGCCTTATAATCCAAATCCAAGACCGCATTAGCTAAAATATTAAACGAAAAATTCTCCATCAAAATAAATTATAAAAAGTACAAGGAACGAATAAAGCACTAAATTATTTTTCACCTAGTTAATGTAACATATTCTAAACTAATTAGTGTGCCTTTTGAGGTTTTATGGATATTGAAATATAACAAATTTAATGAATTTATCCACGAATAAATTTTAAATTTATACGCTCGTAAATAGTCTATGTCGCATAATTTGCGGGGAGCTACAAAATTTCATTACCAAGTTTTATAATGACATTCACTTACTAAAACAACGTATATGCCAAGAATGTAATTTTAAAGAGACAACAAAATTATGAATACAATTAGTAAGTTTAAGTTAGTGTGTTAAATTTGGTAACAAGTTGTATTAAATATTATGCATACTTTAAAAATATTTTTTTTTTATACTGGCACAGCGCAGTAGCCCAACTGCACCTGATGGTAATTGGACTGGGGTCCAATAGAGTGTCGACTGACGAGAGATGATTACCTCTCGACAGTTGACACGATTATGCCGGCATGTTGCAACCAGATATACACAGGCTGATCCAGGAACGGGACACACGTACGTGAGCCACTATGGTGGATTTTAACAACTTGTGTACGGAGGTCGCTATCCGGGCACATATAAAATATATCCTACCGCCAGCAAATATTAAAAATAACTGCGTGTTTTATAAAGGAATCTTACTATCTCTCAATTACAAAAATGCCAATTTAACGAGTATAAATTACAGATCAAAGGCCCGACAAATATTTATTGGATAGTTCATCGCACCACTCTCTATCTGTATAATTATCTTTTTGCTAATCGCGCGGAGTCAACCAAGCATGGCGTACGCTTCACGATGACACCTCACGTCAAAGCTGCCAGTCCGCCTAACACAGAGTACACGGTTCACTGGTTTAATATGTAAAATAGATATTTGTTGATATTTTCGAATTTATTTGTGTTTATTCGTATTGGTTTAAGTCCGGATTAGGGTAAGACGAGATTGTCTACGAATTCTCTGAGGTTTTTTTGTTTCATTTCTAAATATTAGCTATATTCTACCAAAAGTTGTACTTCAAATAATATATTATTATATTGTTACTTACGTGTATGTTTATTATGAATTGTCAAAGGCATCGGGAACTTACCTGAAAAATAAAAAAAACAGTTACTAAACGACTAGACTTACATTTAAATAAAATTTTAAAAACACAAATCATGAAACATTCACTCCAAAATAATAAACCATTAAAATAAAACTATTTTTCGGATTTTATCACGGTTTTGATGTTTTAATTTTCACTCCATTTAACATTCGCGTAAACATAATAAATCATTATGCAAAATAATCTCTTTATATCGCCATCTATTGACCAAAACTCTAAACTTGTTTGACTTAACTCGTAGCTGTTATGTTGGTAGAACGGTCGAATCTGTTCCTGATTTCATAAAACCACAGAGAGCAATTAAATTACTTTAAGTGCCACTTAAGGCGCACATAAACTTTGTTTTAACTCAAACTTTTATTGTATGCTTTCGAAAAATAATTAAATGTAATACACTTTCTAGTGATGTTGTCAATAAAGAAGGATTTTTATTCCTCTGCTTTGGCTTGAGAAATAACTGTACTGAAATATATCGGTTCGCATGAGAACTTTACTTTCTTGAGATAATTTTCGTTATATACTCGGTGAAGTCGGTTAATTTGTTTATCACGGGTTAATTGAAAATCGTCATTGACCAAATTTCGCCCTCTTAAATAACCCGCAATTCAAATTCATCGACAATTTTTTTTTTATTATAACGTGTTCAATAAACAATATTTGTTTACAATTTAACACCAGTCTTTTATTTTTTAAAACATCTTTAAAAAATCATGTTATTGTTATAAATATTTTTTTTAAGTTTGAAGCCACTCTTTTTCATTATATCGATGGTTGAAAAGCTAATTGACTTAAACGACATTTTTTTGTGACACTATTTCATACATATATCAAATTAGCATGTTTTTTAGTTTTTTTTAAACTAGTTAATTTTTTTCGGAAAAAAATATGTCTATTGAGTCAATTAGCCTCTAACTGTCGATATGTATTACCAATATTATGAATGCTAAAGTTATGAAGTTTGGTTTCTTGGAAGAACAACAGAAGAATAACAGCTGTATTAATTCGGATGAAATTTTTCCAAAACTAAACAATGACCTAAATAACGCATATTTACGCTACTTTATATTACAAATAAGTATAATAATAATAACAGCCCTGTATTATATACTTTGCCCACTGGTGAGCACGGGCCTCCTCTACTACTGAGAGGGAAAAAAACAAGAAATAATTTATTACAGTATACAAAGAAGTATACTGTAATAAATTATATCGAGAAAGGTTTCGCCCGAGCGGAGCCACGAGCAACAACTACTCGTATAAGTTTAAACGGCATTCTCTATGAAATCCGTGTGCTAACGATTTGTTTTGTTTATAAGAATTATGTAGTTTGCATTCTTTAATATAATTAAGTAACCCGGCTTGCCTCGAGCGTGTTCCGGCTATTCAATCAGACATTTAGCATGCGACGATTTAAGCGAAAAGCGATGTAGTGACGAATTCCGTATGTTTTAATTGTAATTTTGTATATATATTGTGTAATTTTATAGTACCGTAGAATCTTTATATGGTATTTTTTTTATGAGACCTATTTGTACTGCAGTTTATGCTTGTAACTAATAAAATTATAAGCAAGAAAAAGTAAATTATATGACAGAGTAAACTTGAACATAAATTTCTTAAAAAAGCTCCCAACGCGTTTGATCTATCTTACCAGTCATTTCGTATGA
Source organism: Manduca sexta (assembly GCF_014839805.1). Taxonomy (NCBI): domain Eukaryota; kingdom Metazoa; phylum Arthropoda; class Insecta; order Lepidoptera; family Sphingidae; genus Manduca; species Manduca sexta. The sequence goes on from NC_051128.1 coordinate 10,318,800, forward strand.
ATCTGATCTTTACGTATGGTCTGTATTCCTATCATACTTCAAACCTGGCATAAGAAGGTAAAAATATCTTTGTGCTAAAATTCCAGTACATAAAGTCATACATTTTATATATATTTGGAATGAGAATCGAACACTGCATACCCTTCTTAAATAGGGCCCTTGGGTAAATTTACATACTGTATAATGTAAATCTGAAAGTTTGTGAAATTGATTTTTAGTAAAAGCATACCTATTAAAGACTTTAGATGAATTCGGGATAGGATTTTGAATTTCTAACCTACAGAATAACAAGCGTAGTAGAATACCATACATTTTATTATTCAAGTATCGATAGGTTGCTATTACCAAGTGGCTTGATAATATAATAAAAAAAGAAATAAGCCAACTCCTAGTTTAACATTATACTCTTACAATGGAACAGTGTGCAATTTGAATTTTAAATTTATTTTTAATATACTATCTATACTTATATATAAATCTGAAGGGTTTGTTTGAATGCTATAGACTATTTTTCATCGCGGCAAAACTTTTTCACGTAGGCGAAACCGCAGGCAAAAGCTAGTACTTGCTTAAATTCACTCCAGCAGACCTAAATATTATGATGCAATATCTATCTATTGTTACACTGTGTGGGAAATACCAGTTGTGCATTCAATAAATACATTACAAGTATTAGATATCGAGAGATTAATTCGAATTGATTTGCAATTATTTTATTAGCGTAGTTCAAAAATTATACTGAACGTAAAAGATTTATTTATCATTGTAGCGGTCTACAAAGTAGTTTAAAATTAAATATTTATTGCGACAACTCCACAATTTAAAGGTGTTGCGAAATCAGTCAATAATATCCTTTAACCCTTTATATATTGACACCATATTTCTACGACATCGATATAAGAATAGGGTTGTATGGTATCAGATTTATTAAGACATTAAACGACAAATTTATAAAAAAAAGAAAGTAAAATCGGGTTTTGGGTGAAAACAATTGTTATTCATTAATAATTTCTTGGCACAATGTTAGCAGAGGTAAATATGAACAGTTATGTAGTGTCCTTTATTATCACAATATCAAAATGTAGTAAAAATCCCGCCTATTACATTTAGTGATAAACGTCTTAAGATCAGCCTATACATCCAAGAACATTGTGTCAACAATGCAATACATTTCGGCAAACTTTTATTCCCTTAAAAAATAATTCTGTAAAAATAAAAAAAATGATAATCCTTTAGCACCATAAATTATATTTCCTATGATGACTTGATCTCTAATTGATGTTGTAGACACAGTTCGACACATCCTACAAAGCTGGCAACCTAGCAAACGTCACTTCTTCAATTTAAAAATGGAATGTATCCACAACTGCCAACATAAGAAACGTCGATTTAAAAATAGAATTTAACTATCGGCCTCATTACCAACGGATCCCTAAATCACATGCAGTTTCAACCACAGCGATTGTCGACACGATTGTCGCTTAATGATAGTGATTTGTTGCCAGACCATCAAAACTGGATTAGAGCGACACCTGGCGATCGGTTGCGTATTTGGAAATGCTCTTTGTGTCCGATGCCTTACATACTAGTTGTTAGACAGTGGCATTTCAAAATGCTAATGCTAGAATTTAAATGGAACTGTTTTGCTGATTGTGAAATTGTTTTTTATAGTGCGTTGAATTTGATATCGAATTAATTTGTGTTTGAATATGATAGAGCGTTAATATTTCACTGAGTACAATGTGTATAAAATGTGATAATAATAAAATTAATGCTAGCATCTTTAGTTTGTACCAATAATTCCTATTGCAAGCTACAGTTTTAAAATAATAACCAACCATTAAATGAATACAATTTCCATTCTTTACGATGTTACGCACAATATTTAACTCTTCGTTCAGATATGCAATAAAGCCGTGCCCACACTAATGCGACGCGGCGCGTTGGCGGGCGTCTTGTTATCGCGAATTAGGCGCGCCTCATCGCGCGACGCACGCTCGCCTATGTCAAACCGCTGTTTAGCATGAATAAAATAACAGCATTACGAGCATACTTTATTTGTATAGAATATATACAATAGAATGTCCACAATAATGTAGGAGGTTTATGTTATACGATATTGAGAATGGTGTAAAAATTAGAATGTTTTCATTTCGGTCTTTGCTCTGTCAATATACCTACTTTGTTGATTTAATTTTATAGGTTAGGTTTTAATAGCTTAATGTGATTACTTATAACATGCTTCTGAGCGGTCTAGAACCGAGTTTAATAGACAAATAAACATAGTTTCAAGTTACGAAATATACAATCTCTATTTCACCCTGTAAAAGTGAATGTGAACTATGTTAAGGCAACGTATTAACAACAATGTTATTGAAATGCATTATCTAATGTAATTACCTATCTATTACATTATTTGTATCATAGTTATACAATTATGTATGTAATTAATAAACTGCTTATGAATTATGACATATATTGAAATAGGAATCAGTAACTAATAACTAATATTTATTTGTCAATTTTCAAACAACATAATCTAATATATATTAGATTATGTTTAACGCACAGGTACAATTTTCCTATCACAAAAAGCCTTACATATGATAGAGTATACACACTCAAATCGATCTGTCATGGCGGGTCGCAATGAGTGCGAACAAATTGTGGAAACGACGCGCGCGTCACGCTGCGCGGTCGCGCGTGCCCGCGTCTCCGTAATCACGCGTGGCGAACGCCTGGCACCGCTTTACAACCATTTTAGTTCCTACATGCATTTTTTATGCAGTTTTATGATTAGTTTAGAGTGTCAGCAGTGATAGACGTTGGTGAGGGATGTAGGCTTATGGCTTTGTCCTTATGGCTGTTGCACTTAGAATATCCAGATAATTTTTATTAAGTCTATTGATATGGAATACAAAAAATATATAGGTTATAACGACGAATGTCTTAAAAAATTATTAACTTAATTATGTGATTCTCATAAAACTGTTGGCAAACATATCTGCCATTATAAAAGAACAAATTTATTACCATTTTCTCACAAAAAACTGTACAGTTAATTACAATAAACTCGTATAAAGTAATATTAAAAGTTATTTAAATACGATCATAAAATTCACAGCGCCTAAACGACACTTCTGTATGTTTAACTGTTTAACGTCAATATGGGAATAAATAAATGACCTCATAAAAAAATATATATAGCTTTACTTACGAACGTGTCAAGATTACAGTTTTTATTGTCACTCGTAGCAATTCCTACGGCAACTTATTACTAAGCCTGGAACCGGACGAAGCGATTTTGACAGAATCGTCAACCAAAGTGATAACGGCTGAGCTATAAGATATTGTGAAGGAACCTAGACACAAATTGTATACATGTTTTAATCCAAGTATGTTTTTGCTTTTTATCCAATACATCGTCGATATAAAACACAGCCCATACTACTTTGCAGGCTTCATGGTCTCGTGTCAACGAAGACTGCAAAGTCTTCAAAACGTTGGGAATAAATTATAATAAACAAACTATGATAAAATCCGCAAAATAGTGTAATTTAAATGTCTTACATTCGCCTAAACATGAGAAATCATTATAGGAATTAAATCCTTCAATGGCCTACATATAGTCATTCCTCAATTATGTAAAACTCAACCATTCATAGATCCGGATGAAATTAAAATCCAGACCCACTCACATTCTCGCAAAACAAGAACAAGAAATGCACGCCGCGATGCGCAAAACCAAATAGATTTTCATTTAACGCTCTGATAACACTGTATCGAGTAATAAAATCATAAATCGTGAGCTAACAATGCTGGCTTTAATTTTATAATCGCATTCGCGATGTGTGACAGAGTTTGTCACGACGCACGACTCTTGCGCATTTCCCACAAAATGGGGGGCCGCGTGCCGACATCACATGCGTATCCAAATAGTTATTACACTAAATTGTATACTGCGAAAGCACTTCATTAGTCGGGTAATAAGCCGCATAGAATTGGACATTTTCTTTTTGTGTCACTCGTGAACGTCTTTAGTGTGACCGGGCCTTTATGATACAACTTTTTGTGTAACAATGGTCCATTGAAATTTGCCATAAAATTCATAGCATATTTTTTCTTCAAATCTTACTTCTTATGATATTATTGGTTAGCAGGCTAATTAAGTGACATTTCCATAAAAAAATTGAGACTAAGTTCAAAAAAATGAAAAAATATTAAACCTAATATCGCAAATGAATATCGCTTAAGTCCAGTAGCCTGCGAACTGTCGATATACTATATAAATTCAAATGTTTGTGAAAATATTTAGAAAGTTTGTTAAAAGTAAATACAGTAACCGCTGTACGGATTCAGCGTATGGTATACACTACGTCCTGGAAAAAAATATAAGTTACTTTTTATTCCGGTAATATTCTACCGTGGGAAATATTTGAATTTTTTATCTAATTTGAAGTAGATGGCGCTGGTGGGGTACAGATGCAATCATATTATAATTTGATTTTGTAGCGGGAAAAGCTTATAACGCGAGCGAAGCCGCAAGCAGCACCTAGTCTATTATAAATATACTGAAAATCTTTTCAATTTGCCTAAAAACTGAAAACATTCACATTTCAGTTTCTCTAATTATTTGGTTCCTAATTATATACTTTCTTTTGTCGTTGCCACAGCCGAATTAAGCAGCTTAAGAAATTAAACCCAACACTAGTTATCAACACTCCGTAAAAGCTTTAACATAACATTACAATATTCATAAACCTCTTGCAAGTAACTCATTAGGAATATTTAAATAGAGCAGAAAATAGTGTGGCGCCACGTCGCACCGTAATTATCGATACGAACGTTGATAACTGGCTTATTTAAATTAGTTTATGGCGGGTAAACGTTCGAGAAAATTTCTAAATTGCTTATGCAATTCGTGACGCTGTTATAATTGAATCAATTGTCTAATTGTTAATAGTTGTTTTGTAATACTTCATTTTAATGTTTCATCGTTTGTAGAGAAGATACCAACGGTATTTTAAAATTTGGATTTAAATTTTGCATTTGGTAACATATATTTATTTACTATTTAATTTTAGAATATTTACTGCATAAACTACATACTTAAATTAAACTAGAAAGCAAAACAACAGATTCTAGACGTCGCGTTTAACTAAGCGTAACATAAAATATCTCCCAAGCATAAGCGTTGACCCACAAAAGGTCACAATTGGGTGCAGACACAGAACAAACAAACATAATTTTCCAACATTACGAACTAACAATTAACATAATTACATATTCCGCACACAATACAAAAATCTAGACGTTCCAAGTCATTATTAAATGTTGCAAGTACACGCGAGGGCAATAAACCCTATTGTATGTATTTACGTTATTTACTTTACTGAGACATACTATTAAATTTCTATAAAATTAATAGTGCCAATCAACACCAAGCGTAAAACCTAACGGTCCTTCGTCACAATGGATAATAGTAAAACACAATTTACTGTCGATATATTTGTCTACAATTACCGACATCCGAGATGATCCGAGGCACTTCACTACGCATTAATAAAGCCATACGTGGCGGACAGGCTGTAACATGTCGAATTTACGGCGACCGTTAGGAGGTAACATAAAAGTCGATATAAATGCGTTTTTATCGATACCAGCAAACCGCGCCACATTACCCGGCCTTATAATTTCTTCATTTTCATAAGTATTATTCCCGCGCAAAACGGACCAGTTATAAAAGCTGTTGAACTCTGAGTTTTTCGCTTTAATTTCGCCTAATTAACTAAAGTGATCTGGTTATCGCACGTGAAATTTTGCATTCGTTCCGTGCAACGGATTTGCGACTGTGTTCCGTGGGGGTTTACAATCAGTTTTGTAAAAATAATTTAATTTATATTAAACGTATCCGATACTGTGATCTAGATCATAAAAAATAAAGGTCATTTAAATCTGTTTTTGGTTGATGCACTCAAGACTTCTGTATAACAATAAATAAAGTACTGTATTATATAATTCCTAAAAGAAAGTACATAAAAAACGATATCAAAACGATTGCTTTACAAAATTGCTGGCCCCGTAGAGTAAAAAATATTTTATAAATGTGTAGTTAAGACTACAGACATTCGTATCGGCGCCTGCAATCAATATAATTGTATGTTTTGGTACAATAAAGCCACAGTAGCTCGTGGTTTAGTGAAAGCAACACTTACAATAGATATAAGTCATATTATTTACGCGACGTCATATAATATATTTTAGTCCTAGTTATATGGTTTTTATGTACTTTTCCCGGTCATAGGGGTAGCTCAGGGGAGAGCAGGCGTCCGCCTAGAAACGATTTGCTCACCACAAAAAACCACCAGCTTATACCTCGTGTGATGGAAGAATTTCCTTGAATATGGCGAGCTGTCTTTTTTTGCTCCTGCCAGTTGGCACACCTGAAGAAACCGTAGCTATGCCAATGGAACCGCCAAAGTTTTTAATTATAATGTACTACACTGTACACTATATTCTCACCACGATTTCAGTTGCCTAGCGTCCTAATGTTCTATTCTTTTTTCTAATTTGGGCATGAGGTTCTCTAGTAAACAGCTCATAATATAATCACCAATTGCAAAGGGTCCATATAACCCGATTCTAGCCGGCTTCCCTTCTGTATTTTATGTTTATTTTTTATAAGAGTAGAGCGAAATGACCCCACTGAACCTGATGGTAGGAGGAGTGTGGTCCAATAGAAAGTTGACTGACGATAGATGATTACCCCTTGAAGGTCGATACAATTATGTCGGTCTGTTAGAGCCACTATGGCGGGTTTTCACACCGTGTACAGTGGTCGTTATCCGAGCGGATATAAAATATACCTTACCACCAGCAAGTGCATATGAAATCGAATTAATTATTATTAGAGTGATTTGCAGACTGCATTGATGCATATTAACACCTACGAGTTGTCTCGGGTTCCTTTTCGAAAAAACTCTCTCTTCGCCGCTGATAAAAACATGTTGAAATGATCAAAATTAAAGATCTGAATAGACAATACTAAATTACTCCACAAGACCGCAGTTCCGTCCTCGTCGCCGAGGACTTCACCGCGTTCCCCGTCCCCCCGACCCTTCTGAGAGTTCCGGCCCACCTGTCGACGATGATCTAGATTGTAGATCGCTTCACGTACCACGCGAACACACATCGTCGATGGTTTACCTCACCCAGTGATCGTCTTGAGCCGAGGTTCATGCTCCGTTAGTGGGTCGCCTTCAGCATGGTCACTTAATTTTTAAGGGTTTCGAATGTGTTTGTATAAACCTGCCCTGCCAGGCTAACAATAGTATAATAATAATATAATATAGCTTTATTTATTCCATACTTAGTTCAATAAACATGCAATAAGTGTGTCAATTCTTTTAAAGTTATTTGTATGGTCCCCCTTCGGGTAAAAGCCTTCTCCAAGGAACTCCACTTATCTCTATCCTTCTATGTTGTAGTCAGGTCAACAATAGTATAGCCAGGTTAAAAAAAAACTTATCAATAAGTGATATAGAAAACTGAACACGAATGAGGAGGTATCGTGCTAAGTCATAACTACCAACAGGCACGACCCGAAGCGAAATATGTAAGGAATTAAACACACAGCTGGACAAAAATTATTGACTATAAACATTTCATCCGAAGCCGTTTGCTGAATTTTATCATTTTAAGGAATTCATGCTTTAACAATACGAAGAGCGGGTATATTAGAAATGTGTGAAGTCTGAATGACTTCGTTTAAGATGAAAAGATTAGGGACGAAGATTGTATCTTCTGATTTAATTTAATGCGTCTAAATAAGGCAGGTAAGGCAATTTAGTACTTTCTTATATTACCAGCTAACATTTATAATTTTGAACTGGCTACCGAAACATTTATCGTCTCCAACGATTGAGAAATCAACGAATTCATTGAAACGTACAGACAATTAATATTCAAATTTAAAAAAAAAAAACAGCAACGGACAGCGTTACATTAAAGATTTTGCTCGTAAAAACAAAAGCATCCCAAACAGAATTCGACAGAATTAAGGCCCTCGCATCCGAAAATGCTTCATAAAGTTTCGGTTACTTCTCGTTACTTCACTGGTTATTTGATGTTTGTATCATATTGGACATTTAGTACTTGGAAAGTAAGTCAGTTGTTTTGCAAAATGGCTTCGATCATTATCAGTTCGAATTCAGTAGTTCGGCAAAAATATTAACTTCGAACTTGATTGTTTTATATCGGCGAAAGGATCAACGATACAAGAGGTTTGTCGGCGTATTAATGATCCACGCGCTACTTTGCAGATAATAACTCCAAAAATATTGATAATTCAGACAAAAAATACTTATGGTAATTTTGATGTAGATTTCTAAACATTATTTATGTATTTAACTAAGACGCAAAACAAATTACAATCTTTTTTTTAATTATAAAATATACAAACTCAAACCTAGATTGTATTCCAAATGCGCTATTATACCGGTTAATTACTAAAATGCGGATTTAAGATGATTTAAAACTATTGAGTTGTGAGCAATAAACAATCAAACAGTATTAGTCTAACATAGAAATAAATAATTAACTAGTGCCGGTATGTGTTGTTTTAGGTCTCTTCAGAATGATCCAAATCTGCCATGCATAACGTCTAGGTGTTTGTTTTTAAGTCATTATACGAGCGACATATACGAATATTGGATTATAGAATGAGATGGTGCTGTTGAAACATACAAAATATATTTTTTACTGGTTGTATATCTCTTATATGTGAGAATCCGCCTGGGTAGGTACCACCGCAATGTCCATTTCTGCCGCCAAGCAGCAGTGTGTAGTCACTGTTGTGTTCCGGTTTGAAGGACACTGTAGCCATTGTAACTATTGGACATAATGAGACTTAACATCTCATGTCTCAGGATGGCGAGCGCAGTGCAATACCAAACAATACTTTGTAATTCAAGGTGTTGGATGGTGTTTCTACTGTTTATTGGTAGTCGTATCGCTTACCATCAGGCGAACGGCAAGCTCGTCTCGTCATTGAACGCAAAAAGAAGGATATATTTTGAAGACAACTTTTAACAATAACATTTATTACAAAGGCAATAAAACATTCTTCACAATGGATGTAATATATTTCCTTAAACTCCTTTCACCTAGCTGTAATTATTATTTTGGTATCGTTAAATTTGTGTTATGCCCTCCCCATTGCAATAACTTGGTTATTTATGTATTCACATAAATGACGAAGGTTTATGAATGACGCATATTTATTAATTAACGAAATATTTTGCACCTTTAAATATAGGTATTCTATTGTTGGAACTAGTTGAAGATTGTTAAAATTATTTTGAGAATAATAAGTTTATAATTATTTATTTCTTTAACAAAATATATTGATTTTTCTAGATGTCATGTACCTATACATTCTTCCTATCTTTGTATTCCACCTGATTCTAAAATCAGCTTACATATCCAATCTTCGCAAAAATATTTTTTTATAACTAGACGTCCAAAATTAAACACATAAAATCCAAACTAGTCCATTGAAATGTTACATTTTTTAGGCCTTACCTTGTGTTTTTTAGAGGACGCAATTTTATTTTTTTGAAGCGGCCGTGGGACAAGGGTGGCGACCCCACAAACTTGGTTTTAGCTTTACACTGACCCCCCCCTACACTTCAAAAAAATAAAATTGCGTCCTCTAAAAAACGCAACCCCAAATGTAACTTTTCAATGGACTAAACGTACATCCGAACTTCTCGGTATTCCTTAATTATATCAAACATTAAAATTCGAAAACTTTTGATTATGTCGTAATTTTTACTACCGTATTTGGAGTGCTGTACGTATAAAATACAGTAATTTCGGAATTTTTCAATTTTACTGTTTATGTACGGTAATTTTCGCGTTATCGCAATATCTCTGACCTCCATTGACCTTATCGAATTTGCAAGTTGTATATCGAGTTGTGTAACTGTTCCTTATTTATGAACCTTTTTACTTGTAGCGTCTTCTTCGTATAATGAATCGTCAATATTTAAAGTTATTTGAACAGGATTTTCCACAAAATTAAGTGTAATATTTTTATCATTACGTAAATCAGTTGTTTTCTTATCTGTATCAGGTTAGCCTTCTCTATTCGAACCAGTTTATAAAAAACCTGTAGGCAATATCATTGCAGATTACGAAGGGCTATAGCTCCAAAAAGCAATTTAGCAAGATCATATTAGATTAATGGACAAACAGAGTGACCAATATGAAGTTCCTCTGTTCCGGGTAGTAACCATTCATCAAGATGTACAGGGTCAGGTTGTACGAGGTCATTCTTATTTACAAATTGTCGTATTTCAATATCAGCCTCGTTTGCTCAAGTTTTAGCTTCCAGTTGCAGTTGGGCTATTGCATTCCCTAATATTAGTACCTACTACTAATATTACTTTATTTTCGTTTTTAGAATTTTGTTAAACCACTGTTTTTAACTGTAAAACACATTATGTAATTTTTAAATAAAACTTATTATTATTACTACCAAAGATATGCTAAAACACACACAGATTACCTTATTTCTTTTCCTAAATCAGTATTTCACGATCAGTATCGTCGTTTATAAGTAGTTGATATTTATAAAACTTACTCGTTTTCCTTCTGCAAAATCGATCAAAATCTGTAAGCTACCAAGAAATAATCCAAAACATACTTTATTAGCGACAATTCGACTGAGCTCGCCCCAAACCTGACTGACTGCATGTCGGGTATGAGATATAAGAGCATGGCCATTTATATTTTATTATCTTCAACATTAATAATACATTTGCGTGGAGCTGAGAGTGGGTATTCAAGAATCAAGGTTCTGTAGGTTGGAAATGATACGACAGATTTCATAATAATATAAATCAGCCTAATTATACCCATTGTAAACAATTTAACATTATGTGTGCGGTTTTTCTATTATTTGCTAGTAATAATTAAGAGTAAATTTTAATTGTCAAATAAAAGAATTATCAACAATTATAAAATGCCTTTTTGAAATAGGATGATGTCAACCAAAGACTACATAACTGATTATACCTCTACCTATCACTTGAAAGAGAAAAGCGTGATGCAGTGTATATGTATGTAAATAAGTCAAATTTACGTTAATACGGGACTCTAAATCTGTGGTCCGAACTACTTGACTTTTCCATTGACAGACGTACAATAAATAATAGTTGTGGCGCGTGCCACTCGCCCACGCGTGAATTCTAAAAACTTTACACATTATTCACAGCCAATTACTTATTGAAGCAGACCTCAGTTGTGTAAGAGGAGAAACATTTATGTGTTTTCTTTGATGGAATTGTAAATATTGAATAAGTTTTATTTTTTTAACTTGCATGGTAACGTGTACTCAATTCACCTGATGGTAGTGGTGTTGGGTCTTATAGAATATCGACTGAGTAAAGGTTACCCCAAGATTAAAAAAAAAAAAGGTCTTGGACTCTTGCTTGCTGCCGTGCTTATTATATGGTGCTCAAACTTGGATTTACACCAACAAAATCAAAAACAAAATACGCTCTTGTCAACGTGCAATGGAGCGAAGTGTTCTAGGAATCAAGCTCAAAGACAAACAAAAAAGCGATAATATAAGGAGAAAAACTAAAATAATAGACGCAGTACAACACGCTAAAAGATTACAATGGAAATGGGCAGGGCACATTGCCCGGACTACAGACAACAGATGGACAAAACGCGTAACCACATGGACAGGCCCAAGCGGAATTAGAAGGGCAGGAAAACCCAAAGACCGCTGGGTTGACGAGATACTTAAAACAGATTGGACTCAGAAGGCAATAGATAGGAAAGGATGGAGACAGTTGGAAGAGGCCTATACCCGAGAAGGGACCACGTCTTCTTGAATATCATAACCATTTTATTTTATTTACTTTTATATTGTAAGGCATGGAAATAAAGGCTATATTATTATTATTATTATTAAAGATTACCCCTCGGCAGTTGACACAATTATGCCGGCTTGATGGACCCGGATATGCACAGGCTGATCCTGGACACACTTAGTAGGACCATTATGCCGGGTTTTAACTTGTGTACGGTGGCCGCTATCGGGCAGATATAAATACATCCTACCACCAGCAAAAACGATTGAATATTAACAGTAAAACAAATCACCCAACTAATAATAGTAACAATAAAGACTGTATAAAAAATAAACACAATTCATCAATCCACACACAAACGATATAAACACAACTACCCAAATATAATTCGAATCAAGATTAAACATATTACTTTCTATTCCACAATTTTGTAAACGAACAATAAGATATGAACCATGGCCAGCAGGAGCACTTTTATGTACCGCCACTTTCTCTCGACTCTAAAGAATTTCGGTAATTGTTACTATAACTCGTTAATAACCTCGCGAATGCACTTTCGTTTGCCATGATTGGTCTTAATCAGTGATTAAGTAATACGGTTTGTTAGATATAAAAAAAAGTGTCTGTTTGTACTATGATGATTTCTTTGTGAATTATCGCTTGCTTTAACGGTGAAGGAAAACATCGTGAGGAAACCTGCAAACCTGAGAAGTTTTCTATACGAATTTCGAAGGTGTGTGAAGTCTACCAATGCGCACTAGGCCAGCGTGGTGGACTAAGGCCTAATCCCTCTCAATAGTAGAGGAGGCCCGTGCCCAACAGTGAGACAGTATATACACATGGCTGATATTATTATTGTGCTATGATTATTTGACTGCCTCAGTGGCGTATTTGTAATGCGTATGTAGTACGAGTATGACTATACTGAGAGCCTGGGTTCGAATTCCGGGTAGGGACAAAAATAATTGGGTTTTTCCATCTTCAAAATTACTTAGTTGCAGCTCGGAGTCCGGAAGTTGGCGGTGTGATATCCCCGTGTCCCAGAAAGCATGTAAAGCCGTTGGTCCTGCGCCTGATTTCTCTCTCTGATCGGATTGCCGTTTCACCAAACTATGAGAGTCAGGAAACGAGGAGTTCACCTGTGTATTGCGCACAAATTTATACACTATAATACGTCCTGCGTACCTGGCTGATCTCCGTTGAGATTGGCCGCTGAGGCCGAATCTCGACTAGGGGGGATTCATAAATTCATTTATAGACGGAAAAATGACCAATAGAACTAGTTTTGAAAAAGTTCATGTATTAAGCGTAAATAAGTTAAGTAACTTCAGTTCAAGTAAAGTTTATTTGTTTTAGCTTCAATTTATTTATGATTTCAAAGGAATTTAGCCATTCTTCTCTAAATAGTATAATCACTGGCATAAAATTCTATCTATTAACTTGACTATAATAAAATTGAATGTAAAATGATCCTAGAATCATTACTCCTAGATCATACACCGAAATTGCAGACGGAACAGTAGTCGATCGCTAGTTAACTTTCAAACCAATGATGTGTTAATCAAAGACACGGACGTCTAAACACGTAATGAAGTAATAAAACCTAAATCAGATAGATGATTCATATACTGTCTACGTGACCGTAAATATATAATGATTTTGAAACGTATTGATATTTTCAAAAAGTGAAATTAATGTGTACATGCTTTTCGACGTTGCTTTAGAGTGTAAAATTGTGTGATTATATTAAAATACAACTATTTTACGGATTTTGTGGAGGTTTTTATATTATGACTAGCGACCCGCCGCGCTTCGCACGGGTGCAATATTTCTCCACTATTTAATGGATGTTATTATACATATAAACCTTCCTCTTGAATCACTCTATCTATTAAAAAAAAACCGCATCAAAATCCGTTGCGTAGTTTTAAAGATTTAAGCACACATAGGGACAGAGAACGCGACTTTGTTTTATATTATGTAGTGATTTTCGACGTTGAGTCCTTCCGTGACCATGAAAACTGCAAAGTCTTCTCACCTTTTACAAAAGTGCGGCTTTGAAACACGGTGATAGAAATGTAAGACATTATGATGGCACCTATCAAAAAAGGCTCCCGCAAACGAGAGACAACAACGACATATAACGCTATAATTATAATTATTCCGTCATTCCTTGCAAAACTACATAACCTAGATACTACTACATAATTCAATCGGTCACAAAGTACTAAGGTCGTATGCAAATAGGAGTTCGTTAAACTCGCACGCATTACTATGCGAAAACTTAGATAAACCAGCATGAGGCTGTTAACTTAATATAAATGCGAAACGAATTGATAATGCGACCCGCCATCGGCGACGTCGCTCCACTTCGGCAATACTCGTAAAAATGTTACTCTATGGTACTTGTTTGTGGTGGCAAATCTTGCAATTTAGTTAGTCCACGTTATAGTTAATCTAGATGGGTTTCGAAGTATGTATGGTGCAAAATACTTTTGAAATCAACGTAGTCAAATGACTAATTACTGTTAAGAAAACTAACGTCATTTGTAATCGGTCTCAAATTAATTCTTAGACTTTTACGTGGAAGTGGGAGATGTTAAGGAGCCTTTCCGAGCAAATGGCCTTGAGTAATTCGTTGTATTCTTGACGGCGCTCAAGTGTCGGGCGGGAATATTCAAAGTGTTACAAATAATGTCTTTAAAAATTCAATTTTAGTTGTTGAAAATTATGAACTACCAATTTTTTTTAACTTTTTTATCTATCTAATAGGGTTGGTTGCAAATAAAATAATGTGTACTTAAAAGGAGATGCACAATCAATCTTTAGTGCCATTCTCATCATGAAATTAACGGAACAATATCCACATTATGAAAATTTTAAATAACCAAATTGAAGATAAAATTTTCAGAATAATGAGGTTTTTATTAAGACTCGTACATAGTACTATACCTTTTTACTTCTAAAGGGTAGGCAGACGTGTCACCATTTCTTGTTCCGATGTTTTCAATGAGATTTCGTATTTTACTGTTATTCATTTATTTTCATCAATCGAACAAAACCTCACAAAAACATACTACGAGATAAATTCATTACTCCGCGAATGCTAGTAAAGACCATGTCGGCAACGGTATCCAGTGCTCGGAGTCTTCTCATTGTTTTCAATACGATTTATTTGATGCGAATTTTCTTTTTGCTTTGAATCGTAGTAAGGGCGTGTTTACATTGGTTTAAAGATGGCTAAAAGTATTTTTATCTTTTTTACGGTGCTCTGTTTTGTATTAATGTATTTGTGTCAGGCATTCTCTTGATAGTTTTATACGAAAATCAGAAAAGTATTGAAATGTGTTATTTTAACTTAAATGTTTCTTTTTTGTATTCTGTGTGGAGAAAAGCACATCGCCTTCTTAACGGAAGAAATTATAATATGACATATAAACTCTTATTTGTGGTATTTAAATAGATAACACCTATAACATTCATATGATTTTATAAAAAAAAAACACATGTATCTTAAAATTTAAATAGTTTATACTATATTCCAAATTCGAATTCGGCGTTCTATTTACAAATCCATCAGAAAATATTGTACCAATCACAAAAACAATGCAATTGAACTAATAAACCGTTGGTTGTGGACGCGGCTTCGAACCGGCTTCCCTCATAAATAAAAAGCAGCTGCTTGCCGGTGGTCAGTCCGTACTTCAATGGCACCACTGAATTTCTTGTCTCGCCTTGTATAGCCTTTAGAAATTTATATCTTGAACTAGTTTTGACGATTTGTTTTTGTTGAGTCTATACCGCTAGTAAGATCTTTTTAAAGTTTTTCACAAATGTATCGCTTGGGTTTTGATTTAGATAGTATAAACTTTCCCTAAATCTGTCTTATTTTTCGAAACTGGCATAAGACTGATCGAGTCTTTATAACGAAAACATCGTAACCGTTTCTCAAATTTTGCTAAGACGGCCTTTTATCTATAAATAGTAAAATATTTATTATATACTACGTGTTGCTCACGGCATTGCCCGAGTGAAATACCTTTCCCTCGACAAAAGTCCTTATATTTCAATAGAGCAAATTTAATTTATACTATATTTCCTCAAACTACATTCAAAGCCTCTTTCGCGTTTACAATATTGATTAAGATTTTCAGTATTTTATAGAAAGTTATTTTTGTAACTAAATGCTGCGAATATACCTTCAACGTTTTATAATTAATAAAATAAAGCCGCTCTTGTGACAAGCGCGATATATTGCGTATGATGTTCTGTCTGAAAACGCTAGCGTTGTCCTCTTAGGAGTAGGCACGCGGGTTATAATTGAAGTTATTTCAATCAATAGTCAGAGACTATTCATTAGGTTCATCATTAATAATATATACCGTAAAAACTTAAAAAAATCACCACAACACACCAAATAACACTGCCGCTTTCTCATTATATTATTTTTTTACTTATTTGAAGTACATTTCTCGCGACGCAGCATTAAAAAGGGCATCAATTTATACAAAAAAACGTACAAAAACGCGTGGTAAGTAGTAAAAAATTAATTTGAACGGTTAAGGTGTCACAATTTATACGACAAATTGTTAAATTACTGCTTGATGTGAACCATGAATGCGCTGACATATCGACTGACGTGTAGTTACGTCTTATTTCTTTTAAATGCGTTTTAGAACATTTTTTTCTCGCTTGATTGATTGACGTCTCTCGTGTTATAATAACAGATATTTGACAATGCGAAAATAGCTTTATCTAGCTTATACATTTTTCGTTACTACTAAAACGAAAAATGAAGTGTCCATAAATTGATGCTCTTTAAAAAATAATTTCTTTCGTTTATTATATTTAAGAGGTGGAGTTTTAAATAAAATGTCATTCAACAATAACACATATCTATACAGTCCTCATCACAGAGAAGAATATGAATATGATCATTTGGATATCACGCATAGATAATATTTAGAGATCACTTAAATATTCCTCATGACGGGGATCGTAGATACGACCTCACTTTTACAACGAACGACTCTGCCAAACTTACTTCAATTAAGACGTCAATATCTCGTGTTAATAAAAAAAAACTTAGAAAAATAATAGATAGATAATATTCAGTTATTAAAGCAACCAATAAAATTCCCAATTACAAAAATCAACCTTAATAATCCAACATAAAACCAATTAATAAAATAAACACGCTCAACAGTAGTTCACCCATTAGCTACTGACGTTTTTATCCGTCGCTATTAATTTCGTAAAGTGTCAGTAATGACTCACGACTTGCTTTTCCACGCACTATTCACGAAGTCCAACTAATGCACGAATTATAAAAAATGTTGGTGAAACATATTGACCTGAGTCGGGTCGTGAGTTCATGTTGCACATAAAAACAACTATTTGTACATTTTAATTTATTCTAGAGATGGTAATGGGGTTTAAAATGATTCGTAGAATAGATGTTATCCTTGATGAAAGATTTGAAGATGCCTTCTTATTTTATCTTAAGTGGCTAATTAAAGATTAAGGAATATCGGGTCGTGTAATATGATTTACCGAGAATTTAATGCTTGCTACAATAACACGTATTAATTAAGTTTTTATAGAAATTAAATGAGGTATTCAGATGCTGTACAAGTTGTGATCTTTAAAAGTTAGGTCAAAACCACCAATTTTTTATTTTTGTCATTAATTCTAACGTTACAAAAATAACCTGATCTGCCTAAATCACGAAAATTATTTTCATTTTTCTAATAAACACGAAAACCCCCGAAGTTGGCCGAAGTCGTGCCGAACGGTTGCGCGGGCGCACGAGACGTATGGAAATGCCCGCACCTGCCACTCAAGCCACCCACAGAGCCAAGATAAACGGCTTTAGTTGGCCCTTCCTGGCTCAGACGCTGTTGATTGCCGGCTACTTTTTCATTTAGCTACTGTGGTAAGTAAAATGTTTGATCTTGCAGGTTGTCAATTAAAAGTTGCTTCTGAAGTCATGTGTGCAATGAATTTAAAAGAAATGTTTACAAACTGTGTTAGTGAAAAATAGTCTTTAGTTCTGGTACCAGATAGGGTTTATAATTTTTGAAAAATCCTCAACTACATAATTATCTTGTTCTTTGTGACATTGATGTCCGGTCATTAGCATGAGACGTAAAATTTCATCTTTTACTAGTTAATTAAATGATTGACGGTTATTCCTTTCATACTTAGCTTTAAAAATGACGCTACCTCGTTGGCCTTCCATCTCGATATCGGCGCATTTCTCTGTGCCTCAACAGCGCCTGGAAATCTACGAATCAATGTACTTACTGAGCTGTTTACCAGTATAATATTTATGTACAGTGCCATGGAGGTTGACTAACATCTGCCTTGTCCAAGTACAGCCTTGACTATACCGTCTGCCTCACTTACAGCGATTTTTGCACCTTAACGTACTAGAGAAGTTTTATAAAGGTTCTGTACCATCATCAGGTCAAATGATGGCTGCCGTATCCATATCTTGTCTGGCCTCAGTATTAGCATATTTCTTGCACCTCTGGCATCTCAAATTAACAAACTATACTCACGATTTTTCAACAGCGTCATAATCAAAGGACGCTGCCTCGTTCACGCCTCGGGTCACCAATGCTATAAGCATTTTGTCTCAAACTTCGCGCCTCAAATTAACATATACTCACGATGTTTACCAGTGTACCTGTATAGCACCATGCAGGCCAAATGACGGCTGCCTCGTCCACGTCCCGCCTCGTCAGTGGCGCGAGCATCTGTGTGCCTCAGCCGCCGCGCCTCATCGCGTCCCTACGAATTAATAATTGTACTTACGATGGATTGACGAATTTAAAAATGGAATTACGATGTTTAATTGTTTTGTTTATGGATTTGTTTTTTTTTTCGTATAGGATTAAGGAAGATGACTTGCATCTGCACTATTAAAAAAAAGTTACGATCAATGACATAATGGCCTTCCCATTTAGCTGCTTTATATTCTATCGATTGACTTTAATGATACATTATATTTGCGGAAGTCATTTAATCTCGTACGGCTTAAAGAGGAAATAGGGGAAAATCGATATCATAACGAGCTTTCGGCTACCTTTATATCAAGTAATACAGTAATTTTGATAAAGAGTTGTAAGCATGTATTTCGCATGTGGGATACGAGAGTGAAAACTACAATGAACGGTTGTTACGGAATCGGAACACGCTAACCACGCATTAAGAGCAACTTGCATTGAATTCGGTCCAAGTTAGGGATACACGAGGTTTTGTGAAGAATTAAGTATTATAATACGTATAGATATTTTGAATAGAATGTTTGCATTCTGTATTAGTACCATCTTCGAAGGGTTACTGAAATGTTATTAAACTTAGCTCTAAATCGAAATCTATAGTTTACACTAGATAAAAAAAAACAATCTCGTTTCACTGTTAGAAATAAGTGTTATTTTGTTAAAACGTGGATTGGAAACATAAATTTGAAATGATGTGTAATAGAAATATTTTTAATAAAAAACACTATTTAGTTTAAAATATACTAAATTATTTCGTTGTCAAGTAAAACAAGTTTAGTAACATGCCCCAAAATTACTTGCAACATTAAAGGATTTTTTCCAAATCGATGTCACAACAGGTGCATCTGAATCGATCATGACACGCTCAAAGTGCATCTACTTTGTCCATTGAAATTCCGACATGCGCCGCGATGCACTGAACCGAAAACAGGTACATATCCAAAAAGACGTCTAAAACACCACCTGACTACACCAGTTTTTATCTGACAATTGACACTTTTTGTTGGAAGGGAGAAAAGAAGTTTAAAAATCGAATTGGTTTGAAAAGCTATTAAATTTTGGAAAATTGGTCGGAATGACTATTTAAGATCGAATGGAATGGATGAAGGAAAGATAACCCTTATGGCAATGCATTTAAATTCCATATTATATACAGCTTACATGACAAACTTTTTAATCCAAAACATTTTTAAGGCCTCATAATAAAATTTCCATGCATCCTTAGCAATTATTTTTTATACAGCTAAAACCACATCCCGCGTACAAAGGACTATCTACTTACAATATTTAAAGTCGATTTTTGTTCATAAAAACTCCGAAACGTCCAACGAGGGACGTGTCGCGTAGAAATCGATGTTCACGGTTCAGATCACATCGGATGCTGGCTCTCGAGGTTAATACACTATAATTTTTGACTATTTTTCGTCCACGGCTTCGCTCCATTGCGTCTCTGGCCTGTTATGAGTCCAATTTGACATTGCCCGTTAGTTGTACGAGTGTAATTACATAAAGTTGTAAAAAAGTAACATCGGTGCGGTTCAAAATACGCCATGGACGCGAAGGACGGTTAGTGACGTAGGTTCGATTTCTGCGAAAACTTCGATGACGCAATGATTTACAGGAGACGTTGGATATCGGGATATACATGTACATTATTTGGATGGTCATTTATGAGAATCTACATAATTAGAAACAAATATTTCATAGATAGAAAAGTTATTGTTGGAACAATGAAAGTAGTACGTTGATAGAAAATATACATATATAATCATTAATCATATAATTATACCTATTGTGACAACAATAGGAAACCTAATTGAGCTCCTTGTGGTACAGGCTGTTCATATGAAACTACAATGTTGGCGTATACAAATTTCTTTAATATGCGCAACAAACAGTCAAGATCAAAAAGTAATCAGAACTTCTATACTGCTTCTCTTACACTAACCTGAACATTAAACTTTATCACTAGTAAAGAGGCGCAAGAAATTAACAAAAAAAAGTCTAATTACAAAGTGGTTTTGAGAATACAGCACAAAAAACTTTATCATTCGCATTTATAAACCGTAAAAAATTTAAAAAGCCATATTCTGCCGATCATCAAAAAATAGGCAATTGTTAATTTTTTATTACAAAATTGGAAAATGACCAAAACATTGTATTTACAATTGAAATGTTCGTATCATTTGTACAATATAACTGGGTTGTCAGAGCTAAACGTTTGAAACGAGTGCAAAAACTATTGATACTTAACTGAAGTTAACTGTCAATAGCTATTTCACGGCTATCTCTTTAAGAATCCACGAAAGAAACGTAAAATTCATAGCATTCTGAATGTTATTTTGCGAGTAATAAACGAATAAGATAGTAAACGGAGGGGAGCCATATTTAAATCAATAGAGGATAAAACAATAAGTAACATAATGTTTTTTGTATGTGTATATATCATTATGTGCATATTTATATTTAGGTTACATAAAAAAGACAAAATAACTCGAAATTTGCTAGAACGTAAACCTCGTTCAATTATAGAGTCAATCTCAACAGAATAAGGTCGAATTTAATTGAATCAAATATTCGGTTGTAACCTCTATGACCCGGGGCATAACCCCTATAGTTTATAAATGTAGCACAAAGCGTAGTTTCGTGACGGTGGTCAAATTGAATACGATCCAGTTCTAGACGCTGTACAAGGCGCTAAGTGTGTTCAGTGCACGCGCTGCGCCCGCGCAGCCCGCATCTGTGTCCACAGGCCCCACTCTCCTTGCGTAGGGTTGGCACTCAGGAATTGAAAACTAGCAATTGTAATATTTACATCAAAAATACTTCTAGTACTTGGCTTGTGAAGGCGTTTGGTGTTTTTAAGGCATTCACTGCGTCTGCGTTGGCTGTTTTTATTTCATGAGGCTATGCGTTTCGTGCCTAGGGTTTAAACAAATCATAGTAAGAAGTTTTATGACTGTGGTTCTTTTTAATGTTTTACAGGTACGGCGCGATACAAAGCACTACTTAAGTACTTCTTACTGTCGGCGTCTGAAGCTTTCGGTTCATGACGACTCACGTAACTTTAAAAATACAAAAAGCATGGAAAGCATCTGGGAAATTGTGAGTCAATATGGAATTAACTCACAATTTCCCAGATGCTTTCCATTTTGCTAAAGGCATATAAGTTCATACTGTAATATTTACCCAGAAAATGGCATAGTATTAAAAGAAATGTCTTGCTGCTGTTCTTTTTTTAACATAATTTTATTTAAGAAATAAATTCTATATACAACGTGAAGCAACCCTATAAATGTTCGCCAGGTGGCACGATCATTCAGAAATCGGTACTCGGATGCACTCATTTAAACGCAATTGACTCTTTTTGTGACTAGAAAGCCACGCGTGCCGACTTATAGTTCCGTTCCCTCATTCACTCATATCTAAAGTAGATTACAAATCCCGTTACAATGAGAACAGTCGCGTGGTAACCCTACGGCCGGCCAGGTGGTGCGGTCGTGCGGAGATCGGTAAACTCGGCTGCACTCGTCAATTGAGCGCAATTGAGGCTTTTTTCCCGACCGCCATTAGAGAAGACACGCGAGCCGCACAGGTGACAGCGTACCGTGCTCTCACCGCTCACTCATTCACTCAGTGCGCTCTCAAACACTCATTCATTCTGAGTATCAATCATTTGAATTACATACGTATTTAGTAACAATCGTTTAATGACATGAATATTAGTGCGCCCCGAGCAACAAATAAATAATGACTGATTACGTTAGATACATAGTTACAGTTACATTTTTATGAATGCGGGACTAATTGGATGTTTAAAACAGGTATTTACACTTACTCATATGAATTCATACATTAATTTACTTGAATGTTTTAGAAGAACATTGTATGCGTTTAAATAATACATCATTCATACCGCTATAATAAGGCTTATGTTAAAAAGTTGCGCATAATTTTTATCGCTGGATTCGGTGCTTGATATTAGACTTTAAAATCTGCTATTCAAACTACAATTTACTAAAACAGATCTAGAATAAAGCGACAAAACAGTACTCCACTAACACAGTAGTAAATCTTGCATCAACAATTCGTATTCATAGTTTAATTGGAAACAAGGCAGCGATCTAGAATCACGGTGTAGGTAGAAAGCGGGCAATTACGGCGCACGTCGGTGTACCGTCACCGTCGCTACCGTCACCACTGGCGAGCGACCAGCGGCTAACTCACCGTCACCATTAATATCTAATTTCAACCGCCAATCAATAAACATGACTCTATTGATCCTTTGAGATTCTTAGAGTTTTCTGGCGTCACCTTACTTAGATTTATGTTTTTAATTATTATTTTGTTACCTTATTTTTATATTATTTCCAAACAGCTTATATAATTATATATAGCAAAAATCGTTAAGACTCCTTACAGCTTACATCTCGCACCTTAAATATTGATCTATTTATCTGTTTCAATTTTCAAATCATAAAATTAACACATAAAGGCACAAAAGTAACATAAACTAAGATAACATTACAGACGCAAACATTTGATATCAAGTTCGAATCGATAGACAATCGATATCGGTTAGGGATGTAACGGTCGTGTTCGACCTGACAATATTTATGAATGAGACCTCCGATGCGGTAGGTGCGCCGATAGTGCTGCGTAATTTAAATCGATGTATGGACTTTATTATCGATTTTGAGGATGTTCATCTCAATTGTTATTATGTTAACAAGTGTATATGTTTTATGGGATTTACGGATTTGACAAAACAATATGATTTATTACACTTACAAATCAATATAAAACAAGTAAATAAGCAAGACACAAGTAGACTTTAAAATACTTTTACTCTCTCTGTTAGACGACGTCATTCAACCAGGGATACATAAATTGCTTCAACTGTAAAAAAAAATCAAAATAACCCAAATCTCATCAATAAATTTAAATTGCCAGCACAAAGATTTAGTTGGGTAGGTATTTTTCGCAGAATTTATCTCTAGGCCTTGAAGCGCGGTCAATATTCATTATCGTGATAACATCGCTGTCACATTTATTTAATTCGTATCAAAACAGTATCGATTTTCATCTACAACGTGGTCGTAAAATGAATAATTCATTAATTAAGCGGTGTCGTCGAAAATTATTACGTTTTTCACATCCCTAGCCGCACAAGATGATGTTTTCATTAGGGAATTGGATAATGTATTATAATGGTTTTATTATGCCTTCAAAAAATGATGGCAATGCTAAGGCTAAGGTATCTTGTCACCAGATCAATATTGAATTGCTGGTGTAAATAATGTAAATATTTTAACAATGTACGCATTACTTTAATGAATGCTGTGTTCTCTTTATGTTGGTTGTGCATCAGAATATGATCAACGTTATACTCCTCCTGTGTACTTCAATGTATAATGTGCTGGGTGCTTTCCCGGGTCAGGCAGAGTGATATTGGGATTTTCTGCTCAGTATTAGCCCGGAGTCTAAAATTTGTGTCCGATATGGTGATAGGCTCCCTATCACATCATGGGACGGAACACACTTGACTGTGGGTGCCATGGTTGCGCCTCTGCATACGGCTTTGGGGATAAATGTCTGATGCGTGTTTTTTTTGTTTTATAATGTGCTGGGGAACCTAATATAAATAAGTAAATAGTGGAAACTTTTCCTATCCTGATGGCGTGGTGTATTCAAGACCAAAGCCACATTGATTACCTTTAAGTTAGATGCTCCTAATTTTTTGTAATTGTTTATTGTTACTGTCGAAGCATTTTTTTATTTATCTGTATTAAAACTATGGAGACAAAATTATAGTGCGTAATATAAAATAGTAATATTTGGCATTTATAACTAATATTATTCAGTTACAAACACATAAATATTTATAAATATAATCTCATTGATTTCTTGTTAAGGCGAATTTTTGACATTGAAATAAAACTACTTAAGGGATGGTTTCGCGATAAATTTGTATAATTTTTACACTCGACATTTCGAAGACTACAGCCATCATTGTTATGAGGAAAACGATTTTATTGCGAAATTCGGTAATTTGTTTTCCTTCAATAAATACAATCTGCCAAGAATATTAAAAAGGTCTACCCGACACTAATTAATGCAGGTATATGCATAAATGTAAATTACATAAATTTTCATGACAGGTATAATTCGTAATCATAGTATTTTCAAATTAAAACGATAACTTAGTTAACATAATCTTAGCTGTTATTCAAACAGTAATGTTATTATGATTTTGGGATGCATCTAAAATCGCCCGCTATTAGATGAAAATGGAGAAGTTTGATACGTACATAATACGTACGTAGTAATACAAACTTACATATTATACGTATTATACATAAGTTTGTATTACTACGACCCCCCCCCCCCCCTTCTACTGCGATACCATAACCATGAAGGCTGCAAAGTCTTCGAAACGTCGACAGAAAATTAAAATATAATAAACCTGTGATAAATTCAAAAACTAGTTCAAGCATTACTAGGATGAGCTCGCAGCTTTATTTGTCTGAAATTCGTTTACCAGTATAATATTTTCCATAATAAAAAGTTTCATTGAAATAAAACTATTTTGAAGATTTCATTTATATGACTATAAATTAAAAAAAATAATGTAAAATGTAGGTAGATATGACTGTCTTTTCGGATGACAAAAAATTCTGTATACAGAATTTTGTGTATACGCGCCAAATATAAGTAGATGCAAGCAGCAGTTTCTAAATTTACTTCTAACAATAATCCTAACTAAAAAATCTTCACAAACTCCTATTTATTATTCAATAAGATCAACAGAACTAGTCAACTCAACACAATGTAAAACAAAGTAAGTATGATTGAAATGAACCATATAATTTATAGTCACAGAGTTACTTGTACATCAAGTTTGCGTTTCACAAGACCTCACAGGGGCAATTCATTAATGTTGAAACGCTAACATTGTAGGTTTTAGATTAATGACAGGGTCGGAGGTGAAGTCGGCCGGATCAAAGCGGGTCGCCCGTTGCCCTGTAGGAGGTAGATACGCCTGTATACTTTGTAAATATGACTTACAATTATGTTGTGCGGATAATAAGTGGTTAAGTAGATCGGTGAGTTTTATTTATTTATGAATTATACGAGTACAATGTATATGCAATTTATGTTCATTGTTACTAATATTAGGTCTTTTTTATTTTAATTAACTTAGGTATTCTATTTTTATTTTTTATTTTTTTGGAGATGTTAAGTATATAATACTAGGGCATGCAAGTTATATCTATAACTATACGGTTTATGTGTACAATATATGTTAAGTGTTAGTGGTATTAGGTATCTTTTTTAGTTTCATTAACTTTGATATTGTATTTTTCATATTACAAATTTACAGATGCTAAATAATACGCGACTATGGAAACTTTTGTGTAAATATTCTGACATATTATAAAATAAAGTTCCCCGCCGCGTCTGCTTGTCTGTCTGAACGCGATAAACTAAAAAACCACCCAACGAATTTCAACGAAATTTGGTATCAAGATGGTTTAAAACCTTAGAGGTCCCGGAAAACTTATAGGCAAGCGAAGCCGAGAGTAAAAACTAGTTAGTAAAACAATCAGCCACCTTTTTTAAAGATTAGCCCATAAATCCAGCACACATTTTCTATCGACATATACACTTCCCTAAACTTACAACGATCAAAAACAAACATTCCAAATTCAAAATAAATTAGTATCTGTAATTAAATTAGACTTGCGCTAGAGCATCGATTGTAAATGTTTATAATGCGGGTGAACAGCGCGTTAATATCGACGGCGTGCCGGAACTGCGCCAGATACAAGAGAACCTGTGTACGGGTTTGTGCGGCTCGTTCCTTGTATTGTTTTTCGTGGATTGAGTATTAATTCTGTGTTTGTAACTTTAAAATATATAGGGATTAGTATTCTTGTACAGGGTCATTTTGGCATTGTGTGACTGAATGAAACAATTAGTTGCTCTACCTTTGGATGTAAAATAAGAAGTTATAAGTTTCGAAGAAAATAAATATGAATAAATGTAATTTTAATTTTACTCGCCCTGATGCCATTACTACTACTCTAAGAGGATTTATCGCAGCGACATCACACTTCCAGTCATAAATATACTCACGCGCACGCCATGTTTACACTAAACTATAAACTCAAAAAAACAAAAACTAAATTTTTGATAAAAAAATATTTGTTAAGTATTCATGGATAATTTTTGCCACAATGATAGCAGTTGTAAAGCCGAGTATGTGGTTTCATTTACTAACGCACTGACGGCGGTCGAAATGATCCTATATACTAATATTATAAAGAGGAATAGTTTGTGTGTTTGTAGGTTTGCAGGGGTAATGTCTGGAACTAGTGAAACGATTTTGAAATTTCTTTCACTAATAGCAAGCTACATTACTGAGTGTTGTTAGAAGTTTTCATCTTAATCTATAATAATCGGGATTTATAAGCATTAATAAAAATATATTATACTTACTAAAAATGCAACTTTCTAATAAATAACTAAACATCCTTAAATCTCACATCAAAATAAACCCGAATACCAGAGTTAATATCCAACAATATAATTGACCGATTTGAACCCGCGCTTGATTGATGCGAGCCGGCACTAAACAATGACGACACGCTAATGATACTTAACCTAATTAATGATATTATCTCAGCCGCTGTCAAATCGTAGAAAGTATTCATTGTTAAGGCGATGGCTTGTTGTTCGGCTGAATGGTTCGACATTGCTCTATATTCGGTATGGTTTACGGTTTTGGCGTTTGGTTCTCTTAATCTATGCTTATAAAGCTAAAGAGTTTGTTTGTTTGAACGCGTAAATCTCAAGAAGTACTAAAATAATTTGTATTTTTTCATTAATAGGAGGCCACATTATTCTCGAGTGTTATTTTATGTTATCATTACTTTTTATTGCGGGAAAATATAAAGCAGCGCTCTGCCCATTCACGCGGGCAGAGCCGCGAACAAAAGATAGTTCTTTATAACATTTAAAAAAATACAGCGATATCCGGTTATAACGACATTAAAGAGACCACCAAACATGAACATTATATCAGATAGTCATGATATCGATGCAGCGTTATAACCAGAGTCCTCATAATCTGTTTATACTGTAGTTTGAACAGGTTAGTCTCTAAAAGCGATTTGATTTTAAAGATTATTCCAATAACGGATGGCTACATTATTTTTAAGAGCTGGGTACTTTTTATCACCAACATCCATATCGTCAGCTTGTATGGACTAGGAAACTAAGATGTAATGGGTTTGGGTCCTGGGTCGGGTTTAAATACCTCCAGACTAGCAGCCGGTTGTAAGAAGTAATTCAAATTAATCCATAAAAAACATATTGCGTCTACCCCACATTGGAGAGCTAACTGATACGGGTAGGTATTTTTTATCTAAATGACCATACAATTGTTACATTTATATTTCGCATGAATGAGTTTTGAAGACGTGTTTTCGCATTAAATGTGTCGGTGGAGGGGACGGGGGGAGCTACCTGCCAATAAGGATAGGTAGAAGAGAAGAAGATTAAAACCATCATTATATATTATATAGTACATATTATTCATATATATAAAAAATGTTACGTCAACCATAAACTTTTCTGTAATTAATTACAAATTCGACTTCGACAATGGCGCCTTAATATAATCCGGTACTATTTTCACATACCATTCCATAATTACGACGAATCTTTAATATAGATAACAAGTTAATTCGATCGTATGTTTGATGATGTCGTTCCTACAAACTATAATTAACTGAAGATTAATCACCCGTTAACTAAAGATTAAAAAAAAACAACGAATGCACTTGTTAATGTCTGCGCCCTTGTTTTGATAGATCATAATTATTTATATTTACCGGTTTGCTTATTCTTTGTGAATTTATCGTTCGCTTTAACGGTGAAGGAAAACATCGTGAAGAAACCTGCACATCTGAGAAGTTCTCTATAGGAATTTCGAAGGTGTGTGAAGTCTACCAATCCGCACTAGGCCAGCGTGGTGGACTAAGGCCTAATCCCTCTCAGTAGTAGAGGAGGCTCGTGCTCAGCAGTGGGCAAGTATATAATACAGGACTAACAAATCGCTATATTGCTGGTGGTAAGATATACCATATGTGTAAGACCGACTGCCAGACTTCAAGACACTGAGCTACTGCGTAGATCGGACCACCAACAGCAAAAAATTTTAAAACTTATGTAATTGTAAAATGTAGGTAGATATTGTAACTTTGAATTTACGGATGACCAACACCTCAGTCCCTCCTATGATCACAAAGGCTGCAAAGTCTTTGAAACATCGGGAGAAAACTAAAATATTTAAACCGCGATAAATTACGAAAATTAGTTTAATTTTAATATATATTTTATATCTGGGGAAATATTCTAGCGGCCGGAGCCGCTGGCAAAGGCTAGTAAACATATGACAGTTGTTAAAGCTAAGAGACCATTAGCTCTACGTTCCTTTCATCTCTTTTTGTTAATCTTAACACGAAAGCTGGATAAGCACATTTACGTCTTAAAGAAGTAGCTACTTAATTATCCAATTACTAATTTTATTTCCACTTCCAATATACAATTTCCTTCACTATCTCCCAATTACGGATATTGTCATCGGATAATCTCGGTGTCAATGTTTCCTTAACAATCAGAGGTCGGGGGTGTCTTATTATACGACGACCTACAGATTTCACGTCTTAGACGGTTATTAAATTTCAATATAATCAAAGATGGCCACAATAATCTTACAGCCTTGGTAACTGTTTGTTTATCAGACAGGGATGGATTTGGGAAGTGAGTAGTTGGGCACTAATTTATTTGTTGGTGGTATGTGATTTTAACTTATTCAAATTGGAAGTTGTGTTACATACAAATTAATTTTATTTTTTTATTGTAGTCTCCATTGGTGATTCTAAATAAATAAAATAAAATTAAATAAATAATCTATGATTATACCAATTCCTGATCTCGAGGGAAAAAATATTTTATTATGCAAGCTATTACGATATATTGCGAAGGAGCAAAAAATCATTTTTATTTACATTCCAGAAAGTTTGTAAATGCGGTTAAAAGTTAATTGATAAAATTACTATTCATATTGCATCACGAAGTGTCAAGAAACAGCGAAGTTGATTTATGCAATAGTGGGCTACATGTTTTGACAACTAGCTTCAATTAAAACGGGATTATTTTTGCTCAATTTATCAGTTTCGCCAATTTAAATAAATACATAGTATTTAAAGCTATATTTGACAATGGTAATTTAAAGCATGATTCATTTTGTATTTCCTAATTATTATACCGACGAACGAGAAATCTTGCATCTTTTGAATGCCATTATGTACTTAATAGACATTGATTTAATAAGCAAGTTCAACCATGAAAGTATTCAATATTTAGATCTAGTACCCCATGACCATCACAATAAGACCCTGTAAAATCACCTAAGTCCGTCCCCATGCTATCGAATACTACTAATCATTATGTTCGACGCGGCTCGTATTATCCTGGATACGACTTAAGCCCCGACATAAGTTTAAAATACGATGACATTATCATTTGAAATCTGGCGAAATTCTACTAAAAGCCTACTTTATAACTGGGTGTAACGGAACTGTTGTGTTCCTTTTTGTCTCTGTATTGGTATTGAAGTTGAATTTGCATTGTGGTTATAAATACACGTTATTTTATGGTTTTATAGATTGATTTGGTTTCAATGTGATATTTAGAATTATTGCTTCTCTGGTGTTTTGACAGTATGTGGATTGGGGATTACAAGTTCCTGAATTTTATTATCTGATAGAGCAATT
Source organism: Manduca sexta (assembly GCF_014839805.1). Taxonomy (NCBI): domain Eukaryota; kingdom Metazoa; phylum Arthropoda; class Insecta; order Lepidoptera; family Sphingidae; genus Manduca; species Manduca sexta. The sequence continues at coordinate 10,349,319 of NC_051128.1, forward strand.
TTCGTATGATTTTTCCGATATAATTAATCCGAAAGTGGCAAGACTATATAATTTCAAATTTTTTGTACTTTATAATTTTCTTTTCTACTTCCTATTATTATGTTTTAGATTTGAATTCAATATGTTGTTAGTGGTAAATGCTGTGTTCACTTATTAGTAGCACACATATCAGATGCTGTACCTTATTGTTTTTATAATATTGTTTGATGTAATATGTAGTGCTGTTGGTGTATCTTATCTATATATATAAAAATCAATTGCTGTTCGTTAGTCTCGCTAAAACTCGAGAACGGCTGAACGGATTTATCTTATCTTGGTCTTGAATTATTCGTGGAGGTCTAGGGAAGGTTTAAAAGGTGAGAAAAATTCGAATAATTGCCGGGAAAATCCTCAAAACAGCATTTTTCTATTTCCCATACAAACGTTTTCTAAATAAAATGGAGAGTCAATTTGTAATTTATTACCGCTGCATAAAGTTCAAATTCGCGTGCGCGTTGGAGGATCTAATATCGCGTTCTGAAACTCAACAAAAGTGAGTGAATCGCGAATGCGACAAAATTGCATAGTCTCAAAATACATAGTACATAAATAGTGGTCGGCTTCGAGAAAATCAATTTTAGCTAACTTCAGTTGTTAATATAATATATAACTCAAAGGTGACTGACAGTGATATATCAAGGAACAGCCCAAACCATTGGACGGATCGGGCTAAGACTTTACATGCATAAAGCTACTATGACGTAGGCATCCCCTAAGAAAGGATTTTGATAAATTCTACCCTTAAGGGGATAAAATAGGGGATGAAAGTTTGTATAAATGTTCTTAGATTTTCGACTGATTGAACTGAAATTATAGATTGGGGATAAAATTAGTTTGAACCTATAAGTACCGGGAAAATATGTAGCAAGACTTTTATCAAACAGTGGAATTTTATCCTGGAAAACACCTTCACGCGGGCGAAGCCGCGAGCAAAAGCTAGTTACAAATAAATAAATGAGTACGTCTTTTAAATATTTAATTGTCTCTTTGTTTACGGGCATGACTAAGTGATCCCACTGCTCCTGATGGTAAGTGGAGTGTGGTCCAATAGACTGTCGACTGACAAGACATGATTACCCCTCGGTAGTCGACACAATTATGCCGGCCTGTTGGAACCGTATACACAGGCTGATCCCGGAATACGACACACGTGGGCCGCTATGGCGGGTTTGAACACCTTGTGTACGGTGGCCGCTATCCTTGCGGATGTAAAATATATCCTGCCACCAGCTAATGTCTAAGACGTGCAAACGCTGTCAACATACTGCTAAGAGACATTTCGCTACTTAACTCCTAAAATTGCTAATACGTCATGCTCTACAATTATATTTGCATTTCATGAAATACATAGTTTGAATGGAAGATTCATGCGAACCGTACACGACAGGAACAATAGGGCATGTGGAGCGAGGATGTGCGAAGGTTGGGCCAAGGTTCGATGCCTAGGCGGGCCTTTGTGTTTCACGCTATACTCATTATTGTTTTAATTAATGCATTGAATATTTACGTTTGATTTATATTATGATTAGTGTTGTTGCACACTTCTTTATTACTGGCGTTTATAAAGTTTAATTTAATTTGAATAAATACATTACTGATTTTTTGGAGTTTAAATAAAGATTTAGAACATACGTCTTGAAGCCTTGGAGGACCCTATGATAACTTTCCAAAATTTTATGATTTTCTAAAATCACTAGATTACTTATATCCAGAGGTACTTTGTTCCTTTTTATTTGACCTCAAGGACTTAACAGGAATCTTGTGTTTTTTAAAAATCACGTTTATACATTGTAATGTTAATGTTTGTAGGGTTAACGAACATATTGCATTTATATTAATAAGGATGAAGACAAAATCAGTGTCATATTTGATCTGATGCAAAATACGATCTTTTGTCAAATAAAACAATACAAAACCCGATCAACCAAACAATTACATAAAGCAGCCACTAATTGCAACACATCACGGCCACTAAGGCCCATAATGGCGTGCACTTATCTTCGTATTTCAAATGGTAATTGTTCGCGGAGCTCACGAACCGTTCGTCCTACAAGCGACCTTCGATCCTGGTGAGGTCGCGCCGGTGACCGGCCACCGCCGCATTAGCATACAGACAAAGCCTCCGCAATGAATAAAGACCACTTGACGCACGACATCGGGGTTCGGAGATAAAATGCTGCTTTTAGACGAATGGAGATAATTCTTGAATTTTCACCTACATTATTAATAATAGAAAAGAACTCGTGGGTTAGGAAAAGTGTTATTATTTACAAAGAAAGAGGGTTTACTCTGTTCAATAAGTGCAGATAGTACAAATATTGATGCCAACTTTCTATTATAATTCCTAGGCAAATAATGCATTTGAAACCTGTTAGATTTACCGCTGAAGACGAATGATAAGTAGGGATTAAATAGTGCATAAAAGTCTCAATTGGCATGCCAGCTTTGCGCGGCTAGATTTGCATTGGTTAATTCTGAGAGGCTCCATGCAATAACTTGTCCTTCACCATTATTACGTTCCCATAACATGTTCCGTCATTTCACACCTATAAAGTAGTAGGTTATTTATTATAACTATGATTTTTTCCCAAATAAAAAGTAAAATAGTGTTAATATCATGGCATGCAATAATATATCTTTATCATTATTATCTTCTTCATGTAACATGTTAATATCCTCAAAGAAGTATAAAAATTCAGTGAGTTAAGTGGGTTTATTCCAACTAGCGTCATTTTACCGCCGCTATTGTGCATCGGCTGCTTTTATCATGCAAAATCGCTACGACTTTTGGTTTAGACCACATCTTGAGACAATATTATGTTTACTGGAAAAACCGAAACGTTATATTGTAAACATTTTAAATCATTCCGTGATACATTTAAATATAATTAACATACTTTACGAACTGACTTACTTAGGTCAGGTAAGGATATCATAAATGAAATGAAATGAAATCATGAGCCAGTACTCAACCAGGTAAAATTAAAAAGGCGTTATAAGAAATATATTCACATATACGAAAAACTGTCCACTAAAACTACTAACTGTCGTAGGACCGATGGCCGCTGGAGCAGACGAGTCCTGGAGTGGAGACCGCGTCTCGGTAAGCGTAGCGTGGGACGACCTCCGACCCGCTGGTCTGACGACATTCGCAGGATCGCAGGACGCTAGATGAGGAGAGCGAAAGACCGAGCAACGTGGCGCGCTCTAGCGGAGGCCTATGTTCAGCAGTGGACAGTTGTAGGCTGATGAGAAAAACTCTCAAGCGACAATTAAGTGCAAACAACATTTTATAGAGGGATCTGAATTTAAATAATTAAAAAACAAAACCAAATTCACCAAAAAGTATTTGCGTCGCCAACAGATGGATTGATAATAACGTAGAAATATTCTCTTGAACATTTCTCATAGTACCACCAGCTATAGACAAAACCTCTATATAAGATCTGTCAATTTCTTTATAACTCGATGAACAAGTTCAGTGGCGTGGTCCATATAATCCGATTCCTGTCTCCCTTTTCGTAACTTATGTAATATATAATGATTGCTTATGTTTACGCGAATGTTAGACATTAAAATTAAAGTATTTTTCGCATTTTATCGCTGTTTTAATATTTTAGTTTTCTCCCGACGTTTCGAAGACTTTTCAGCCGTCATGAGCGGGACTGAGGCGGACTTTTCGAATGACCAACACCTCACTCCACCCCGTGATGATGTCTTCGAAACGTCAGAAGAGAATTATAATAAAAACCGTGATAAAATACGTAAAATAGTTTAATTAAACAAATACATATCAAGTTGTATTTATTCACAGCTAAAAGAGACTGTATAACCGAGTATTTGATATTAATTTCAACTTGATAACTGAAAAAAAAACGGTTTTGATAATGACAGTCGAGCAGACGGTAAACAAAGTGATCTTATAAGGGTTCCTATTAAGATACGGAAACCTATATATAAAGGATTTTATTAGAATTTTTAAACTGTCACCATTGGAGATAATGAACATTCAAATATTTGCAGGGATGTGTTTCCTTTTCAATGTTAATAAAAGTGTACAGCTCTAGGCGTAGAAACCGCAGGGCTCAGGAAATGCTATATCACACTGATTTATGAACCCAAGTTATTTGTGGTGTTGAATGGTTTCTATCAATCGCCAAGGGCTACGTTTTACATGGTCAACGCCTTTTAATAGGGATTGCGGTACTATCCTGGAATGGACAAAGCAATTGAGTTTGATATTTATTGCATTGAAATAAGGTAATTTAATTAATGAAGAACTCAATTATTTTTGTGATTTTTAATTTATTTTTATAAACTGTGATCATCATAGGTTAAAGCTAGTTAAAGACCAAACAACATTTCTGGTAGAAACATCGTTTAGAACATTTAATAATTCAACGTTTAGAATATTTGACAGATCACAGCAAGATGTAAGTTACTATTAACTTTTTAATCATATATTTTATTAAAGAAACAAATCAATAAGCAGCTTGAGTGCCTTATGGTGTGAATTATCTATAGTGAATTCTATTACAATGACGTAAAAGTACTTTTCCCGTCAACGTGGCGAGCAAAAACTAATGAATAATAAACCAATGATGTTGACGTAGACCGTGTTACTCATAATGATTAGCTCCGACGGTTATTCGAAGGTCACAGGTGCTATTTCTTCTCACACGCAACGCTATCAGATAAGTAAATATTTTTCAAATACTCACTATCGGTCAATGACAGTCTGCGATCAGAATTGGAGTTTGCTTTTATGATGGCTAGTTGATTGTGAACTATACAGGGTGTCCCATAAAATCGCGGAACATACATGGGGGTGATTCGGATACCCCAAGGGGTGCTCTATCTTTGGACCTCCGCTTAACACAATTTTTGGGACACCCTGTATAAATAATGATCTGATTGAAATCTATCAATTCTGCCTACCCCATACTTTCAACACTTCCCGAAAAAGGTCGTTAATCGCAACTAATTCGTTCATAACATGTTAGACACCTAAAATATTGTACAGAAAGTGTTAAAATCAGCCATAGTGGCACGCATAAGTGTATCGCGTTTAGGAATCAGTCTGTATATATCCGGTATGGGCCGGTATTATTGTATTGTCTAGGGGTAAGTCGACATTCTATTACTTCACTTATGATCAGGTTCAAAGGGTTCACTTTGCCACGCCCGTATAAAAAAAGTTCTTCAGGTAACTTGTGCTGTCCCTACTTTAAAATATACCTCCCATAAGCCGCGGCATGGACGGGCTATTAACAAAGCCACCACTGAAAACATCCTTAGTATTAAAATTATTGGTACTAGTACTTACTTTATATGTATAATTCATTCCATAATATACGTCTACACCATAATATATCACGCATTATGCATATGTATATAAAGAATCTAATTAGTGTTATTACGTGTTAGATCGCGTGAACGACTGGACTGATTTCACTATTTTTTTTTTGTTGTGTTTGTTATTGTCAGGAGATATAGGAGGATTATCATAATCGGTAACCTTGCCCGCTATAGAATATATAAAGGAGTTATGCACCAGTTGTTTAAGTGTAAAAATCGAAATAGTGTAGTGAATCATGCAACGATAAGATCACCGTATGTTCTAATCATGGATGTTGATGATTATTAAGGAAACGAACATTAGTATATTTTATATAAACGAACATTAGTATATTTTGTATATTTTATTTGTGTTGTCAAAGGTTACGTATTTGCTTTAAACTTATTACTTAAATTCTAATCTAGATCTAAGCATCTAATTTCTAAACATTTATGTGCTACGAAAGCAGATGTCGGCGAACTCTATCGTTATTGCTTCAGACCAATGTACCTATTTACCCGATATCATGAATAAAAATTTTGAATTTTAATTTGAATTTAAATTTAGTAAATGGCATTTTGGTTTTCATATCTTAAGGCGATACCTCAAGGTCCATTTTCATACATTTTGTTTCGGCTTTAATCTGGGTAACTAAACAAGTATTGGCAAGTAAAGAATTTAAATTCACGTCTAGTTAGTGATTAGTTCTCGCAGTTGAAAGAAAAACGTAAAAATAATTAATAATCATAGATATTTCTGCCTTTAAAATTTCGTCATATTAAATTTTAAAGGCCGAAATATCCATGATTATTAATTATTTTACGTTTTTCTTTCAACTGCGAGAACTAATCACTAACTAGACGTGAATTTAAATTCTTTACTTGCCAATACTTGTTTAGTTACCCAGATTAAAGCCGAAACAAAATGTATGAAAATGGACCTTGAGGTATCGCCTTAACTTTGATTTTTCGGATGACCAACACCTCAGTAATCCTCCCCTCCCTCCTTCCTCCGAACCACGTAGGCTGCAGTCTTCGAATCGTCGGGAGAAATGATAATTTAAACGTTGTGTTTTGTTTTTTGACATTTTCGCAATAAAAACAAAAAATCTAGCAGGCAAACAAATGACACACTTTCCTTTGAGGCGGTGGTGCCATCTGATATGCATGCATTGTACGTAGGTGATGTCTTGTTCCTCGAACACTCATTCCACTATATTAGGTAGTTGGAGAACATCTTTTTAATATGTTGCAGGTAAATGTGTTTTTTTTTTTTAAATGGACACGACAAAGGTCCCCACTGAACTTAATGGTACCTAAGTGTAGTGGAGTCCACTAGAATGTCCACTGACGAGAATACAAAACATGACGGTAGTTCCACTACAGATAATCAGTCTTACTTATAAACTTGTTTTAGCGTTAAGAGGTGCTTAAATATCTGTCAAAAACATCACCGGTTTCCCAGTTTAAACGTTAAGAGGCAAGATGGCGGGTTTTGACTTACAGCTGATCAAGTTTTGTTTTTTATTAAGCATAGGTTTGCGATTTTTTTTAAGTAAGACTGATATTAGTAAGTTATCAATGATCATTAAAACTATAATACTATATTGTTCGAAGATTTGTTTAAATGCAAAACGCTTGTGATGATTCAGAAGCATCAATATGGACCAGTTTATAATTGATATAATTACAGCAGTTGACATTGGAATATAAATCTTATGAGGATATATATCATCCTACATAATCCTTTTGTTAATAATAAAATAACAGTTTAGTAGTATGATTTATTTCCGTACATCATCGCATATATGGCGTTATAACTAACTTGTAGTTTTTGCAAATCTTGACAAATAATTGATTGAGCATATTTTACCACTGCCTACCTCCAAAAAGGTAAAGGCGTGATGCTAGTCTATGCTACATGCTTTGTAGTTTTCTTTTAATTTTTAAAGAAAGAATCATCACGTATATACGCTGTCTCTTTTACTCGTTAATAAAATGTCAACACGAATATAGGCTGTAAGTCCTTCAATTTCTTTACTGCGTACATCAAACCTATATTCCAAGCGATAATATCATATAGACAAGAGGCACGGGAAGTAAAGGCCAAACAGGTCCTAAGTACTGAATCACGAGCGTCCGTGAACTGAACATGAGGTTTTATTGAGGCGTAAACAGAAGGAAAATGTGTGGCGTGCGTGACCCGAAACGACCCGCGGGCGAAGGTCGAGCGACGTGCGCTCAGTTGGTTGAAGTTATGGGATATACGCGATGCGTTTTATTGTTATGCATTTTGATCTATTCTTGAGGTATTCTTGTTCTCATAATATTATAAATGCAAAAGTTTGTGAGGATGTATGTTTGTTCCTCTTTCACGAAAAAACTACCGAACGGATTTGGATGAAGCTTTACAGTAATATTGGTTATACATCAGAATAAGACATAGGCTACATTTTATAATGATTTTATGTAATTTGGTCATAATATAACGATACATATCAGGTAAGTCGGAAGAAAAATATCCCGGAAAACTGCTTCACGTGGGTGAAGCCGCGAGCAAAAGCTAGTCCTCTATAAGAAGAAGAAATCTTGTTTTGTTGATTTAATTATCAACAGCGCTACTTTTGGTATGTATGTTTGGAAACATAATTTTTCAGGTTACTAAATAACATCACAAAGATTAACGGCATTGATATTTTAAAATTGTTATGTTAGACTTGGTGCCGTCTATTCTTTATCTGCAAAAGGTTTAAATTAAATTTACGTTTGTGTAAAAAGCAAATTAAGATTATTTTTCTGAGTTAGTTTAATATAATAAGCATCGGCTTTCATTAAATAACTGCGGCTCCACTCGCGTGAAAAAGATTTTCGTGGAATAAAAAGTTACCTATAGCATTAAGGAGTTATGTAGCTTCATATTAGTGATTTTTTTTGGTAATCGATTCAGTAATTCCTGAAATTAGCGCGTTCAAACCAACAAACTCTTCAGCTTTCTATATTAGTACATACTCAAAAAAAATATATAATGATTTCTTATGTTTACGCGAATGTTAGACATTAAAATAAAACTATGTTTCCCCCCGTGACCATGAAGGCTGCAAAGTCTTCGAAACGTCGGGAGAAAACTAAAATATTATAACCGCAATAAAATCCAAAAATTGTTTTATAATCAATAAGCTTTTAAATCACACCAAATCCTGCACCAATGCCTAGCAACCGATACTGTCATTATGTAATGTAAAATGTGTCAATGGTATGCTAGACCCGACCTTAACCCGGCGCTTAGGTCGCGGAGATGCCTCGCAAAACCTGATGCTGATATTAATTACACTTCGCTATAACCTACCGCCATTTTGTATGCAATACCTGTGGTAGTCATTGATTTTTGCTTGTTTTAGAGTATCAAAAATGCGCTAGCGATTATATTTTCATTACTTTAAAGTCAGGAAGTATTATGAGTTCAAAACGTACGTTTAATTGAATTAGTTGACTTTAGAAACATCTATTTCGTTTAAACGTTTTACATATATCTATTAAACTACCTATGGCTTGCGTGTGTAGAAACGTGCATTACTACAATTTGCAGCAGAACTGAAGCATTAGCCCTCAGGCAGATAATAACTTCATCAGAGACATCCTTGCTTTGAATGATTATCGGTCATGCCGCAACAGGTCAGCGATGAGGAAAAACGCTCGGAAATTATTTACAGATTATATTTAAGTACCTATTGAGGGGACGGAATGTTTTATTTTTATTGTGGCTTGCGATTTATAGTAGGCGTCCAATCATGTACTAAATTTAATTATAAATAAATATTGTCATAGATATGCCAATAGATGGTGTTGAATAAAAACTATAAATAATTGAATGGCGATGTCAAGATTCGCTTACCAATATACTTAAGTTTTCAAATTCAAAGAAATAAATGTATTTCTCACCGATAATATGTAAGTTTTATTTAAATACATTGCTGGATATTTTGGGGACGTTGAACAGTAGGGTTCAGATAATATGTTTATTGTCTATTCACCTAATTCATAGACGTTTTTTATCGAAAGAAGGAGCATTGCTGTGATAACAAGTCTGTTTCTCAGTGCTGACGGCTTGGCAGCCTTCGCAGTGCGTAGACATAGTGCCGTTGTGATTGGCTAATATTGAGATACAACTTGAATCTAGTTGGCTGTCAGATAAACAAAGCTGACTTGTTATCACAGCAATGCTCCGTCCTTAGATAAAAAAACATCTATCCATAAGAGGGATTGTGTTTATGATAGCGTAACTTTGAGTTTTTATAGAGACGTTCTCGCCCTCACTACTACAACTCCTGTAAGCAATAGAGGATCAGCAGTGGCACGCATTTTATGACACCATGCGAAGCTCGATGAATCTCAGGGAACACTAATTTGTCTTTATCCCGCAAAGAAGTTAATCAAATGGAAAGATAAGTAGTTGCAAATATTAATTATATTGATAATAACTTTGAGTGGGTAGAGGGATAGATTTTAAGTTTTTTTCGTACGAGACTCAGTAAAGTGAAGTTATTGCACGTGATAGTAAGTGGAGAAGCATAGTGTCAACTGATGAGAGATATCGTGAGTCAACAAAATTATGTCATTTCGAGGAAATAAATGACTTTAAGATCATCTAACCCAAAGAACTAAGGCGGGTATGTCGGTGTTACCGGCATGCTAGGCATGTCGGCATACCAACTAAAACCCCGCGGTAGCCTTCATCGACGCATTACAGGCGGCGCCGGGGTACCAAACAACACCAAGAAACAACTTCAACACAATTATATCTGCCTGTTTAAAATTGTTTTAATCAATGTATTAAATACCAGATTTAAATAATATTTGCGGCGCATGAGTATCGGACATGTTGAATCAAAGAGAAATTTCTATAGAATGAATAACAATGTGTGTCATATCACACGTCTTAAAAAATTTCTAACACGCTTTTTCAATGTGAGCAAGTATGGCCGACCCGGCTATAACTATGCATCAAGTTTAGACCAGATAGATAAAAATCATTGCGAGAATCTAAAAACTTCCAGGACTCACTTTTTGCTTTATATACGGTAACTGTCAAATCTGAAAGCTCAGCCATTGTTTTATATCTCAGCCTCCCACAGCTTAGATGAAATCCACACATAAACATTGATTGATTCCTTCCTAACCGAATTTCGGTCACGGCGGCCAATCTCAACTGAGATCAGCTAAATACGCAGGAAATATTATAGTGGACAAGTGTGTGCGCAACATAGGTGCACTCTCTGTTCCTTCACTCTAATAGTCCGGTGATTGCGATCCAACATGACTAGAGAGAGATCAGGCGCAGGAAAAACGGCTTTACGTGCGTGATAAACATAAAAAGTATATCAAAAACATCATACTAGAATGTGATTAGATTACCCAATTCTTCTCCGCACGAGGCTAGTTTGTATTTTTTAATAATAAATAACGCCCACTACATTCCATTTTGCTTAAACTATGGTAGATATCGCGAATGCTCCATCTACCGGTTTGAGTCTTATTTGCATTGGATTTAGGAAATATTTATCTTGTGCGACTTTTGCATCCTGTTTTATGGAATTTTGTAAGTATTTTTTTCTAAAAGTTAAAAGGTCAAGAGATTTCATATTTATCGAGAAGCAGGAAATTTTGTTGCCAATGGACTCTAATTGTTGCCATGAAAATTGCAACTAATAGGTTATCACAGTTTTGTAATGGGTTTACTATACTATTTTTGGATGGAAAAAATCTATTAAGATCTGAAATGGTCTAATTTATAAAGGATAGCATGATAAAAGGAATTCTTAGCACGTTCGAAGCCGCCATTTTAACGGGAGTAGTCAAATGTCATTTGAAGAGTCATTGTCATCTTGCATAAAAAGTGTCACATATTGCAAATAATGATTTAAATAGACTTAACTTGGCAAAAAACAGATTACATTTTCAAACCTATTGAAATGCAATAAGCGAATGTCTAGAACGAATACGTTTAGATTAAAGTGAAATAGTTACTCTTCGATATACAATTTGTTTTCAGACAAGTACTTGATTTCAAAAGTTAAAGTGTATTTTAGTGACAATGTATTTTGTAGATGTTTGCAGTTTCTGGAAGATGAATTTAGTTTCTGGAAGATTAGTGGATTGTAATTCTGGTGGTTGATGTAATTCTGGTAAATTTAAATTATTTGTGTTCTTTCTAAGAATGCGCAGTCTACGTAAAATGCGATAGGTTGATTTCTATGAATTAAATTTACTCTATAAAATTTCTTACAAACAGGCAAAGGAAATTAATGTAAAAATGCCACTTTAATATTATCCAATGGAGTGTAATAAATGTAAATATTGTAGTACTCAAATAATTGTCGATCTTTCAATTGTTTTTGTTAAATTAATTTTAAAGACGTGCTAGGTTTATCATTTTGTCCTCTATACGTGGTATGAAGAAATTATTATATCTAATTCCGTCCTATAAGTTACCTGACAACTGAAAATTATCCTCAAATGACCAATTTATAGATGAATGAATTAATGAACCTTCCTAACCGAATTTCGGTCGCGGCAGCCAATCTCTACGAAGATCAGCCAGGTGCGCAGGAGATATTATAGTGTACAAGTGTGTGCGCAATACACAGGTGCACTCCCTGTTCTTTCACTCTCATAGTCCAGTGAGACGGAACATGACCGGAGAGAGATCAGGTGGAGGACCAATCGCTTCACGTACTTTCCGAGGCACGGTCAACTTCTTGACTCCAAGCTGCGACTGAGTAATTTTTAAGATAGAAAAACCACAATTATTTTACCTGACCGGGAATTCGAACCCAGTCCCTCAGCGCGGTAGTCTTACCATGTACAATTACAACTACGCCACCGAGGCAGTCAAATTTATAAATAGCCCAATCAGAATCCCGGGAAACACTAAAATCCACATTGCCCGACTAGGTGTGAGGGCTACTAAACAAAGACATTGAACCTGGCCCACGGTGCCCGATAGCTGCAGTTTACGAGCCCGGCTCGTTATAGGGACATGTTTATTCGGACGCCCACGTGGCTGCCCCACGCGTGGCTCGTGCCCTGGATTGGGCCAAAAACTGAGCGGCAGCGAGTTATTATTTGGTTATTTTTAGAAAATCATAAAGCTGTTTTGTACAATGTCATAATAAATAGGTTAAACACTAAACATATATACCACCGTTTTCAATAATCGTTCTCTTTTCTAGTCCTCTCTTTTTTCGATCCATTAAATACTAAAATGGATCAATCAAAACAAAGTTCTCTAACATATATGTCGTTTATAAATGACAAATATATTAATTAGTTTATGCTGGCGATCCTGCCTATATGAGGAAACCTGCATACCTGAGAAATTTTCTATAGGAAATTCGAAGGTGTGTGAAGTCTACCAGTCCTAGTAGTAGAGGAGGCCCGTGCCCAACAGTTGGACAGTATTAATATAGGGCTGATATTATTATGCTGGCGATCGGATCGAACATCAAGATTGGGATTGTTTATTGCAAATGGCCGTTATTAATTGTATTAAAGGTTAAAAGTGAGAACATAATATTTAAATGTGTTTTATATCGTTTACAATATATGCATTTTAAGTTACGTAGGTTATTTTTTTGCTATTTTACACTTAGAAAATGTAAAAAGATTGCATTTTTTTAATAGTTGTAGTACTTAACTTTCTTTTATTATTTTTATTGATATCAGAAATTTTATCTGCTGGTATAATATATTTAAAAATGTTTATTTTAGATTTTGTGTCGTAAGTAAGACTAATTGATACCTGTACTTATTACTACTACATTTCAAAGATTTATTCCAAAAAAACAAAAACTACAATATATATATTAGTTTATGCCTTGGACCTCAAGCGAACACTTTACACCTTTTCGAAGTCACAGGCAAAACGATAAACAATGCTAATATCGTAATCTAAATTCATCCTGACAAACATATTGATGTCGGCTGTTTATACAAAAGATAAACTTCAAGTAAAACTGTCAAAATAGCTCCATCACGTATACCGTTATAGTTCTTTTTGTATTTGCATAATGCGAAAACCGGTTGATCTGATTGCATGAATGAAGCTTGTCATTTCCTTAATTAAATAAATATACACATTTCAGTGTTTAAAGTAAGGTTTTGTAGTTCCTGGTAAACGTGCATACTTAACTATATTAGTGAATGTTAAAAGTTTTATTGTTGTTTACTGGTAGGTTTTTAATACAGGGTCATTTTGACATCGCGTTACTAAATGAAACCACATACTTATCTACTTGGAAATAACTTTAAACAATAAATTTCTTGAGCCTTAGATGTAAAACAAAAAAGTATAAGTTTCGCGCAAAATAAATATTAATAAAATGTAATTTTAATTTTACGCGCCCTTATGCCACTAATACTACTCCAAGAGAATTCGTCGTAGTGGCTACATCATATTTTAGAATAACACCCACGCACACGCCATATTCGCATTAAACTATAAAATGATCAAAAACTCAGAAAACTAAAACCAGGATTTTTCGTAAAAATATTAGTTATTAATGGATGATTTTTGGCACAATGTCAGCAAAGGTGAAGACGAGTATGTGTTTTCATTTAGTAACGCAATGTCTAAATGAACTTGTATGTGACAGTCTACCTGAGGAGATACCATCGTGTGTAGTCACTGTTGTATTCCGGTTTGAAGGACATTATAGTCAGTGTAACTAACTAGTGGACATAATAAGACTTAACATCTCATGTCTCAGGAAGGCAAGTGCAGTGGAATACCAAACAACACTTGGAATTCAACGTGTTGGATGATATTTCTACAGGCAACAGGATCAGGTGAACAGCGAGCTCGTCTCGTCATTCAAAGCAATAAAAAATACACGCTGGCAAACTTTGAACTATCAAAGGTTGACTTCAAAATGGACTGGGTCAAGCAGGTTGGTTGCATTATTAAAAACTGATTCTGTGTTTGCCTGAAATCGCAGAAGACGTTAAAGTGGTCTAATGATGAACTCCCAAGAGTAACCGAGGAATAAATAATATCAGCCCTGTATTATATACTGTCCCACTGTTGGGCACGGGCCTCTACTGCTGAGAGGGATTAGGCCTTAGTCCACCACGCTGGCCTAGTGCGGATTGGTAGACTTCACATACCCTCGAAATTCCTATGGAGAACTTCACAGGTATGCAGGTTTCCTCATGATGTTTTCCTTCACCGTTAAAGCTAGCGATAATTTACATAGAATACACACATATTTTTTTGGAAAGTCAGAGGTGTGTGCCCTTAGGATTTGAACCTGCGGACATTCGTCTCGACAGTCCGTTCTACAACCAACTAGGCTATCGCCGCGTTGCAATAGTAGCCAAGGAATAAGAAGCATAGGAGTTACCGGTACGCTGGGCTGTCTCTGGCGTTGCAACGTCCATGGGCGGCATGCTGCTTACTATCAGGTATACCACTTGCTCGTTTGCCTACTAAAGCATTAGAAGGCGTGTAAGAGGATGTCCAGGTGCAGTAAGAAGCCTAATGTAATGAGAAGCGGTAGTTATAAGACTTTTTATTAGTTTAATGAAGCCAGTGATCTATAAATTAGGTCGTCTAAGGTTTCTGTGTTCGCTTCAATATCCAATAACTTTACTTTTTTGATTGCGACGTAGATATAACAATGATACTAATTATAATTGAATATTTCAAAAATAAATAGTATTAACACTTTAACATATCCGTAAACCTTCAAATTCTAAAAAGCAAATATATACGTGAACAATATTACAAACTCATGAACCGAAATGCCTAAAACATGAAACACAATGCGATAAAACTGGAAAATATTATCGTGTGCACACAAAGCATTTCCAACCTTAACATTTAGATGTTACAATACATTTTAACTAAGCATTTTCCACATAAGCCGTTTTTATAAGTGTTGGAGGTTAGTAAAGAGGTCGAGTGATAAGCCAGTCGGTTACAAGTAAGGTCATGACGTGGAAAAAGAAAAACTCAGATTATTTTTAATTACTTTGTTTTGCTTTTAGTCCTTTGTAAGGTTTTAACCCCAATATCAATATACGTCAATAATAAATTATCGCATTTATGTATTATGTGATCAATTTGTTGACCAAGGAAGTTATTATTTGAGCTATGGTATTTATAACATGCTGGTGCTGGTGATCTCTTACCGTCAGGTAACTTCTGTCCTCGTTTTTCTGCATATGCAAGCAGTAATTAAATTTTCATTCTCGTCCATGCCGGCAGCCCACGTAATTCACAATATTTTTAACCGACTTCAAAAAAGGAGGAGGTTCTCAATTCGACTGTATGTTTTTTTGTGTGTTTCTTACGCTATTACTCCGTCATTTGTGGATCGATTTTCAAAAATTTTTTTTTTCGAAAGTAGATACTTTTGAAGAGGTCCCATAGTCACCAAGTCAGGATCTGATGATTGGATCCTGGAGAAATCGAGGGCAACCCTCAAATTTTTTAGGCCCGCACATCGTTCGCAAATTTTATGAAGGAACTTATTGATATTATAGGTGCCCATCACCGTTTGTGTTCACTGATAATCAGTTGACCCACTTGTACGTTTTATGTATGAGTAATTAACCATAAAATACTAGTCATAATATTACATTTATTCTGGAAATCAAACCCGAAACTAATTAGTTTCTCGGAATATCGATAACACTATAATAATAATATCAGCCCTGTATTATATACTTGCCCACTGCTGAGCACGGGCCTCCTCTACTACTGAGAGGGATTAGGCCTTAGTCCACCACGCTGGCCTAGTGCGGATTGGTAGACTTCACTCACCTTCGATATTCCTATAGAGAACTTCTCAGATGTGCAGGTTTTCTCACGATGTTTTCCTTCACCGTTAAAGCGAACGATAAATTCACAAAGAATACACACATGATTTTAGAAAAGTCAGAGGTGTGTGCCCTTGGGATTTGAACCTGCCGACATTCGTCTTGGCAGTCCGTTCCACACCCAACTAGGCTATCGTCGCTTACACGCGATAACACTATGCTTATATAAAACTGTCCTACACCACGTCTGTCTGTCTGAAGGCGATAAACTCAAAAACTATTGAACGGATTTCAAAAAAAAATCTATGAAGATAGTTTGAGACATATTTATTCCGGGAAAATATATAACTGGAACTTAAACCCTGAAAAACTCTTCAACGCGAGTGAAGCCGCGAGCAAAAGTTAATAATAATATAAATCATACATATCCAAAGTAATCTTTCGTTTTGATCTTTTTATCTAATCTTAAGTAATCAGGTTAGTCGTTCTGTGTAAAGTGAATCACCTTTCGCACATATTGTTACAAATAGTTTAATGTTTCTTTAAGACCGTGCTGTGTAAATATTAATACAGTTATATCTTCAGGTATACTTGAAATTATGAAATAATAAGAAAAATATATCAACAAAATTATTTCCTATGTTTACACGAATGTTAGATATTGTAATAAAACTCATCATCACTTCAGCCCTTGAATCGTCCACTGCTGGGCATAGGCCTCCACCATTGAGCGCCACAGGGTCCGGTTCTGCGCCTTCCTCATCCATCGGACTCCGGCGACCCTCACCAGATCGCCGGTCCATGTTAATGTGTAATAAAACTATTTTGTGGATTTTATCGCGGTTTTCATAATTGTATAATTGTAAAATGTAGGTAGATATTGTAACATTCACGGACGACTAAAACCTCAGTCCGCCCCGTGAACAGAAGGCTGCAGTCTCCGAGACATCGGGAGAAAATTATAGGATAAAAATTGTGATAAAATCCCAAAATAGTTTTACTTCAATTATCAACAACATTAAAGTTATAGAAACAAGATGTTCCTTGCAGGACCTCTTATTAAAGACTTTTCTTAGCTTACAGGTGCATTATGTTCTTCTGGAGTGTTAATTAGTACACGATCGAGGATATGGTCTATTGGTGAGCCAAATCCGTGATGCAGATACTGCGTTACCTTCAAACAAATATCGAACCACAATTATAATTGAACGGCGATAGCCTAGTTGGGTTTGGAATCGATTGCCGAGACGAATGTGCGCAGGTTCGAATTCCAAGGACACACAGCTCTGACTAATCTAAAGTTATGTGTGTATTATGAATTATCGCTTGCTTTAACGGTGAAGGAAAACTTCGTGAGGAGACCTGCATATCTGAGAAGTTCTCTATTGGAATTTCGAGGGTGCGTGAAGTCTACCAATTCGCACTAGGCAAGCTTGGTGGACTAAGGCCTAAGCCCTCTCAGTAGTAAAGGAGACCTGTGTCCAGCAGTGGAACGTTATATAATACAAAGCTGATATTATAATTATAATCAAAGTTATAAAGTCCAGTTTACACAAATATAAATAAGGCACCTCGAATTCAAAACCTTATTCTTGCATGACAAGATGTGTAACACAAAAGCCCTATTTACAGATAAAACAATTGAAAACAGAGCGTTACTTCTACAACAAAACAAAATCCGAACAATTAGTTCACAAAGGTCGAACGAACATTGGCCTCAAGAGAGGCAATGTCAATTATCACACGGTGTGTGACAAAAGAGCCACTTCTATACTTAGCGATTAGGTGTATAAGGCACTGTTCATAGTGAATACTAAGCATTATAGCGCTCATTAACATCACAAGCGGTATTGTTTTAAATTCTTGTCTTTTGTGCAATAAAAATTACAAAAAAAATATTATTAATATAAAATCATCTGAAAAAACTATCTATACGTATTTTAAAACAAACTCCCCTTTTTCTGAATATCTGTATGTTATCGATTTTCTTAAAATCTACTGAACAGATTTTTATGAAATTTGGCATGGAGACAGATTCAAGATCCTGGGAAGGTTAAAGGCTACTTTCTATCCCGGAAAAATATATAGCGGGATTTTTATCCCGGAAAAGTACTTCACGGGGCCGAAGCTGCGAGCAAAACCTAGTTAATCGATATAAAAATGCAAAAAATATGTTATCACAAAATTTAAATCTAGTACTTTAAAAACAAGAAAAATAGAAGGATAAATTTATTAATTAGTATCTACTATCAGAGGTATAATAAAATTTGATTATCTAATTAAAGCATTCAAAACAGTACCAGCATGTAATAAAATACTGCATTATCAAGTATTAATAAATCAATTAAATCAGAAAAAAATCTTACGATAAGAAGAAAGAAAAAATATTGGATTCTGTTCAAATTTTAACTAATGTTGTGTAGAACTTCGGGTCAAGGATTTAATATAGCTAATGTTAAAGATTCCATTTAGTGACTTTTAAACAATATTTACTTCTAGCTTTGACTCGCGGCATTTCCGGAGTAGAGTTAGAATGAGAGGGGATAAAACCCCACTATACATTTTCCTGAGATAAAAAATAACCGATGTCCTTCCTTCCCAAGGACTTAAACTATCTCCTACCAAAACTTCATCAATATTCGTTCGATAGTTTTTGAGTTTATTGCGTTCGGATAGACAGACACGGTGGGGAGACTTTGTTATAATATGTAAGGATATTACTAATATTATTTTGTTTTAAAGAGGCAATCTGGACCTGTTCTAAAAATTATGTCCCCAGTAAAGCTAATAGTAAAGTTTAAGTAACAAATTATTTTATTTTAGTTTAATCTGCTTAATAATTTCTTATGTTTACGCGAATGTTAGAAATAAAAATCTATTTTACGGATTTTTATCGCAGTTTTTTTATATCATAATTTTCTCCCGACTTTTCGAAGACTGCAGCCTTCGTGGTCACGGGGCGGGCTGAGGTGTTACTCTCAAAGTTACAATATCTACCTACATTTTACAATTTAAGCGGCGATAGCCTAGTTGGGTGTGGAACGGACTGCCAAGACGAATGTCCACAGGTTCAAATCCCAAGGGCACACACCTCTGACTTTTCTAAAAAATCATGTGTGTATTCTTTGTGAATTTATCGTTCGCTCTAACGGTGAAGGAAAATATCGTGAGGAAACCTGCACATCTCAGAAGTTCTCTATAGGAATTTCGAAGGTGTGTGAAGTCTACCAATCCGCACTAGGGCGGACAGCCCCCTGCTGCCCGCCGACGACCCCCCGATGGCCCCTATTAGTCGCCTCTTACGACAGGCAGGGGATACCGTGGTGGAATTCTCCAAACCAAACTAATCCCTCTCAGTAGTAGAGGAGGCCCGTGCTCAGCAGTGGGCAAGTAAATAATACAGGGCTGATATTATTATTATTTACTAGCTTCCGCCCGCAGCTTCGCCCGCGTGAATTTCGGACTTCAAAATGGAGCCGGTCGCGAACGTTCGAGAATGTTCGTTTTACGAAGCTACTCGCTAGGTGATTCGCTAGCCTCTAGGTGCCAAGCAAGCCGCCTGTCTGTGCGTTCGCAACCTTATATATATACAAAAATAATCTTTATAGCATGATTCAGTATTCACGCATGATGGCTTATTATTAGCGTATCTTATGTATAACATTGGTGTTTTTATACCGATTTCTATGATTCTTTTTTATGGAATATTTAGTAATGTTAACTTTTTTAATTAGGGATGACTGAGAGTGTTATAAACGTAAGAGTAGACAAATATAATGAGAAAGCTTCGAACTGCTAAGCTATCGGGAGTTACACGTGTTATTGTGAGTCAACCATAAAAGATAGACATATGCTGTCGTGGGATATTTTTACATAATTTTAAGGAGAACATTTCCGTCATACATGATTTCTGTGTAGCTTTAACCATTAAGGTTGCACACGTGATGGAAGCTTAAAAAATGGAGTAACTTCTTCCGTTTTCCCAACATTTCCCTTCACTGCTCTGCTCCTATTAATTGTAGCGTGATGAAAAGTATACTATAACCAGCACAGGAGTATGACAAATAATTGTACCAAGTTTCGTTAAAATCCGTCGAGTAATTTTTGTTTCTATAACGGTTATACAGACAGACAGACAGACAGACAAAAATTTTACTAATTGCATTTTTGGCATCAGTACCGATCCCTAATCACCCCCTGATAGTTATATTGGAAATATATTTCATGTACAGAATTGACTTCTCTACAGATTTATTATAAGTATAGAAGAAGATAGAAGAAGAAGATAGATATAGAAGAAGATTATTTTACAATTATACAACTTATTGAATTGTTTAGCTGTTGGTCATCCGATCTACACAGATTCTTCTCTGATTTGCTTATTTTTAATTTGGTCTAATAACTTTAACCTGAAAAAGAATTGAATAATACTATAAAATTCTCGCGATATAATTTATTACGCAACTCTTTACAGACCCAATAGTTAGCACGCAGGACAAATAAAAATTTCAGAGTCATTCACATTGACACCAGAGCTCAAATTGACCAAACACGAAGTCGACCGACTGCGAACTGACGCAGATTTAGCAAAGTTTACATAATAATAATTGTGTGACAGAAACAAAAAATCTGAATATTTTCGCGTAACACATTCAAAAGTAGACACTTGTGTTTCGTTTTATACATTCTCAAACAATGAACATTTTTGCGTGACACATTGGGCACTTATTTCTCTTTTAAGTCTAAAGTTAATGATGAAATACCTAATTGTTTCATTATTGTATCCGCTCTATATTTTCGCTAAACTAAATAGCTTCTTGGATCAATTTTAAAATATCTGATTGTTTTCTAAACCTCTTCCATTATTATGATATAAATATTGAATTTCCATTATTACAAACCTGGACATCCTAGCTGCATGTCCAGCAGCCTTTGAGAATGTAGACGTGAGACTGGGTATTTCAGTCCCACTTCTAAGATCGATTTATAGACCTCATCCATTATTACAAATGGATAATAAACTTAGTAAAAATTGAGATCATAGATGCATTACTACTTAGAGAATACATGAGTATACCATTCATGTCCATTAAAAAATAAATCTTAATAACAGTTCATAAAACATGATCTAGATTAAAAGATAAACTTATATGTTCCAGTTGGAGGTTTTCAAATCCAAATGAGATCAATTGAGTCACGTGTGGAGCAAGAGCTATTACGTTAGGGGTCCGACGTGTGCGGCGACTGTCGACAATTACGTCAGACAATTTTCGTTTTTTCTTACTTTCAGACGACGTGAAATGCATAAGAATCCACGGAGTTATGTATACGTAGATTGTGTAACAAATATTTGCTCTCTTTTTCAAAATAAGATACATCAGTGTGGCTATGTGTTCAAAGGAACACTTCGTAATTAAAGAATTACAATCAATATTTATCTTTACAATTCCTTCTCACCTTTATGGAAGAATACATTTTGTATTTAAACGGACAAGATCTTATAATTATAATTACCAACAAGGAATACTTTAGTCTAGTCAAATTCTCAATTCTGAAGGGTCTCTGACACATCATTCAATTGACTCATCCAGGAATCCAACCCAAGTCCACATAAACACTTCCACTAAACCAAAAAAAACAAATCATCGTAACATAACCTAAAAATACTCAGAATGACGGTATGATTAGTTCAAACGCCATTTAAGGTCGCAAATGTCAGCGGGGTCGTAGCGACTCGGGGAGGTCGCAAAAACGTCCCACGCACCGCCGTGTACGAGCAAACATGCAGGTATTGTAGGTTTGTTTAAAACACATATTTTTTTTTGGTTTTTGGTTTGTGGTAATGCTGGATGCAGGACACTTACAATAGGTCGATGTGGAAATTGGGGGGGGGGGGGGATATACAGCAGTGGACATCCTTCAGCTGATGATGATGATGAATGCAGTTAATTGAGTGTTCTATGGCTTTGATGAATTTGCATTGATGATTTGTTTTATAAGCATGACACAATATGTTTTTATGGGATATGGCCGCTGGTTAAAAAAAATGAGAATCTTTCAATTGTATTAAACGTTGATTGCAGCAATACTTTAGTAATATATAAAATAATATCCTCAATTGATCTCTTAAGGTCATTAACCAACTCAGTAATGAAATAACCGAAAAGCAGTCGCAAAATCGTACAGTTCACATATCGAAAAACATGTTTGTGTTTAATATTTATATCCAAAACAAATCCAATTCGAAATCAGATCAAACGCCAATAAAATATAATCAATAAAACTTAATAAAACATTTTCACAGCGGGAAAAAAACTTAAGATTATATGAACATAAATTATAGAGTTTTTATATTTTTTATGCTCAATCAATCCTGCACGTTAGTGCCAGTGTCCATTGAACGTTCACTTTGTCATATTTATTTATGATCAATCTGGTTCTGATTAGAGACGTAGCATACGTATATTAATTAAATTGTTAAAATCCACAATATCGGATACATACATCCGCTTATGCGGATTATTTTTATGTTTCCAACAAATGTATTTTAAATGTTTACTAATGTTTACTTAGATTCCTATCTTCTCCGCTTTAGTAAATCTTCAGCATATGGCTAACTATATACTAATGTATGTTGATTACACCGCACCTTTTCCCTAATATGTTAACACGTTGTACTTTGTTTGACTTAAGATAATTTAGGCGCGCGCTATCAATCACGTCCAACTATGATCTGATGACTGATGATATAATATGATCTTGAAATCTTTTACTTGACTGGCTCTCAGGAAGAATCCCAGGTTCAAAACCCCGGTCTGGCAAAATGATATTGAGTTTTCTAGTCAGTATACTCAGTCTTAGCCCGAAGGCCTGGCATTTGTGACCGAAATGGCAAGTATCGCCCCCTATTACATCTTGAAAAGGAATACTACGGCGGAAAATTGAGCGCACCTGTTGCGTCTCTCCCCGAGTGGCAATGATATAGTCTCATGACTATAAGCAGTTGATTAAGTTCCAACAATGCCCATAGTCTAATAAGAACACATAAAATCCACATCTGGGTATCCGCATATATCCTCATCGCATCTCTATACTTTGACCCGTGACACATAGCAAGGGTCACTGTATGAAGGTCGGTTCAGAAAGCTGTCATTTGTCACGAGTCTCGTTTTACTACTAATTACCTGTCACCGTGTTGTAGACGGATTATGACGTTCTGTTTTTGTACGTCTGCATCTACGAGTAATATTATTAGGATATTTGTTCTGAGATTCAAAGAATTATTTTTCGACGATGATTATTTCTTGTTAATTAGCGTGATGTTCTTACTTGTTTGTTCAGCGGTTTTTGGTATTTAAGATTAATTCAAAAACAACTCTTATTATAAGTGTAATAAGACTTAACA
The DNA here is from genome assembly GCF_014839805.1 of Manduca sexta. Classification (NCBI taxonomy): domain Eukaryota; kingdom Metazoa; phylum Arthropoda; class Insecta; order Lepidoptera; family Sphingidae; genus Manduca; species Manduca sexta. The sequence goes on from NC_051128.1 coordinate 10,372,918, forward strand.
CCTCATGTCGCAGCTTGGCAAGCGCAGGGGAATACCAAACAATACTTTGTAATTGAAGGTATTGGATTGTGTTTCTACTGTTTATGGGCGGTCGTATTGCTTATCATCAGACGAACGGCAAGCTCGTTTCGTCATTCAAAGCAATAGAAAAATCCTGGATCTTACAATCTTAAGATATATTAATACAAAAGGCAACCAGCACCTATTTAGACATACGGAAAAATGACAATCTTTATGATTTGTAACATACATTAATAAGACGAAAATAAGACTGGTCTAATGGAATACCTAATGGCTTGATCTACGAGAACTAATTTTAAGTTGAGCATTATGTACAGCCAGCCGCAAAGATAACTAAACAAATTCAAAATTTAAATCGCCTTTAGACTTTCGTTTTTGAATAAATAACCGTTTTTTCATGCGTAAAATAAACTTTAAAGGTTTTACATAAGGAAAAAGAATATTTCGATAGATGTAATGTATAAAAGCGTTGTGGAATTTTGAACTGCTTTTGTAGCATGACTGTACGTGTTCTGAAAACCAATTCTAAAGTTGCTATTGATGAGAGACCTATCAAATAATTTTATACAACTTGTCTTGTGTAAACAAACAGATGGAATATTTTCGAATTTATTTAAATTTTTATTTCTAAATATATATAACTCAAAGGACTGACATAGTGATCTATCAACGCACAGCCCAAACCACTGGACGCATCGGACTGAAATTTGGCATGCAGGTAGATGTTATGGCGTAGGCATAAAAGGAAAAAAACACACTCACACACACACACACACACACACACACACACACAAGAAAGGATTTTGATAAATTCCACCCCTAAGGGGATAAAATAAGGGATGAAAGTTTGTACAAATCTTCTTAGATTTTCGACTGATTGAACTGAAATTAAAGATTGGAGCTACTATGATGAAGACGTTCGCTTAAATAGGATTTTGATAAATTCAACCCTCATGGGGATAAAATTAGTTTGAACCTATCAGTACCGGGAAAATATGTAGCAAGACTTTTATCATACAGTGGACTCTTATCCCGGAAAACTCCATCACGCGGGCGAAGCCGCGAGCAAAAGCTAGTTTAATAATAAAAAAGAACGCAAATAATTTATTTGAAAAGTAACAAGCTTACAATATTAAACAATATTAACCATAATAACTGCATTTGTATAAACTTAATCACAAAAATACTTACGAATCAAACTGTTAAATACAAGCTATTTGCAAATATTTTTTTTACTTTTAGACAGATTCTATACGAAACATACATACTTACATGTTAGGTAATTTTGTTGAGCTATTATAAAACTCCCCGCCCATTCAATTTATTTAATTGCGTATTACGGAACTACTAGTATTTATTGGTCTGTAAAAACCATGTTAATCGCTGTCATACATTGACCTTTGTAATAGTTCAAACATACATTATTTTATATAGCAAGGATAATTTAAATGCCACAATTTGCGAGCTAATACTCTTAAACAAGGCCAAATTCTAGATGAGAAAAGTCGGTATATTCCAATCTATTAATGTTGTTTCCTAGCGATGTCTATTAGTAAGTTTAAGTAATTTCTTTTTTGCCAATACCCAAGGGCATACCTAGCGGATGGCCCAGGGTGGAGTGGGCAGGGCAAGTTTATATGGAGAATAAGAAAAGTATAAATTGTAGGTAAAGTCCAGAGCACATGTTCTTCCCCCACTGCCCCTCTCCTGCTTTAACAATAACATAGAGCAGAGCGTAATACAGCGTACGGAATATTAAGAATGGAATTGGTGAATTCATTCTAGTTTCGACGCATGGGAATGATCGATCAACCAAGTCAAATCAAAAACTTAGGTCTTCGGTTGCTTTACATATATGCCTAATGCGGATTGGTAGACTTCACACACCCTCAAAATTACTCTCCTCAAAATATAATTTAATCAAATAAAATTAATTTATGACCACAAAGATACGACCCGCAAACATTTGCCAAACGTTGGACAAACGTCGTCACGCTTGTGAACAGATTACGTCCTCGGCGCCCTTTCACCTGGTCACCGATATGTTGGTGCAAACATACCGCGTGGTATTTGAACCATTACACAACATAATCGGCATTAGATCGGAAATTAGTTTGCGACTTCAAGCATACAGTTTGAAATATTAAAGTAGATACTTTAATACAAGAAAGCTGTTTAATAAAGCCAAGCCTACAGAGGGAGCGAGGTTTCAAAGTTGATTATTTATACGGCGCTTCAAAATTCAATTGGATTGTTCTTTTACTTACCCGACCTGTGAAATATGAGGCTTAAAAGAAAATACCTCGATGTTGATTGATTGATTGATTGACGATTTTCGGCCATGGCGGTTAAACTCAACGGAAATCAGCCAAGTACGCAGGAGATATAGTACACAAGTGTGTGCGCAATACACAGGTGCACTCTGTTCTTTCACTATCAAACGATGTTGCTATAATACTTGCTTAGTAAAATACTCAATAGCATACTGAGATTTTAGTGTTAACTTCTAACAAAAACAAAACAACTTTTTTTATTTAAAATACAGAATGCACATGCAACCTTTAGTTATAAAATCATGTATAAATTATTAAAATGTACTTCTGACCCAGACTGAGGTCAATATTATTCGATAGTTGTTCAATTCGCAGTCTCAGCACAAGTTCAGGTCACACACGAAGCACGCGTTTGGTAAACAGGGCACGTTGCATTCCGAGCTGGAATGTTGCGTTTTCACTGACTCTGGGAATCAATGTAATCGACATTTATCCATGTAATGTTTATTCTGTAGACTACTACAAGATTATTATGTGTCTACAGGACATCAACCAAGGTCATCATTGATTCATTTTCCGTTTTAATTCGTGCTAAATGTATTAGTAAAGTTAGTTACTATTTTTACGCACTAATTTCTTATATTTTGATTCTGACTCTCATTTCATTTTATGTAAAATAAACCAAAAGTGATTATTTTAAACTGATTAGTGTTTATGTTTAAGGGATTTTATTATGCCGTAAATACCTACTTTTGAGAATTTAGAATAATTTATAAGTATTTGCTGGTGGTAGGATATATTTAATATCCGCCCAGATAGTGGCAACCGTACACAGGATGTTAAAACCCGCCAAAGTGGCCCACGTAAATGTGTCGCGTTTTGGGATCAGCCTGTGTATTTCCGATTCCAACAGGCCGGCATAATTGTGTCGACTACCGAGGGATAATCATTTCTCGTCAGTCGACTTTATATTGGACCTCACTCCGCTTATCACGTTGCAATGGGGACACTGCGTTGCACTTTTATAAAAAAAAATAGGTTAAGTTAATTTACTTTCTAACTATAAAATAAATTTAATCATGAAACTACTAACAAAACTATCATTCACTTCCATTTCAGCATTCAGACTGTTTGAACTTGATTAAGTCTTTAATTAGAGAGCTCTCGCGTTAACGTCATTGGATATGACACCAATCATTTATTTTATTCCTACTATAAACGTCTCTAATGCAACTTTATCCTTTGTATTGATAGAGTTTCAAACATAAAGGTTGGTTTATGTGTCCTGCTTGTAATGAGTTATCAAATACCTTGTCAAAATGGCGGCTATGCTCGAAGGCACTTCAGAACACCGTTAACGAAACATCTGATTTAATTGACATATAGATTGTAGTCTTTATATACTAATTAATAAGAGTTAAAATATTTATTTACTTCGCACACTCGTTTGACATGACTTGACATTAAAATGTAACCGAGTTTTAACGTCATGTATAACGTAGTTTCTTTGTTGTAATATATTTTACGAAAATATCAGTTAACTACTCAATTCATTACATATTAATGCTACTTGATGCTATCAACAAAAATGTTAACTAATACAAAACTTACCTAAACCAATTCTGATAAAGACAAATCTATTAAGGAACTGTTGTCACAAGATAAGTTCTACAAATTACTAATACTGATAAACATGTAATCAATACTTCCGTATTAATAATTTCCAATAGAACTAACCTAACCACTGTTACTGTAGAACAAATCCCCGGTTACTTATAAAAGGTGCGGATGTGAAAAATGTTTATCCTTTAAGAACTAGATAATCTCCCCTGTAGCCGCGAGCCGGGTCACAATTCCCGGGAGACACAAACGGCCACTTCGTTAGACCGGTGTCCGCATCTCGATTAAACGTCAATTAGAGCCATTGTCGCGCTCGATTCGCCTCATAAATAACCTAACAGTCAATCCGGTTCAATCCAGTTTCGTAACTCGCGTTAACGACACCGTATCCGATACTACGGTGACACTTAACGTCCTTAAGCGACGGCGCAGCGTCTCATTTAGTTCATGTTCGAAATGTAAAGCGATGTATGTTCGGTATATTGAAATAATAATTTATTGGGTTGAATGCGTCGCGCTTTCGCTGAGTAACAATGTAGTGATTTTTGGAAGTTAAGGAAACTTGTTAATGATTACGTAATTTAAAGGCAATGCTACATCTGATACAAATAGGCTTTTTTGTTTGAGGAAAATTTTCAGGAAGCAAACATTTTGATATCCAGTAATCAATGAAAATTGAGTCATTTTGTAGCATATATTTGTTGATACTCATTGCAGTTTGTTATTTGGCTTAAAGTACCTTGTAAGGGTCAGCGATTAGTTTATTCTGCGGATAGGACACTTGTTAGTAGCTATTTAAATTCTCGTTAATATTGATGTCAACATTTATTTAAACTATTTTCCTCAAAAACTAACCCACAAATCCGCCAACTCACCAAAATTACAACATATACGTACATATAAAAAAAATGTGAAACCGAGTTCAACGACTTGCGCACACGCAGTTTTGTGCAATCCGAAGCAAAGGCTGCTTAGGTATTCTGATCAGGGCCCCGCTGACACCAGGCGACCTCCCTGTGACCTGCGCTTGCACTTAGGTAAATGACCGTCGTCTATATATAGAGCGGTGTCCAGACTAGATTAACCCATTTAGCATCGGAATGTTTGCCGGCAAACATGACAGTTAGATGATTACGCGTGTCACGGAAAAATAACCTTATTACGTAGTATATATTTTTTTTTTTTATATCAGCCCTGTATTATATACTTGCCCACAGCTGAGCACGGGCCTCCTCTACTACTGAGAGGGATTAGGCCTTAGTCCACCACGCTGGCCTAGTGCGGATTGGTAGATTTCACACACCTTCGAAATTCCTATAGAGAACTTCTCGGATGTGCAGGTTTCCTCACGATGTTTTCCTTCACCGTTAAAGCGAACGATAAATTCACAAAGAATACACACATGATTTTTTTGAAAAGTCAGAGGTGTGGGCCCTTGGGATTTGAACCTGCGGACATTCGTCTTGGCAGACCGTTCCACACCCAACTAGGCTATCGCCGCTTTATATGTAGTATATAATAAGGTTATATTCCCGTGACACACGTAATGTCATGTAGCTGTCATGTTTGCCGGCAAATATTCCGCTGGTAAATGGATTAAACTAATCCAGGTTTAGATTTGAAAGAAACCTAGATTTGAATCTGTGATTAAGGTAGTCACAGTTTTGTTATTTTATGAAGAAAGAAAGAGGAAAACCGTAGTTATATACATATAAAATGCATTATTATTTATTTGTATATTACATTACACAATAAAATACACTGGGGTTATAATGTTAAGTTATTTATGCCTGCACCACACCCAGCCAAATATTTAAACAAAGACTTTGCCACACATTTGAACACAGTTACAAACACTGACCAAAGGACATTGTTCTGTGACCATACATAATTCGCCCTGGAACCAACAGCAATGGAAAAATGTTTGTAATATTTAGAATCATTAATAAATTCTCACGACATATTATTTATAAAACGGACAAGCTGGGATTTCGCATCAATCTAAAAACGATGAGATTTTGAGGTTATAATTGATAGTAAACATTGAAAGCTTTTCAATGTTCAAGGTAGATTTATAGTCCTATCATTTACGCTTTAAATACGTTTTTTATTGATATATGTACCTATCTAATATATATAAGCCCTAAAGATTCATTACTATGTAGGTATCTGATTATTTTTTACTTAAATCAGGCTATTTAAGACTTGATTCATATAATTTTTTATAAGTAAAAAGGTACCTAATTATGTAGTTATAGTATTTACATCCTCTAAGAGTACCTTTCAGATTTTATGTATTTTCTATATATACGTACGTATTCCCCGAAGAGACAGACAGAGGCGCACTTTTGAGCATTCACGCTTCATCAGAAGCATGGCATATTTTACACACTTTTGGTAGTCTCTTAGGGCATGTAGGATTAAATTAAACAAATAAAAAAATATTTTTAGTTCATATTATTTATTTCCTCATCACCTACATTGTTTTATAAAATATTATCTGAGTATTGTGCAGGAGGGTTGTTGTTATGGTATTATTTATCAATTCAGTTTTGCCAATCACAATCACCGAGTCCGGAGTTCCAACATTCTATTACAGAGCACACAGCTTCTACTAACATTGTTACAGCTGAAGTATGTATAGGCTCTTGGGCCGTGGTCCAACATGCTGTACATATAAGATCAAGGGCTACAACCTGAAAAAAACAAACAAACACATTATGCTCAAATTAGAATGGCAATATATTAATATTGTGTCACACGGAAAGCAGATTTATGTATTCAAATCTTCCAGCTGAATTAAATGTAAGAAACCTTCAAGTATATGACACACATATTTTAATCAACAATATACTTGCTAGTTAGCTCTTAAGTTGCCACAGCCACACGCTAAAGTGTGTAGTAGGTAGTATACAGACTCTGTTCGCTGTCTCCACGCAGTTACCAAGAACAGGAACTGAGGAGCGAACTAGAAGTTTGGCGGCAGTTAAACTTGTACGATTAAAGAAAAATGTGCTTACCAAACGAGGCGCTGTCCATTGTTGTATACAATGGCGAATCTGCTCGTTCTCCAACACCATGGATCCGCCAGCGGAGCCACAATTAATGCAAAAAGCAATTTCCATTTCGTATCCGTTATCAATGCCCGGTAAATTGTTACATCAGCTCACAAAGTCCAGAAATCACAGCCAGTGTATGTCGATATCGTAATTAATCGCACAGATTCTTTATAATAGCCGAATTGTCAATGATATAGTGAGAGTCAGAGAATTATAATATATTATATGGAAAGTGAGAGTCTAGTTTATTTGTCTCTGATGAGTGAAGTGTGAGTGACATTAAATTGAATTGAAAAATGAAGTAAGAATTAGGGATACTACTCGACTAGATTCTGGATCGATTATATCGATCATTTATACAAAAATCGATTTTATTTAACATAGGGTTATTTTTATTCGGAAAAATATTAAGCGGGACCCTTAGTCCCGGAAAATCTTTCACACGGGCGGATCCGATAGTAATTTAATATGGAGAGAGGGAGAGGGAGAGAAAAGAACGCTACTTTTTATATGTATAATTCATAAATATTTTGTACGACAGAAAAATAAATGTTCGCATAATATATTATGCTCTGCTATCTGTACGAAGCCAGGGCGGGTCGCTAATATAGAATCTAAATAAACAAAGTAAATCAATATGAATTAAAAACTAAAAAAAAACTTTTTTCATAGACGACTTGATCTATAATCAATTTAGTCCTAAAACTAACTACTTATTTATTTGAGATGCATCCACTGCTCGATTAAATATTATTATAATAATTAAAGAACATATCGCCTCACAAATCGAATATATTTAAATGTTTCAATAATTAATTATCGGTAATTAGATTTATCGTTTTGTCAAACCGGTACATCTCTATACACAATTAGTTGTAAACATGTCGGCGACTTTGACTTTAAGTCGTTACAATACTTTTATATATTCATTTTGGATGTAGCAGCTTGTCCGTTTTATACACATATTTGCAAATAATATAAATAAATACATAAATAATTATGGTGCTAGTCACACCTTTGTTGGTTCTAGGGCGGTTTTCGACAATGTCCTTTAAATGTGTATGGCTTTAATTTTAGGTTACCATATAATCGGTTCTCCTTCAAGCAATTCGATAACTTTGAAAGCTTTGATGTGTGGTTGAAAAACTGATACCGAATGGCAAATACGCAAACATTTAAACAAACTTTGCACAAATACGCAAATACCCGTGCCACACATGAGTTAAAACAAGTGTTCAAATATTTTTGCTGTGTGTGGCGCCCGCATTATAACAGGAAAATGTAACTTATATTCGAATAAAAAGGATATACTTTAAATCCTTTTTATAATCTATCAAAAAGTGGCTGCCTATCGGATAAAACAAAATATATATTCTATTTAAATGAAAAAAAAAACTATATGATTAATAATTACATTTTTACTAATTGAAATTTTTGGCTCAGGTACAATTTATCACAAGACTGGATCAATTTGAGACAATTTATATACCTAATCCTTTGTATATAAAACGCTTTTCATATTATTGCCTATTCTAGAGTCGTAAGGTTGCAATATTTTCGTTTCATCTCATTTAGGGTATTTAATTTTTGATTACAGTAGTTCCCAACAATTTGTCACAAACATCTAATTATCAAAAGTAAATGCGTGGCGGACAATGCACAGTTAGCCTGTGCGGATAATCACTGGCTGTTACATATGACAATAGAATTGGGCGGTCTCCATCCAACTTGGCGTAAAATTGCGCGTTTTTAAATGCTTTCTACTCACGTTGCCTTTGAACTCTTAAAATGTTGTTGACATCTGTCATAGCTGTACTTTGGCAAACAAATATCTATTCAATTATAATTAGTATTAGTACCTATTTTTGTATCGGCTTCACTTTCAGAAAATTTCGCTCTTTGCCATTGGAGTAATATGGATTAACGAACTTTGCTAACTGGCAGATAATATTCATTTAAACATTACAAAACAGACTCTAAAAAAACTTTGTTTAGGTTCAAAATTGCATATTATTTTTAAATTTTATACACATTACGTCCGATACGTAAAAAAACAATTTCAAGTATGTGGGAGTCTATCACATTAATGTTAATAAATCATGCCTTAAGTCGACGTATTAAGCAGCGTCAGTGTTACTTTTCACACTTATGTAATGTCTTATTATTGATACATATATACAATGACGTCATAGTTTGGGATTCCCTGGAGTCCTCTAAGAAAAAGTATGTTAGTGGTAGGATATATTTTATATCCGTCCAGATATCGACCAACGTATACAAGGTGTTAAATCCCGCCATAGTGGTCCGATTTCGATGATATTTGGCATGAGTTCCTGGAAAGGACAGGCCTTTAAACCCGGGAAAATATAAAGGGCGATTTTTATTCTAGAAAAATTCTTACCCTGGCAAACCCGCAAGCAAAAGCTAGTAATAAAAACAGTTTAGTTATAGTATTCTAAACAATCTTGTTTGACAGTTTGACATTGACACAAAAATCTAAATTCCAAAAGAAATGCTAACTCTATTCAAATTAGTTTCAAGGAGTGTTAATTTTCTCGGCAAACTGCGCCCGATCATTAATAACGTTGCAGACAGTCGACATAATATGACATTTATTGAAAGTTCAGAAGCGGAAAAACCTGATTCTTAATACGGTTTTGACATGAACATTCCCTTATCTTTTTATATGTAAATATTCGTGTCAGTTTAGATTAAGTTAAGCTGGGTATGTGAAGTTATTTTGCGAGTAAATGTCAGTAAGTTCCATACGTTCAAAAGAAAGTAATATTACTCTTTCTTAATTTTTCGAGGTAATTAAAGCACATGCTTGTACTAATGTAGCTTCTTACATTTGATAATTAATCATCCGCTTGTCTGGTTATTGTATCCATATCAGGTATTTTTGCCTTTAATGCTGTAGGATATATTTTATATCCGCCCTGATAGCGACCATCGTACTGGTGTTAAAACCCGCCATAGTGGCCCATGTGTGGTGTTCCGGAATCATCATCATCATCTCAGCCACAGGAAGTCCACTGCTGAACATAGGCCTCCCCTAAGGATCTCCACGTCGACCTGTTGGAAGCGGCCTGCATCCAGCGACCTTAGTTCCGGAATCAGCCTGTGTATACCCGGTTCCAACAGGCCGGCATAATTGTGTCGGCTGCAGAGGGGTAATCATCTCATCAGTCGACATTCTATTGGATCCAACTCCATGTACCATCAGGTGCAGTAGAGTCACTTTGCCGTGCACATATAAAAAATGAATTAAAATATACGCTAAAGATGTAAAGGTATTTTCAATCAACGTGGACACGAATTTAACCCTTCGGTGTCATTCTTGTGCTCTATAGTGATAGGCTCGCTCTCTATCACATCATAATATTTAAGACACGTGTTAGTGTAGGGAAGTTTCGGCCGATATGTGACTATGAATGTGGAATTTTTGAAGAAGTTTGTTAGGAGTAAACGCTGTAACCTCTGAACGAATTTAAATTATATTTGGTGCGTAAATATATCATTTCCTAGATTCACATGCTTTTTTTGTCCCAAAAATAAACAAAAAAGCTTTCAGGAAAAGGTCTTTCGTCAACGAAAATTTTGATATAAATAACCAATAATACCTTTCTCGCAACTGACCCAAGATAGTACAAGTTAATAATTTAAAACCGCTCCAGTTTATAATGGGTCTTGTGAACGTGTAATTAAGACCTTGATTCGTGACGCAACGTTGTTACACAAATGTGCTCGTATGTCATCCGTTTTGGTCTTCGAGGGGCCTTCGATTGAAGCGGGTTCGAGTTCCGCCAATCACTGGCAGGTGCGGAGTCAGGGCGCGGAAGGGGAATCAAATTCGATGAATTTTTGGTCGAAGGATTTAAAATTGGTGATATTATATGTAAATAAATATGTGGTTTAAAGAAGATATTGCAGGTGGTTCCAGTAAAGTGAATTTTTATACATATCCTGGAAGTAATGGAACTTTTTGAATACTATAAAAGTCACTACCACCAGGAGATATTTAAAGATAAATCAAAATAAAACCGGAAGAAACAAATTTCACAAATGACTGCAGAAATGAAAAAAAGCAAAACAATAAAACTTTGATGATTTTTTATTTTTATGCGAGTGTTAAACATTAAAATAAAAATCATGGCTCAAAGTCTTCGAAATGTAGAGAGAAAATTGTAACCTAAAAAACCGCGATAAAAGCCGCAAATTATTTTTATTCAATAAAACTTTAAAAAAAAAAATCCAGCGAGGTCAACCCCCCAAAACCCGAAGTGCACGCCTGGTGCGACAGTTCGCGTATTACTTTCGCTCTGATTTTTCACGACCTCTATACATCGACATGTAATCTCGTGATAATGCTCTTGTTTTTGCGCCGCGCACTTTCAAAAACACGCACTGACCAGTTTAAAATGCGAGTTGATATTTTAATTTAAATATCGGAGTTAATTAACGTCCCGGAAGGGTTATCCGAAACACGAAGCCCTGCGAAATGGAGTTTATAATTTGGATGTTATACTTACAACAATAGTTTTTAATTACCAAAAGATATGTATAAAAACTTAGAACCGGTCCCCATGGCGCTCAATGGGAGAGGCCTATGTCCAGCAGTGAACGATTCCTGGCTGATATTATGATGATATATAAAAAAGAGTTGAGACATTATAAATATGCCGTCAGAATTTTTTATTTCTATGTAAATTATAAAGCTATGACGAGTTAAATTTTTCACAAATTCTACATAAAATTATAGACACAATGCTTAGTAACAAATACTATGTCACACTAAATTGGTGTTCATCAATGAATTATACTACGTATATAATATTCAATTACTTAATTAGTGCCAATAAGACACCAAAAACTATCAAGCTATAGAATCATTAATCAATGTCACTTTTGATCAATTTTCTTTTTCAGGGATAATTTAATGACATCGTATTTTCGTTTTGTTAAGTTTGTATTCAGTTACGGCAGCAAATTATGTATTTTCTTTAATTTTTGCTTATTAAAACTACTGGCGCATAGGGTAGGCAGATCAGATTTAAGGACTTGCACCAAAAATTCGCCGAACTTGTTTTATTAAAGGTTTTTCATCTATCATTATTTGAGGCACGAATTATAAAATCCGTAACTCACAGTGTTTTCCGATTGCCAATAGATAAACAGTATCGGCATCATATTATTTATAACTATATATTAAATTACATTCTTGGGATAAAGCGATTGTCTACTCATTATGTCAATTACTATCTTTTGCCTTTGGCTCCGTCCGTGTGAAAAAATTTTTCGGGATAAAGATTCTGCTTTATATTTTCCCGGGATAAAAATCCCATTACACTCAGAAGAACCTAGCTTCCTATAAGTGAAAAAAAAATTAAGAACTCTGGATTAATTTAGTAAAAATATTTGTAGTTTCTGAAATTAGCACGTTCAAACAAACAAACTCTCCAGCTTTATATATTAGTATAATTGAGATCATTTGCGAGCAAATGAGCGTTAACCCAATATTATATATCAAATAAACAAAAGACAAATAAGCCTACTTAATCTAAGCGACACTATATCTATCACGAAGCATCAAGAAACAGCTTGGAAACCTTCCAAACTAAACCAGACTGATTGTTGGCGCCTAAATAACCTTTACTTCTTGTTTTAAGTAACTATTATTTCAAGCGTTTTTATTACGTCTATTTATATAAGTGATAGTCTAGTTGGAAATGGAACCGACTGCCGAGATGGTTCGTAGGTTCAAAACCTAAATTAACTTTTTGAATTTGTGTGTGTATTTTTTGTACTTGATCGTTTTAACAGTGAAGGAAATAATCGCGAACAAATCTACATACCAGAGAGTTTTTTATAAGAATTTTGGCGGTATATGTATGCCAAAGAGCACTAGGTAGCTGTGGTAAGATATATTTTCATTATTAATTATTAATCCGCCTGGATAGCGACCACTATCCACAAGGTTTTAGACCCCTCCATAGTGGTGCACGTAAGTGTGTCGCGTTCTGGGATCAGCCTGATACGGCTCCAACTGGTCGGCATCTTGTCGACTGCGGTGATAATCATCTTTCGTCAGTCGACATTCTATTGGACCTCACTTCACTTACCATCAGGTGCTGTGGGATCATTTCCGAGCTAGTATAATAAAAAAAGAGAAGAACATAGTGGACTAAGGCAGCAGTATAATATCACCGTTAGTACTTAATACAAGACCGGCATTATACAAATAAATATACATAGATCTATTTATAACAGTATAAACGTTTTCGGTATACATATTTCATACGTTGTCCTTTAAAAGGACATTGAATTACCTTGAAAAAAGTCCTTTACGTAACACGAAAATTTTCCTTTGCGACCGATGAGGTTCCCGCATTCTTGATCCTTGTTTTTTTCCATTGCGTGTTGCTACGTGTAAATAATTTGTCTCTAGATATTTCTTCGTGGGTCAATAAAAAACACAAATAATTAAACTGCGATAACTTGTCTAATAAGTGGCCCACGTAAGCGTGTTGTGTTCCGGGATCAGCCTGTGTATATCCGGGTCCAACAGGCCGACATTATTGTGTCGACTGCCAAGGGGTAACCTCTACCTGTTAGTCGACATTCTTTTGGACCCCACTCCACTTACAATCAGGTGCAGTAGAGTCACTTTGCCGTGCAAAGAAATAAACCAATATTTAATATAATAGAATAAAAGAACTACAAAGAAAACTGTAATAAACACTTTTCTAAATGAGATTCAAATTGCCGATATACATATTGACCACGTCAGATTTTTATATAAGTATACCATACTTCACTTAAGCAAATTATTCTTAGTATTTTGGCTTTGTTGAAGTTCACAGATGCTTTACTAAAAATAAATAAATAAAACTAACCACTCAAGTTGTAAGAAGCATCTTCATAAAGCATTAACGAAAACTCACCTTTCCACGTAATAAATAGATATCAACACTAGACAGGCCCATAAATTCGAAAATCGAAAGCATGACCCTTTTCATACATAAATGTCATGCACCTCAGTCATCCATTCACATTGATGGTATCTTAACCAGTCCAACCCATACAAAAGCTATGAAGACATTCATAGCATTCCATGAATATTACAAAATTTAAGTCGAATAAACAAGAAGTATTTTACGTCATCGAACTATAAACTCAAATGATTGCCTATGGTATAAATTTTCACGTCGCGTTAGAATTTTCGAGCAATAAAATAAAATAGAACATGAACGAATGAACCGAAACACGCAATCGCATCGTAGGTATGTCTCGTTTTTTACACTATTTCGATTAAACCAGTTCAAAGAGCACACGAATTTGGTGCGGTGGAAAAAATATGAGGCGAACTGGGTTCCGTAGTTTTGACGTATTGAACTATAAAAACTGCCAGTATTTATTTTTATTTTAAGAAAAATAGTATTTATATATTCAAAAGAATACAACGTGTTCTTAATTTAAATTAACATAAAAACAACAATTAATTTACAACCAATTATGGTTGTAATGGAACAGAGTTAACACGAGTATGTTTATTAATGGATAAACCGGCATATTTAAGTAATAAAGACTTTTCTCGTATACATTATGAGCCATTACCGATATTTTAATCTTAACATTACCAATTCCATTAAATATTCTATTAGTTTAGTTTAAATAGGTAAAACAAAAGATAACTTGAGTAGTTAACAGCAGCTATGTAACTTAAACTAACTTAATGCTTAATTTAAAACTGTCTTGACTGCGTCAGTAGCGTAGTCTTTTACGGTACGACTGCAGTGCTGACGTCTAGGGTTCGAGCCCCAGGTCAAGCAAAACAATATTGAATTTTTCTATTCAGTATCAGCCTGGAATTTCGAATTTGTGACTGACATAGCGATCCTATCAAATCATGGGACGGAAGGTCGTGTAACGACGGAAAATGCCTTTGCCTAACCGTTTGGAGATAAAAGGTATGTGAGTGCGTATGTATGTGTGTGTGTGTGTGTGTTAAAACTAGATAAATTTCGCGGCTCCGTCTATGTGACAGCCAATTCCCAAAAGAGAGTCGTACTATGCGCATTTTCGGAATACAAACAGCCTATATTCCAGTACATAATAAGCCCATATTATATTAATGTAAGTTGTTTTATCTATGTGGAAAATGGCATTTAAATATATTCAGCGGGTAATGCACGTGTCCTCACAAGTAGCAATATCAGATTAAGATCGCGGCTGAAAATCTTTTCCTGCAATAGAAATTCGACTGCGCCATTTTCCTAAATAAAAAAGTTTACACTAATCTAAGACATTCGTTTCTTTAACAAACAAATAACTCTGGCATTCTTAACATAAGTTTAATTTACCTTCCCCGAGGTAATTTTTGTGCACTCGGTCTCCACACCGAATGCACGCCCATGTACGGGGGGACATTTGTCGTACCTCTAAGCACACAGTTAAATGTATATGCCTCTTGGCTTCCAAATTCAAATTGAGGTCTATAAGGACTCGCGAACATTTCCCTTTCTTCCCCCCTTGCACATCTTAATATAGTTCCTTCTCCTTCCCCCACACTCGCTTCCGAGCTATCCCCTCTCCTTGGGGCTACTGTGGTTACTAAGCTGGGGGATCGCCTATATCCCGTTCGCAGGTTAACCCGGTGATAACCATGGTGGCTCTACGAAAAAAATAGTTCAGTAGAATTCTAATCTCTCTCTCTCTAATCGTTCCCTCAATGCTGAGGTCGAGTCTTGGACAGCTGATCGTCAGGCATGACGGTCCTCCGCCAGATGCAGTGCTTCCAGGATAGTCATGGCCGACCTAATATAGTTCCTTCTCCCGCCCCACACTTTCTTAGCTATCCCCTCGCTTCCCTTTGGGACTGGCGGTTGCTAAGCCGGGGGATCTCCTATATCCCGTTCGTAGGGTAACTCAGTGCCAGATGCAGTGCCTCCGGGATAGTCATGGCTAGCGTCTTGCTTATTTCGAATAATACTATCGAATAGAATTCTAATACAAAACTAAAATGATCCTTGCTAACCCTAAATCATCACTTGCCAGAGATTCGTGAAGCCACTTGCCGACCCCACCTGTATCCGAAGCGAATCGTTCAAAAATGTCGTTTAAAAACGCGAAGACACTTGATCCATTGACGTTGTACGTGACCTACCATCGCCGCTCAAATATGTCGCATTCGACAAAAAACTGTCGTGAATCGACATCACGTTTCGAGTTTCGACACCTATTTGACGCTATTAGTATGTATAATTGTGCGTCGTAAAATATTCTTTATTATAATTGTCGTAAAAACTAATTGACCTTGATGTATTGAAATGGCACATGAACCCTTTAAGTGGCTTAACATGATTTATCGCAGATGTTTTTGTTGTATGCCAGAAGTACCTACTTAATGAGGTTCTTATAAATTGTAGTTATGATTACATTAATTAAGAACTGTAGCAAAATCTATGATAGGCTTATAGTATATCATTTCATTACATATTTAAATTAAAAAAAAATATACGTTTTCGATTATTTTATGCGTCATGTTTGTTTTTCTTTATTTTTTTGGTGCCTAAACACACAACTAAATAATTTAACATTAGTTTCAACATAAAGTCACAGAGTGGTGAATATTGGATACTTAATATTCCTAATTTCTAAGTTCCAAATAGATTTTTGAATAATTTAGTTATAACAAAGCGGTGGCAAATCTCCGTTCAACTTCGACACGGAGCAGGAAGCCATCATCTGGTGCATCTACCAAGGTTCCCATCGATCAGTCACGTCCTGCGGTCGAGCCGAGTTCGTCGTGTTTGGAGACAACTAACAATTTCTTTTGAACTAGCCTATTACAATCCAAATGTTAGTGAAGTATACATACAGTTCGATTTTAATTCAACAAAGTAAAGTAGGTTTTATTTAATATTATGAGTACATTCACCTCGATTCATTATTAGTTTTATATAATAAAAGACAAACAAAACTATTTTGTTTTTACACATTAAGAAAAAAGTCAATTCTGTGCCTTTGCACTTCACTAAAAAAACAAAAGTCGATAGAAATAATATCGAGTCAGCTAGAATCTGGCGTGGTCGCGACCTCAACGCCACCTGCCGCCGACGGCGCGGAACGGCCGGCAAAAAAATAAAAGCGATCGTCATCTCGGGTTACCGCCACCACACTTCTCACAGGCGTCTTGCTCTTATTGCCGGACAGTTCATCAAGTTATTTTCTCTTTCGGAAATTCAAAAATGGAACAATTACTTTTTTATTACTTTTATCTAGTATCAAGATTCTTATAGAACTTTGTAATAAAATATATACTATTACTTTATTACATAAATTAATGACACATACGTTATCCAATGACATAAATCTTATACAATATAAGTGTCGGGTTTTAGCAACAAAAAAATAAAAGCCAGCGACGTTGACATACGGAAAGACGGATGAATATTCTCTTTACATAGAATTTATTGCTATGAATAATGTATTAGAATAAACGCAGAACATTAATATTCCCATCATGCCCTTTTCTTCGCAAGAACACAGGTGTATACGAAAATATACCGTTCAAGTCACTTCTAAATAGAGCATCCACTTTTGCATCATTCCCAAAAATGATAGAGTAATAAATTGGCAATCAAACTGTTCTCAGTAGATGTTTGTTTCTTTTTAAATTATATTCATTTATTTCGAAGAAGATTCAAGCAAATATTGAGATAAAGAGCATTAAAGGAATCTATGTTTAAGTAGAGCACCTAAAAATAGAAAGAAAAGCGATAAAAGTGACAGAAAACTAGGTAAAACCAACTCAACCCGAACTAATTACACAATATTCAATATCTTCGAAAACTAAGTTCCTGTTCTTCTAATCTAAAAACGTCACCAAGTATCAATATCTGATATATCCGTTGTCTCCAACCCGTACGTATTGTAGCACGTACGTACGTAAGGTTATGCGGATGGCCGCACTCGTGCGTGCGCGGACTACACAAGCCTGGCCCGAGGTCGCGCCCGGCCGCCCGACCCGTGGAATGCCTACATATTTATGCCGCAAACGCCGGCCAAAATTGACATTTGTTGCGAAAATATCGCTTCGTATCGTCGTGTTTTCGAACGTGACGCTACGTTGTCGTTTTGTTATTTCGAATTTCGAATATTCGAAATTTTTGATTTTATTTAGGAACACGAGTTTAAATTGAATTTTGTTGTGTGTATTGTGAGTACAATAATACGTAAAATTAAACGAAAATATCGTAGTCATTGCTCTAGAAACCTTCATAGAAGAAATTGACTTATCACTCATCAGTCGATGCAGTTTTTACAAGCATCTTTAAAAAGAATTTACGAAATCCTTTCCTGAATATTTAGATATTTGAATTTGAGACTTTGTCTTTTTGAAATTAAAGGATTTCTAATCGAGAAACATGTTTGATTCCCGTATGGGTAATTAGGGGATTGTTTATTATTTTACTTACACAGCTATCCAAACTGTCCTTTTATAAAAACGCCCGTAGGAATAAGACAGATGTCCCAATAAACGAAATATCATCCCCTGACCTTAGACACAATTCTCATTATCATTATAAAACTATTTTTCGGATTCTGTCGCGGTTTCTATAATTTTCTCCCGTTTAGAAGACTGCAACCTTCATGGTCACGGGGTGGACTGAGTTGTTGGTCGTCCAAAAAGTCAGTCACAAGTTCCTAAACATTTCCACACTAACCTACAACCTTGCACATATAAACCGTTCTTTGTTTTCAACCCTAATCAGTGGCTTAATATACTCATCAAACTCTCCTTAAATTAAGTAGATATATAAACCATTAGTAGGCGTAGCAAATACTATTCTCTGAGGAGGTCTGCGCCCCCCCCCTACAAGTTTATAGAAGAAATTGATTGATGTCCAGTCTGCTGCGCCGTGCCACCCGTACGCCTCAAATAGCTTAATGGCGTAGGAAACTTGTTTAAAAACACTGCTTTATAATATCTTTTTTTATAATCTAAAATCTCTAGTGATTTAATCATCTTTATTTTTATATTATAGGTTCTACAAGGGTTGATTGGGAAGGTACGGATGAAGTACTCTGGTACTGAATAAATGAGCCTAACAATCTTTTGACTTACGAAAACTTTATAATTTAAAATAAGTTATATTTTTATTGGTGGCATTTTATGCAGTCATCCGCCATGATTATTGAGATTGTTGGAGGAAACAACTTGCAGAATAATATATTATTTAAAACTAGCTGCCCCTTCGAACTTCGTACTGACTAACAGTCGACATATTGACACATCAACTCAATTGTTTTTCTTTTCCGGTACCCCTCCACTAACACTTAAACTTTATGGTATGTTATGAAAGTTCAAATTGACTTTAAGTATTATTACGAATCTTTTTTGGGAGTATAGAAAAGTGTTGCTTTTAAACTTTTTCAGGCAATTTTTTATTTTTTTCTCTCCGTTAGAACCATTCTCGTACTTTAAGGAATATTATAAAAAAACCAATTAGCGAAATCGGTTCAGCTGCTCTCGACATTTGCGCTTAACAAGACATTCAGCGATTCATTTTTATATTACAAGATGTATTTAGGTATCCCTGATACGTGATGACATTCCAATGACATGGCAACGGATAATAGATTGTAACAAAAAACATATAAAGTTCATTATTTTTTGCATCGACATTTGAGTCAGATTGACATGTCAGGTATGTGCAAATAATACGCGTCGAAGCGGGACGGGGCCCGGCGGTCGCGAGTTCAAACCGCGAACTATCGGGTTCCCGCCGCAACACTACACCCGTCTTACGGACACATACATATTTTTACATATACTTGCATAATCCAGATAATTTCGTGTTTAGAATCTTGTACCGATATTTTAAAAAGGAGTTCACAATATTAATGTGTGAAACAAATTGATATAATGTTGGTGCAATACATTCCATTTATAGAAATATAAAAAAAACATAGACGTAAATATCTTTATAGATGCAACACTGATAATAACTCCTTTCTTTATACAAACCACTAGACTAATTTCCTTCATTTATACCAATACATATTGACAATCAATATTTTTAGGTTATCAAACCTATGAACTAATAAATAAAATAAAAATTCCTCCTTCCCTTCCTGTCGCTCACAACTCACAAGCAAAGAAGCGCGTAGAAATGGCGTCGGTCGTCCTACATCCGATTCACTCGACCCATCATTGTACGCTTGAATATTTAACGACGCACCGCCGCCGGGGTGACGCGTGTGTCACTCCCGCGCACGCCATCATCAATCGCAGGGCTGCCACGAACTTGTTATTTATATTGGATTTTTTTAAAAAGCGTCAATAGCCTAGTTGGGTGTGATGGACTGCCGAGACGAATGTCCGCAGGTTCAAATCTCAAGTGCATACACCTGTGATTTTTCTAAAAATAATTATATGTGTATTTTTTGTGAATTATGGCTTGCTTTAACGGTGAAGGAAAACATCGTGAGGAAATCTACATACCTGAGAAATTCTCTATGTGAATTTTGAGGGTGTGTGAAGTCTACCAATCCGCACAAGGCCAGCGTGGTGGACTAAGGCCCAATCCCTCTCAGTAGTTAGTGGAGGCCCGTGCCCAACAATGGGACAGTATAATACAGGGCTGATATTATTATTATTATTGTTTGTTATATACTACTAATGAATACTGGCGAAGAGTGCGGTTTCCGAAAAGTAAACTGCCACAATGTAATATACATAAATAGTCTGTAAATTGTTCTAATGATTATAATTAGATTTTACATAAATTAGTAAAGGGAAATCGGCAGGAATCGGGTTATATAAACCCTTTTTTTTTCTCTTTATTTATTTAGAGGCTTTGAGTCTCTTAGAAGACTATGCCAGCCCCATTGAAAAAAGAAACAATAGTACAAATCATTTTAAATTAATTGCAAATGAGTGTATAATAGGACAGCTGCGTCAGATTGAGGCTCTGAGAGAATACTCTGGAAGATGCCAATGTCCTTAAAGTTTATGTTATATAGACCCTTTGCCACTGCTAATTAATAATCGTATATTCTACGCATTTTCATATACATGCATTATGATTATATATTATAATATCTTTGCTATATCGCAGTACATAAAATGCAAATTTTCTATTGACATTCAGTCTCATAAGGCTTAGTAATACAATTATAAATTTAATTCACTGACATCAATGTCCCCCACCTTAGACCAATAAAGGTCGCCAACAGAATATATTTGGCTGCAAAACAAACTTTACAACCGTGATTAGATATTACCAGAAAAGGAAAAGCTATTTACATGTTGAAAAAAAATCTAAACAATAGCTACGCAGTTCCAATTAATTTTTTATACGATAAGTGTTTAGTTTATGATGATAAGTGGAGTGGGGTTAAATAGAATGTCCGCTGACAAGAGATGATAACCTCGGCAGTCGAAAAAATATACATAAGCTAATCCCGGACCGCAACACACGTGGGCCACTATGGCGGCTTTTAACACCTTGTGTACGGTGATCGCTATCCGGGCGGATATAAAATATATCCTACCGCCAGCAATTTTCAAGGCTCATTCATTGCTTTTCCATTATTTTTTCCGGAAGTTGCTATTTGAAGTCCTGATGCTTACGAAATACCCTCACGCTGTAAGTATCCATAAGGAGTGCACTAATTAACCTTTCGCCTGAGGAATGTCGATTACTTAATGTGAATAGATGAAAGGCTTATCTGATCAATATACAATCTAAGCATAAGGATGTAGGTATAGTCAGTGCGTCCTATGCCGTTAACGCGGGCAAATCCGTCTTTTTGCAATTACGGGCGTTCTAATTAAAGGAGAGCCTTGGAAGCCGAATAGGTAAAAGAATAAAAAAAATCCCGTATGTACCTATACAGCTATCAAAGCTGTCCTTCGATAAGAACATCCATAATTGCTAAAAGACGAATATACCCTAGTAGACGGAATAGGCCCCCTTAATTTAATTTGTAAGCTAGGAGCGCATATATGTATTTGATTATTGATGTCATCCTAATAATAATAAAAGTGTTATTTATATATTTAAGGAAGGAAAATAAACAGATATAATCTTTAGTTCGGACACATTAAATAAACTTCAGACTTATAACCTAGATATCTTGAAGTGACGAGTGAAAAGTTATCTTATACGCAAGTGTGCTCCACCGAAGACCACATCACCACTTACCATCACCAAGATAGTTGTCAAACGCAAGCCTATGCGCTATAAAAAAAAATAATAGACTTCAATCTCAATGACTGTGACATAGTTAACTACACACTCATTAATGTACAAATATGTATGTCAATTAGTTTTTGTTTAAATAAACCAATTTGTCTAAAAAAACACAAAATCAGTTTCGTCTTATTTCCTAGAATCGTTAAAGCTTTAATAAAAATAGTCATCAACTTCTTGCTAATAGATAAATTCCTAAAAAAAAATGCAAAATAAATTTCGTTTATTTCTTAACATCATTAAAGCTAAAGAAATACAGTCATCAACTTCGTCGTCAATAACACCTCTTGATAAATATTAATAACATTGGAACGGGCCAAAATTTTGGCCACATTTGACAGCCCTGCAGCGACACCTACAGGCCGCGGCGGGTACCACTTCCGGGATGACGCGTGACTGACAGCAATGGCAATAAGGCAGACAATAATGGTTTTACATTTAACTCGGTTATAACTTATCAATTTAACCCTAAGCGAGTCGTTGGAATCTATTGACGTCTTATGTTCTTATATTGTTTAATAATATCAGCCCTGTATATACTGTCCCACTGCTGGGCACGGGCCTGCTCTACTGTTGAAAGGGATTAGGCCATAGTCTACCATGCTGGCGTAATGCGGATTGGTAGACTTCACACAGCCTCAAAAGTCCAAAAACATCTCAGGTATGCAGGTTTCCTCACGATGTTTTCCTTCACCATTAAAGCGAACGATAAATTCACAAAGAATACACACATGATTTTTTAGAAAAGTCGGAGGTGTGTGCCCTTGGGATTTAAACCTGCGGACATTCGTCTCGGCAGTCCGTTCCACATCCAACTAGTCTATCACCGCTATTTTTTTATTATTTATATAATTATATTGTTTGATTTACACCAAATGCTTCGATGATATAATTGACGCTTCTGATGTAAACCATCAAATACTAGGTTTGATTTGCTTTTCCTTATTCTATTTTCATTTGTTACTGACGTAACACATCCCAGTGCGTTGGTACAAAAATTGCCTGAGTTTTAAAAACTTTTGTGGATCTATTCTCAAGTAAATCGTATTTAAACTATCACAGTGTTTCCGGATTCCGAACTCCGGACCTTCCGGTCATACCACCCAAAATATACAAAATCACTTCAGCTGTTTAACGATTTAAAAATTCAATTATACAACGCTTAGCTTTATAGACGGTAGGTACGGACAGAAGGTTCAAAGGTTTGAACAGAATGCCATTTGACCCAACATATCAATATGCAATGCTTAATTTCTGTACATTGACTTAGGTGACTTCCTTAATGACAATTAATTCAATGACCCAATAAAGTAATTACAGCATATTCAGTGTATAGGTATTAAATATAAAACATTGGAATAAAACTATTTTTCAGATGTTATCGCGGTTTTTTATTTTATTTTGTCCCGTTTCGTAGACTGCAGCCTTTATAATCATAAATGACTGACTGCAAAGTCTTCGAACGCCGAGAGAAAGAAATGATATAAAAAATCGCGACAAAATCCGCAAAATAGTTTATTTAAATGTCGACATTTGCGTAAACATAAGAAATCATTATTAAACATAAAATTCAATACAACATGAAGATAAAAATTGCAAACCCAAATTAAATTTGAAACCCATCAAATAACCTAAAACCAATTTGCAAACTTCCTCAAGAAAAAGCCACACATTTGATATTACTCACAGCGCAATTAAAAGAGAATTGTACCATCTCGTTGCCAAGCTATGATAAACGCAATAAATAGCTACTTGTAGTAGCTTCATTAAAGGTGCCATTAGCTGACATTTGGTACTCTCGAATTCAATAATAAGTGAAGTAATTGCGTTCGCACGGCGGCGTCACACGACCCGACTAATACCACGAGACGCCAATTACGCTATTACAAATTATAATTGATATCGATGACGTAAAACGTCCGTGCCTCCCTGGCAACTACGTTTCTTTGCAACTTATAATTTATTTCAAACTAGCTTCCGCCCGCAGCTTCGCCCGCGTGGATTTCGGGTTTCAAAAATGGAGAAGGTGCTCAATTTGTCGGGATGTTTTTTTAATTTATGGTGGTATGCAGGTGGTCCGATTGTCCGGTCAGGGTCTGATGATGGGATCCTGGTGAAATCGAAGGAACTTTTAACCATTAAGGTTGCACACGAAATGACGGAAGCTTAAAAATGGAGTAACTTCTCCCGTTTTCCCAACATTTTCTATCACTGCTATGCTCCTATTAATTGTAGCGTGATGAAAAGTATACTATAACCAGCTCAGGAGTATGAAAAATAATTGTACCAAGTTAAGTTAAAATCCGTCGAGTAGTTTTTGTTTCTATAACGGTTATACAGACAGACAGACAAAAATTTTACTAATTGCATTTTTGGCATCAGTATCGATCCCTAATCACCCCCAGTTATTTTGGAAATATATTTCATGTACAGAATTGACCTCTCTATAGATAGATATGCAAAAGTAGCTCAAAAAATGTCCATAACGAAAACATGCATTTTAAAGTAAAACAAAAGAAATAATATCGTGAAGCCAACCAAATAATAACTAATGATATATTAAATTTTGTGACTGTTCAATTTAGTCGGGTCCGCGATATCACTTTTGTTGAGTTTCAGAACGCGACATTACATTATTATATTCTGTGCTCCAACGCACACTGCTTTGATGTTAGGAACACACCTACATTGCTTAGACAACAGTGAACTTTATACAATAGCAATAAAGCTCAAATTGACTCTACGTATTAGTTAGAAAACGTTTGTATGGGAAATAGAAAAATGCTGTTTTGAGGATTTTCCCGGCAATTATTCGAATTTTTCTCACCTTTTAAACCTTCCCTAGACCTCCACGAATAATTCAAGACCAAGATAAGATAAATCCGTTCAGCCGTTCTCGAGTTTTAGCGAGACTAACGAACAGCAATTCATTTTTATATATATAGATAACCAACAAAATTTGTGGACCTACGGAGCGACATAGTCGTGAAATAACGACTCAGTACCTTAAATAAAAGTAAAAAAAAATATCTTTATGATATCAATTTATGATAACTGGCATTGAAAGTAACTTTATTAACCGTGATAATCATGAAATGGAGTTGGAAAAATGTCAATTAGAAAGATCATAATATCAATGATCTTTACAATGATGAAAATTAATATAGAAAAAAATCGTAAAATTTTAAAAATGTTACAGAAAAAAATCAATGTATTGTCACAGCACAAGAGCATTTCCCTTTCATTCACCAAACATTCTAATCTTGATGATCTTTACAAGAATTAAAAAAGATATCGACTAATTTTAAAAAAAATACAAAAAAGAAATCAATGTACAACACAAGAGTATATCAGCATTTCCCTTTCATTCACCAAGCATTATCTAAACAATACTGTCAAACACGACAAAGATTACGTGATAAGTATTTTATATGACGCGCTAAAGTCAAGAGAAATGCTGGAATTTGACCCGACCTTAGTGACTAGTGTCTTCCTGGACATCTTTATAACGCTGACTTTAAGAGAAAAGGTGCTAAACACGATTTAACAAAGTTTAATGGACTAAAAGCTTGTGCGCGGAACTGAAATTCAATCGCTTATTTACGTTGCTTTTATGAGATGCTTGCTTATTCTTTGAAAGGCTTTTTAATAAACATCGATTATTCTAAGGCGCTTTGTTTTTTTTTTATACATAATAATTATTTAAGTTGTGAAAGAAAACGACAAAGCCGTGGTTAGTTAAGGCATTGTCATTTCTTGTGTTTACTCGAATGAAAGACGTTGAAATTAATCAATTTCCTGAATTTTAGCGTGGCTTTTTATATTATAATTAGTCTACCATGTGACCATGAAGGCTGCAAAGTCTTCGAAATGTTGGGAGGAAATTATAATATAAACACCGCGATAAAATCCGAAAAATTGTTTTATTTCAATACTTAAAACATTGGTTTACAACATTTATTTGTGCGTTAGAAGAAATCTATAAGAAATACATAATAAAATAACTACGAAATCAATAGTTCATTAAAAACTAGCTTTAAATATAATTCAATAAAATTGAGATTAAAAAGGCAGTTTATTATAAAATAACAAACCTTTTGTAACACGAAGGCTTCAATTAATTACGTGTCGCATTTGAAAAGGGGAAGCGGATAAAAAAGAACTGAAATCCCTTTACGTCATAATTGACGGCTTTCAACTTATAACCTCGTGTATTTATGGCTTTTAGTACCTCTATCAAAGCCGGTAACACACAAAATGATGTGACGCGCAGTGTCACGATGTCATGCCCTGATATTGCAGTTTTCACAAAGTCATACTAAATTTTTTCCGCCTGACCGTGCACTACGACGTCGTGCAAACCCGTTTTTGATAACAATCCCCTAAATCTTTTAGTTTTATATTAAACGTTTAGTATCAAACTTCCGTCTTAAAGTCCACTTCAAACTTGTAAACAATTTGTCAAAGAATAAAAATTTTCTATGTAATTTATACTTATATGGTATAATAAATACCGTTTAAATAAACAATCCGAAGTTACTACCGCTGTATTTTTTAAATGCTCATTTTTATAACTAGACAATAAAATATTCTGAACTTTGCAAAGTATATTCACAAGTATGATCTAAAGTTCTATTCTGTTTTTCAACATTGTTTTATTTTCCTTTTGTCAATGATAAATAAAAATATGGTTTACATTAATCTTGTAGCTATAAACCAAAAGACAATTGTGTATAAAGACAGGTTCTGTAGGTTACGTTTAAGATGTTGCCAATAAAAAATATCGATAATCTAATATTTTTAATATTGTTCAAAATACACCAGAGTGTGGGAATTCTATTCTACATTATTTGTAATTTACAGGTCCTTATAATAAACAAAATAAATCCAAATCACGCCTTTATCCCGAAGGAGAAAGGGACGTATATCCAGGAAATCTACTTACAAACGCTTGATAAAAAAGGGTAAGTAATTTTTTTTTCCAATTACACTGCCTTCACCAGATGTAATGTAAACAATCATCAACTCAGTAGTCAATGTTTTTACTTTCTTGTTCATGTACATCACTTCTCCATACCTTACGTAATTCCTCATTGGAATTAACAACCGTAAATTTATATTAAAATAAGGTCCTAAGAAAATAATTATTAGAAGAACTGGTTTTTTTCTGAAACTAAGCTAGTGAATACCTATTTAATGTAAAGAAATCTTAATTTTTCACTAGTCTTGTAATTGTTATTAAAGTAAACAGCCATACACAGTACTTATGTTGTATATATTTAGGTTCTCGCGATTCTGTTCCTTCTCAACCGACTTTTAAAAAAGGCAGAGGTTATTAATTCTTCGTATGATTCTTTCATCCTTTCTTGTATAATTCAAGTGATTATCTTAATTCGTATGTTTGAACTAAACCTATATAATAAACAGCCATATTTGCTTTACAAATTGTAGTAATAATATTTGTCGTTCCATAATCGATGATAATATTTACGGAAATAATTTATTAGATATATATACTTATAATACAGATATCTACTATAATATTTGTGTTGTTTTAAAGAATATATAGAAGCTATATACATAGATAATATATCTTTGTGGGTAGTCTATATACCTATAGCTCATGTGGGATTACTACCGGCTTCCTTTTAGTAATATATATGAAACTATTAAAATAAATGATATTAATAAACAAATAATTAATATTTATAGCATAGTGGGCTAAAATCTAATTATAATTAGTATTAGCACCTACATTTGTATCGGCTTCTCTTTCGAAAAATTCACCCTTCGCCACAGGCTATAGAAGGATATCGATAAATAATTATTAATTACCAACTGTAACATCAAATCTTAAATAATTTGAAATTTCTTAAATAATTTTTCTTATTGTTTGTTGTTTGCCTGAACAATAAACAATAAGAAACTAATTGACTATTGTACATAATCAGTTTCCCTGTAAGCAAATAGTTTTGACTTTAATTCTTCACTAAGGCCTTATATAATGTATAGAGAATCTAAGTAAATAATGTAAACAATTTATAAAACGCTTAGATAGATTAACAAATACATCATGCTTTAGCTAAATGCGTAACAAAACTATTACGCACCAATAAAAAACCTCTTACGATATTTACTCTTATTGATAGCCAATGATTATCCGTTTAATGCTTTAATAGTGCTAATATATCATTGAAGAAAAAAACGTAAACGAAAAACTAATGGCACACCTTACACGGCATACAACAAAAAACCAAATAAAAACTTGGACCGAATTCTGAAAAAAGAAACGCGTAAACCCTCACCTTTTACGTATTTCCAAATATAATCGTCCGCCGAAATATTCCTCAGCTTGACGAACTATATCAAAACTTGCGCAAAAAAGTCACAAATTAATCACTTTCTAACACTGTCCACTAGCACAGTCCGACCGATTGGAACATTAAAAAAAAAAACGCTAAACAATGCAGTTTCACCAGGACACCGAGCACAATGTTATCGAGTCAAATGTCAGCGCAGTTATCAGTAGTCAATTAGCATTCAAGTGGCACACGTGCGTGGAAGGCACGGGCAGTGCGCGCCACCGAGACGAATACGACTAAAGCGCGCCAAACAAACGGGCCGACTGAAACACGCCGAGCACTGAGTCACAACTACACTCGCACAACAGGTGAAAACGCAACAGTGTGTACTGGAGCCGCATACGAGCGACCCTTATGCGGAGGTTACACAGGTGAGCCGCGGCGTGTGCGTGCACCATTTTGTTCGCGGTCGGGTTGTGTGCGTGCACACAGGTCTCCACAGATATCTTTCGTATCGCAACGTAATCACACGCGGCATGTCATGTGTGTTGCCTACCTCTGCCCGCTACTTATCAGTTTTGTTCTTTTAGGGTGGTATCAGAAACTGTATCGCGGGCCCAGTTCGCTCGCTTATGTCGAAATAAAACTGCAGTGTTGACTCTTTGAAAATGACCTTTGCAATCGCATACATAATAAATTAATGGTAATCGATTAAAAGGATGTTTATGCGAATGCTGTTTGATGTTAGTTTTCCGAGAATTTTCGTTGGTAACAATAGGTAGCGGTGTGTGTTGTTTATCTGTGTGAGTAGATCATGCCTTCTGCACTTAGTGAACTTTGTACAGTGTAAGGTCACGGATGTTTAGCACTAATACAATAGGTATTAACATCTCATGTCACCTTGACGTAAGCGCAAAGACATTGTCAATTTACACATGGCAGAACGTCCTAAGTTACTGTACCATAAAAAATATTTCGACTCTACCGCCATGACATTACACTCCATAATCAGTTGTGGAGCAATTGAATGTTAACACATTTTCTACGAATTTAAATTGGAAAATGGAACGTCACTTATTAGCGTCAAATGCATACAATTATGGACTTTAACTATGGAACTTTTAAACACGATTTCCCCCAACATCACTACTGAACTAACGACATTTCCCAACTGTTTTTTTTTCAGTCGTGACCAGTCTATTTGTAATGTAATTTGCACCTAATCAGATGTAAAACTAGATTGATTATCGCAACACTGGCCACTTTGATGCCGATTGAAGCTCTTTTGTTATTTTCGGAGACAATGCCCGTCCATTGTTGACAAGTTCAATCACGAGCCATCACTAACAGAGCATTATATTCATTAATTCTACGCCCACTCGAATAGTAACAAGACAATGTAGCAAAAAATATGGTTTGTGATCGTTTTTGCTTGAGGACCACGCATTTGGAAATTCCGAACTTGCCAATAGAACTGGTAGCCTAGTTTGGTTGTTAGTTAAACGGCCCTGGAAACAAAATAGCATCTGATAAACATAATAAACTCGTCAATTTTATTCTGGGATATATCTTTTATATTATTAAATATCTATATTGTCTTGGTGGCGTAGTTGTATTACGGTACGGCTAGCAGTGTTGAGGCTCGGGTTCGATTCCCGAGTCGAGCAAAAGTGATATAAGGTTCTTATACTTTAGTATTAGCCCAGCGTCTGTAATTAGTACTTGTTATGGCTATAAGGCCTCTATCACATTATAGGACGAAATACACATGGCGCAAAAGTGCGAGCACCAGTCGTACCTCTGTGTAGCCCTTCTAGATAAAAGGTGAGAATTTGTTTGTATCTATAATATAACATCGGGACGTAGAGTGCTCAATACTCACCTCCTAGTAGGCAAAGGCTTGGCTATGCATTTAGCATTGCATTAGTCCAGGGGCGGCGAATGCTACTTACCATCAGGCGGATAGCTTGCTCATTTGCCTACTAAGGCAATAAAAAAAATGATAGTGATATTGAAAGTAAGAAAGAAAGGTCGTTATCCACAAACTTGAACACAAAACGGTATTTCTTGAGATTATCCTTTTGTTAAATAACTACATCTCTTAATTTTTGCGTACTGCTAATTTTCGAGAATAGATAAATTAATTTATTTTGCAAATATGGGTACATTTTTGGGTAGCGTATTTAATAGCATAGAGTCTTGCTATATTTAGCCGAATGACGTGCAAAAATTACAATACATTACGTTACATAGTGGCCCACGTAAGTGTAGCGCGTTCCGAGATCAGTTTGTGTATATCCAGATTGTTTATTTAAGACCTTATTGTATACCATAAGTATTAAAAAACAAAAAAAAACTGTATACATATTGTTGAAATAATTTAAACATCGGTACAAATGGCGGTCTTATCGCTCGAGGCGATCTCTACCAACCATTGGATGGAGAGGATAAAAATAGTGGCAGGCTAGTTTAGGGCGTACGTAAAATTAATAATAATAAAATAAAAAATAGATATGATAAGATATACAATATGCTACCAACAAGCCGGCATAATTGTGTCGACTGCCGAGGGGTAATCATCTCTCGTCAGGACATTCTATTGGACCACACTCCACTTACAATACGGTGGAAGGGAGTCACTTTGTCGTGATCTTATAAAAAAAATACTATTGAATCCCAAAAGTCGCTAAATCTCACATAATATACATTAGGCAGTAATGATAACACATTGTTACTGCTATAATGATATAATCTATTATAGCAGTAACAATGTGTTGCACAACATTATTTTTATAAATATATTCTAATATGGGACTATGAAAAAGCGGCGATAGCCTAGTTGGCTGTGGAACGGACTGCCGAGACGAATGTCCGCAGGTTCAAATCCCAAGGGCACACACCTCTGACTTTTCTAAAAATCATGTGTGTATTCTTTGTGAATTTATCGTTCGCTTTAACGGTGAAGGAAAACATCGTGAGGAAACCTGCACATCTGAGAAGTTCTCTATAGGAATTTCGAAGGTGTGTGAAGTCTACCAATCCGCACTAGGCCAGCGTGGTGGACTAAGGCCTAATCCCTCTCAGTAGTAGAGGAGACCCGTGCTCAGCAGTGGGCAAGTATATAATATAGGGCTGATATTATTATATAATTATATGGGACTATGTCTTATCTATAAAAAAATACATCTACGCTTTCAATGTTAACAATATAACGTGAATTTATAATATATGTTTTAAATGCAGTAAAAACGCTTATATTTAATAGGGCTGTATTTTTATTGTTGAAACATCAGACATACATTACATTTCGACATTCCTACAGCGGTAACAACAAAGGTTCAATTCAACCATTATCAAAACCATCCATTAAAAAACCATAACTCTTAAAAATACATTGCCATAAATAATTACTTTATTTACGAAAATACACCATTATTGATTGTTAAAATATTTTTCGTATGCATTTAACGATAATTGAATCAAGTAACCAATACAATAACATTTTATCTGGAGAATACACGTTCATGAGGTCCATACACGGGACATATTTCATGGAAACTAAAGGTATAACTGGTCGTATGCCTTGAAGCGTTGTCATGTGACTTCAAAGAAAATTATGGCATGGAAGATGTAGCCAACGGGAAGTTTGTTTTATCTGCATATTTTAATAGTAAATATATACAAGGTAATTTTTACATTGCGTTACTAAATGAAACCACATACTTCTCTTCTTGAAAATAACACTTTACAATAAGTTACTTGAGCCGTAGATGTAAAATAAAAGAGTGTAAGTTTCAAATAAAATAAATATTAATAAAAATATTTTAATATTACGTACCCTAATGCCAATTACTATTACTCTAAGATAATTCAATCAGAAATACACTCACGCACACGTCAAATTCGCATTAAACTACATAATGATAAAAAAATCAGAAAACTAGAAACAGGATTTTTTGTGAAAATATTCTTTGTTAATGATGGATGATTTTTGGCACAATGTCAGAAAAGGTGAAGACGAGTATGTCGTTTCATTTAGTAACGAAATGTCAAAAGGCTCCTGTGTAAAGTGTAGGACTGCCTCGGTGGCGTAGTTGTACTGCATGCGTGCTACGGCAGCGCTCTGAGGTCCTGAGTTCGAATGCTGGGTCAGGCAAGGTAATATTTGGGTTTTTCTGCTCATTATTATTCCGGAGACTGGAATTTGTGCCTGATATGGCGCTAGGCTTTCCCCCTATTATATCATGGGACGGAACACACTTGGTGAAAGTGTGGGCCCTGGTTGCGCCTCTACATACCCCTTTAGAGATAAATGTATGTTTGTTTGAACGACTGAATACATCGTATTTCAAGATTTGCTAAATCGAAAGCATAGACAGCAATAAAAGCATTATTTTTATTTGAAAGAAGTTTTGTGACTCGACTTTAAAACTGGCTGGTTGTATTATAGCGTTTATGACGGCTCTGTAAGCCATCCGAACAAGGATTTATAAATTAAAATATTTAATAATAAACCTAGCACTTAATCAAAACAAAACAGTAACCGACAGCTCTTCAACGCATTCAATACGATTCCGCATACAGAACTAAATATTGCAACATTGCAAACAAAGATCGATTCAAAGATATAACAAGAGCTATTCAATTAAAATCGACAACCGAACAACATTATTACATATTCCAAGCCATCGACGCTAGTTGCATCAAACCTAGCCGATACTATTTAGTATATAATAGAATACGAAATAGGAAGTATAACATGCTATGGTCTCCGTAATAAGGCTGTTTCATAACCTCTGTGAACGCCAGAAATATTTACACGCATTTCAATTAACAAACAAGTAGAATAACAAGCAATAACTATTGCCCGCGCGCAGGCTTGCACGTGGATGTACGAATTTATTGTATGGAGAGATACCTTTGGTATCATTGTAGCCAGGGTACTGAGAATTATTAAGCTTAGTTCACTTTTGGTATGATATTGTTGCCAGTATACTGAGAATTATTAAGCTTATTTTGCTTTTGGTATGATATTGTATTGTAGCCCGTATACCGGAAATTATTAACTTTGCTTTACATTTAGTGTCATATTTTAGTCAGTAGTCTGGAAATTTTGAACCTCACTTTGCGTTTGGTATGATATTCTAGCCAGTATACTGAGAATTATTTAGCTTACTTTGCTTTTGTAAATTGTAAACTAGACATTATGCGACTTAATATCTTATATCTCAGGATAACAAGCAATCAGTGCTAGCTAATGCTTTGTAAAAGTTATAGTTGACACCTACTTTTAATGGCTAGCTGTTATCATTGTTTTATAAAAAACAGCAATGATAATGTTTTACCATGGTAAAACATGTCGCACAATTTTTTTTGTTGTTTTTTTTTTTGGTACATCCATTTGCATTTCTAATGTATAATGACCTACACATGTTTAACAAGTAAATGCATCTTGTATCTTTAGTTGGGGTTTATTCCCGTATATCATCTGCCCACTCCGCTGTTGGTGGATTTACGGTAAGGAATTTGACATAGTTTTTATAATCATCCGCCTACTTGATATCAGCTTCATTTCATTTATAAGCTTAGCATTTTGCCTTATAATTAAATTTTTCGATGTTTCAGCCATTATAAGGTTACATCTCGCATTAGTTTTAAGGTTCTAATAAACTTGAATATTCGCACTCTAACCAAGGTTGAAAATGAAGTATGCTATAAAACATAATGCTAATTGAAAGGTCACGAATGAAGTGAAACAATGTGGTACATGAATTCTTGATGGTTGTCATCGCTTTGTCAGTCTGCTTAACTGCTTCTACACGTTTCGTCAGACCTTGCAGTATACCACGTGATCTCGAAAAATGCTCAACATATATATTTTTTTATTGCTGTGCATGACGAGACGAGCTTGCCGTTCGCCTGATGGTAAGCGATACGACCGCCTATAAACAGTAGAAACACCATCCATCACTTTGAATTACAAAGTATTGTTCGGTATTCCACTACGCCCGCCATCCTAAGACATAAGATGTCTTATTATGTCCAGTTACACTGTCTACAATGTCCTTCAAACCAGAAAACGACAGTAACAACTCACTGCTGCTTGGCGGCAGAAATAGACATTGCGGTGGTACCCAGGCGGACTCTCACATATGAGAGACCTACCACCAGTAAGTAAAGCTAGGCTAAGCTAATAAAGCATACATGAGGCACACAGACACTTATAATTGAAAGATGAACTATTACATGATGAGATAAGATATATGTGTTATTCTAATCTAGTATCTAGATATAAATATATCTTCAATTGACAATAAATTGTTCCAGATAATAAAGGACACTTAATTTATACTTCAAAGATAATTACAATACTATTCAAGCACCAGTCAGTACTTAGTACTAAAACACATACGAAAGGAAAATCATTTTTATTCACATTGTAAAACATATCAAATTACAAAGTACGCTTCACGACATTAGTAACTCCGCGACCGGCTAACCATATAAGATAGGATTCTGGTTTTAATTTATTCAGACTCGCAATTAAGGGCATGTTCCCACTAGCACAATGGGTGCGCGGGCGCAGATGCGACAATTGTGCACGCAAACTGGGCTATCGTGGATCGCGAGCGCGACCCGTCCGGTCTCAGCCGGGCACTGGTCCCAGCGGCCACTTTGGGAAAATTATACTACATACAAGCTTTTCAATGTTATCTTTAAAATTGTTTAACTTGGTACAAAATTTTGAATTGTTAAGATATATTGTCAATGTGGGACGATTGTGTTAATACGGCTATCTGATCCAAAGTCCTATAATGGTCTATTTTGGGAAAATAGTGCTTATATACTGAAAGTTTATCTCCGGCTGTCTTCGGATTTGCGTATAAATAAATTTCATAATATACGATTTTACCAAGCCAATAATTGGAATACTGATAACTTCACATTTGCTTCTCAAGTATGTTCTAAATTATCATTTCTTTATATCAACACTAGCTTTAACTCGAGACTCCGTCTGCATTAAAAACCTAGAATAAAAGTGTAGTATACACTTTTCCGGGCTAAAATGAAGCCAAATTATTAGCCCCTGGCTTGGTAAGTCGGAACACCAAACATCCAAACCTATATAAGGGTTTCTGCAATTACATCAAACAATCAAACAACTTCACAATTCGCATCTATACGAGAAACATACAATATACTAATCATCACTTAAATCGTTATTTCCAATAGCAATAGATCCAAAGTCGTGTGTAATCGGCTAGCACAAAGGTAGTAGCAGCTTAGCGCAACAGATTGGGCTCTTATCTATAATGCTGTAAATCTTGAACAGGAAGCACGCGGATGAAAAATGTGCTCGCGCGTCGTGGTGATGCGTACCCGCGAGCTGTGTACAGTCAGCCCCAAATATATAGGGGAAACCGGGACATATGGGTAGGTTGACTGTCAGTTTTGCGTCATCCCGAAAGAGAACAATTAATGTGTGAATTATATATATTATGCATTTTGCATATTTACGTCGATATTTGTATGTTATGACTAACATCATGGGAAGGTGCATATGTTCGCTATTGTAGGCGATATTATAACTTTTCACTAGTGTTCGATTCTTTTCAGCTATATGTTCCATCCCAAGATTTAATAGGGCAAGTCAAACGTCATATTAGGCACAAATTCTTGCCTCTTTAGTATCAATTAAGGAACAATTATATGGAATATCTTCATGACGATGTTAATTTTGGGCTTAATGTATGTACGTCCTGAGACTGGTTCGGATTTAGCGCGGATTTTATTTAACAATAACACAAAAAAAAGCTGTTGACGGTTCGATCTACGCAGAATGAGCGTACAGTGTTTTGAAGTCTGGCCTGTCTTTTGGGTTCCAAATAATTATTATTGTAAAATGTATGTATATATTGTAACTTTTCCTTTTCGGACGACAAGTATCTCAGTTCCTTTTAAGGCTAAGAAGGCTACAAAGTTTTCGAAACGTCGTGAGAAAATTATAACATAAAAATCGCGATAGAATCCAAAAAAAAATATATTTCAAATATATTAGTATTATAAATAACACGCTTCTAAGTTTCTGAAGACTGCACGTGTATTCTTATATAACTTATCATCATCGTTGTTTAAGGAAACTTATTCTAAATACACAAAAATTAACAAAGACAATAATTATTTTAAGTATTTAAATTTTCATTAAACAATGAAAAAATTTAATTATCATAATTATTTTATATAACTACTTTTTCATAAAGATGTGGTTTTTCCGCATTGGAAATATGTATAATAAAATATATTTTTTTGAAGTATAAAATTTTAGTTTAATTACAATATTATTTATTTATCTCAAGCGGAATTCACCCTTACTGCAATAGGGAGCATGCCAGTTCAAGTCTACATTGTTTTTTAACAAATATTTACTTGTAAGGAGATGCCTTTAAAAACCATCAGCTCATTTTAAACAAACTAATATTTTACTCTTCAAGTTCAACATAAACTAATTCATAAGTCACGTACACAACTTAAATATACATTTTATACTCTTTTGACCCAGTGGCGTACAAACTAGTCGTTAAATAGGCGCCCACGCGACTCTACATTATCGGGGCAAATCTACTCAGTAATTACCTTATCTATTTAAATTGTATTCACAAACCGGTGTCATATTAAAATTATTTCAATAAATGTGACAAAGTATCAATTCACAATAAATCTAGTTGTTATTAGATTTATAGGACCAGTATATGAATTTAATGTACCTACGGTCTATAGAACACAAATACATGGGGCGGTGGCGTGTTGTTCTAAAAAGAACTTACACGCCGATGGAGCCAACAAACAAAAGCGACCTCTATTGTGAACGGATTGGGAGAGAGTTAAGGTTGATAATGCCGTGGTGGTAGGGTTAGAGTGGTCGGAGAGCGAAGGTCGTTGAAGGTTGTGCGCGCTTTTCCGCGATCAACGGCACTAGATTAAACAAGATGGCGGGAGTGGCGCGTGCGCAGCGGCCGCGGTAACTTGGCCACGACGCTAAAATGTTGCTTAGTTTGTTTTGATTCTCGCCAAGTTAGGTTATTTTTAATGCACACCCACGCTTTTTATGTCGAAGGGGTAGGCAGAGTTGCAACTAATGCATAAACTTCACCACCCTCAAAGCAATGATTTATATTCTTTGGTATATTTATTTACAGTTATCAATTGCCCTCCGTTATTTATTGTTAATAATACTTTCAATAATACAGAAATAAAATCGTTTAAATGATGCCGGAAGAATATAATATTCACTTCGTTCTCGGTCAGTCTAAATAAAAATCTACTTGTCACACCTGTTTAAGCATTACATATTGCACAGAGCGGAGCTATATAAAGATTTTGATTGCATTAATATTCCAAGTATCTTCGAGCTAGCTACAAAAATAGCTTTTCCTTTTACATTAAGTATATCGCTTTGATCACAGTTATATAAGAAAATACTCTATCTGTAACATAATTGTTTCATGTGGAAGTAGAATATGGCGCTCATATTATAGTGTTAAAATTTTGCTGCGTGTCTAAGTATTTGTGTTGTATACTGACAATGGTTGTTTTTAAATAAAAATCAAATTCGCAGTGTTAGAATTTATTGGCATATATATGCCAAATTTTTTTGTATCGTACAAAAAATTTACGACTTATATACAAAAAAAAAACTTCCTCTTAAATCACTCCGTCTGTTGGTGAAAGCTCAATAACGCTAAGCCTGTATCTTAGGATATCGTAGTCTAGTTTCTACTTTAAGTATTACAAAAATGAAATGCTTCCTGGAACAATAAACGACAAAAAACAGTTTTTGTTTTAACCATTAACTACTGTTTATTTTTTTTACTTTCGAATTATTGTCGAAGGAAAGTGACGCAAGAATGATCTATTAAAAATTATAATTAATTACCTATATTAATAACAGTTATACTTTGACGTTTTTATTTCAATGATTAATCACATATTAATTTGAAAGACTAAGGGCGTGTTTCGCAAGTATCAAGTAAATTTTCTTTAACTATTATCGTATAAAACAGTTCATGTAGATAGTACTAATTTTATTACCATTTATTTGGGAACATAAATTAGTGCGACTTTTGTATTTGGTCGGCTTATACATCTATGAAAAAGCGGCGATAGCCTAGTTGGGTGTGGAACGGACTGCCAAGACGAATGTCCGCAGGTTCGAAACCCAAGGGCACACACCTCTAACTTTTCTAAGTTTTATGTGGGTATTCATTGTGAATTATCGTTTGCTTTAACGGTGAAGGGAAACATCGTGAGGAAACCTGCACATCTGAGAAGTTCTCTATAGGAATTTCGAAGGTGTGTGAAGTCTACCAATCCGCACTAGGCCAGCGTGGTGGACTAAGGCCTAATCCCTCTCAGTAGTAGAGGAGGCCCGTGCTCAGCAGTGGGCAAGTATATAATACAGGGCTGATATTATTATTATACATCTATGTGATGACTAGCATTTACTCTGAAGTTGTGAAAAAGGCCCTTATAATTTTAATACTTATATCAATAATTAGGCAAGCGCCATCTTAGCCGAGCTGATTTAGTTCAAAGCTGGTGTAATAAATGCGCTTTTAATGTTACGATAGTGCGGCACGAGCGCTCCTATGCACAGATATCATTATAAATTTCGATTCAACGCGTACAGCCAAACACTTAGTCTCCAGCCACTGAGGGTATTACACAACCAGTTTCTATAATTCAAAAAGGTTATATTGGAACTAGATCATTGAAGAGTGGCCCCACTGCATGCGGTGATGGGAATGACGTCTAGATAGACTGCATTGATTCCCAAAATGGGGGTCCACGAATTTATCTGTTTTGATAGTAAAGTACTAAAAGTTTGGCTTAACTTCACCTATCAATGTAGGCAGATAATATTGTTAGGGGTCGTAAGAGACACGGTGACTCCAACATAACCCCGCGCGATGGCTGGGCGATAGTTGTAATGCACTTTCTCCGCGAAAAGTAAAAAAAGGTCTAACGGAGTCAACAAAATTTTGAAATAAGTCAACAAAATGCCTCCTAGATAGAGTATTGACTGACACTTAGTTCAGCAGACGATATCCCGAACTGTTTTGCGGATATACCCAAGCTAATCCCGGAACCGACACACTTACGTGGGCCACTATGGCGGGTTTAAAACCTTGCGTACGATGGTCGCCATCGGAGCGCATTGAAGGAGGTTTTAACATAAGTTTAATCAACAAAAAACTTACCTGAGTTGTCTAAATATTTATTTAAAAAAGTCCTTTGATAATTCTTATTACTTAATATAATATAATGTGCCTATAGTTTTTTCCTTAAAGGGTATAAGTATGTGAGTGAACTCATCATCGTGCTATGGCGTGGTGCTTATTCGGTGGTCACCTAATTTTAATATTCTACGAAGACCAAAACTGTTAGAAGTGTTTCTCTATGACATTTTTATTTATTTATTTATTTAATGACACACCAGCAGCATATGCATTAATACATTTTGGATATAAGGCGTTAATTTTTTCGACACTGTTAGGTATTGATATATTATTTTAATGCAGTTTGGTTTAAATATTTAGGTTTCTGTAACGGCTATCTCTTAAATCAAGAATTTAATCAACCAAAAGTGATATTAATCTAGGTGGGCCTCGGGCTAATCCTTGTTGAAATCTAGCATTATCGAGATGTTTCAATTGCGACAGTAGAATAATATTTAATGCAATAGCTTCATGCTTTATGTGACAATCATCTCCTCAGGAAGGTATAATTTGCAAAATTATGAAGTGTAAAAAATTAATTTCTAGCGATCTTTGTGTGCCAAATTTACCTTATAAGGAAAAATAACAAATATATTTGATTTCTTTAATTCGAAATAGGTATTACAAGATTTTTATATGGAATAAGTAGCAAAGGGGTCAGTTGATTTTTTATCTAACATAAACATCAGAAGAATAATCTATACATATTATAAAAAGAGGTCCCCAAAAGCTATGTATTTGTATGTTGTCGATTTTCTCAAAATCTACAGAACTGTTTTTTTGTGACATTTGGTATGGAGATAGTTTAAGACCTTGGAGCGATTATAGACTTCTTTCAATCCCGGGAAAATATATAGCAGGAATTTTATCCCGGAAAACACCTTCATGCAAGCGAAGCCGCGAGCAAAAGCTAGTTTAATATATTTATCAAAACGGTATAAGCATCATCACTTGATCTCTTCAAGCAAAACAGCACTATTTAAATTAATTTTCTAAAAGCAAAACAATAATTTAAAACGCGATGATACGCCATGTAACTAGACACAAAAGGCAAAAACATTTGTTAGCAATAAATATTAACGGTACAAGCCAGATTTTTAATACGCTGTTAATTTTATAGAAGCAAAGTTCATCACGATTCGTGATTAATGCTCAAACTAGATTTCCTCGTGGAGTTTGTTTAGACCGTAATGAAATCAAAGTGGAGCACAATGTAACAAGAATTTGTTTTCATAATCGTGTACAACTAATTACCTTATAGCTACTGCTTATAAAATTAATTGGTAGTGATTTTGATAGAATAGGTTATAGATCGTTTTGGTTTTTGGTCGTATGAAGACTTTTCCAAAGATAATACCATCTGACAGTATTAGGCCGTTCCTGATACTATGATCAGCCTATACTATTATACCAGCCAAATGCCGCGACGGGTTCCTTCGACGCAAATGAGACGACCTGGAGATATCCTGCATGGATCACGTTTTATATAAACCCAGCCTAATTTCCTCTCAGAAAAGCATGAGACTTTCCCGACCTCACACCCACCACTACAACTCCTGTAAGCCAGAATCAGCAGTGGCAAGCATTTTATGACACGGAGCAGTGAAGCTCGGTGAGTCTCAGGGAAAACTAATATGTGATTATCCCGCAACGAAATTAATCAAATAGAAAGATAGGGAGGAGTTGGAAATATTAATTGTCCACTTCCCTCCATAGCAATGAAGAAAAGCACTGAGTTTTATTCTGGAAAGGACTACATATGGCCACAAGCCAAAGATATCTATTAAAATTTACCGATACTAGGATATATTCTATATCCGCCTGGATAGCGACCACCGTACACAAGGTTTTAAAACCTACTGTAGAGTCCCACGTAAGTGTGTCGCGTTCCGGGATCAGCCTGTGTACATCCGGTTCCGCCAGGCCGTCATAATAATGTCGACTGCCAAGTGGTAATCATTACTCATCAGTAGACATTCTATTGGACCCCACTCCGCTTACCATCAGGTGCAGAGGGATCAATTTGTCGTGCTAGTATAAAAAAACAGAAATCTATATAATCAAAGTCAATACCAATTGATTAAAATCAGAAGCTGAGGTTATTAGTTGTACACGATTATGAAAACCCTACGCATCGACATTGAGTCTTAAGATCGGTAAAATTATCTTAATCCTTCCAGCCGCGGCAGCGATAAAGAGGTTTATCCTCTAAATAAGAACTTGATTAATGTCCATGCGAAATTTCATCCAAATCCATTATAGCGAGTATAATAAGTAAGTATTGAGATTTTACATGTTATATCTAAGGGTGCTAAGCGTAGTGTGTGGCTTTGGGATTTCAAGTTTGAGTGGTGTTGCTGTAGTTTATAGGCAATTATAGCTTACTATTAAGCGAGCATCGTGCTCGTCTCGTTATTTAATACTATCTTGCTGCTTCGCTCTTATGTTACTAATATTATAATCTTTTTTTATTGCTTTGAATGACGAGACGAGCTGGCTGTTCGCCAGATGGTGAGCGATACGACCGCCTATAAACTGTAGAGACAGCATCCAACACTTTGAATTACAAAGTATTGTTTGGTATTCCACTGCGCTCGAAATATTCTGGGAATTTCAATTTTAAATCAGATTTTTTAAAATTAGATAGAGCCATATAATCACTATGTATAGCTACTTAGAGACTTTTTAGCAGGAAAGACTTTTCACTTAAGCTAAACAACACCTAGTTGTCTAAATCTTAAGACAATTTTTTTGTTACATAACTAAATCAAATACGGTAAAGTGATAATGTTAGTTTGTTAGTGCCATAGTTATGAATGAGTGTTGCGTAAGCGTGTTGTCATAGATATAACAATACGTTACGTTGTCCTCTATTATAAACATATCGAGCTGTGGTGTATGTCGAACGGGACACTTACTATGAATTTATATACTTAGTTTTTGAAATAGAATTGTTTTCGGATTTTATCGCGAGTTTTTTATTTTATTGTTCTTTAAACTTTTAAAAGAGAAGGCTTCATGATTACAAGACAGATAGACGTCCGAAAAGTCCGTCACATTTATAATTACTATTTTTAAAGCTATTGACAGTCCTATCTATGCAGAATAAGTTCAGTGTCTTGTCTCAGTCCAGGCCATAACCATAAAGGGTGCAGTCTTCGAAACGTCGGAAAAAAATTTATAACAAACCACGATAAAATCAGAAAAGTAGTTTTATTTCGATGTCTAAAATTTACATTAGCGTAAATACCTATATAAGAAATTATGAAACTAATTTTATTATTAAAATGGCAAAGTAAACATAATTTTTCTATTCAAATATAAAAAAAAATCATTACAAATCAAATGCAAGCAAAAAAGCATACTCTGTAAGAAACTCTCGAAATCTCTCTAAGATAAGAAAATTGTCGTGAAATATTGCAGTCTAAAGCAAAATACCCAATTTGACTTAACATAAACAGCTAACACAAAAATCATGCTTTATTAAGTTACCTTATCGATTTGGAATTGGATGGACGACAAAAAATAGCTGCCTTCAAAAAAGATTAGCGAAAATATCATTTTTAAGTTTTTGTAACACTCAGGTAATCGTAAAATAACCATTAATATAGTTTTATGAATATTTCAATTAACTTATAACCTTGTTAACAATAGTATTAAGTAAATTATTTTTTATATATCTGTTTGTTGAGACAACCTTCGCTTGTACAAGTTATCGTTTCCTGACTTATATTCTTGTTTCACAATCTCTCCATTTTTGACTTCTGTCATCTATAAAGAGGTGTTATGGAAAGGTCAATTACTTAATTGTACTTACTGCTTAATATTCATATGTATTTATAATGAAGTATATATAAAAATATAATTTTATAGATTATATTTGTTTTTTCCCAAAATTTTATAAAGATGAAAGCGAAACTAACTATAGATAAGTTATCACCTCTAATTTAAAGACTCGCCGAATACAGACGAATAATCACGAATTCAAGTGTGTTAACAGCTTATTCGGGTGTATTCATTAATCATATAGACATATATTCGTGCACAAATTATTCTAATAATCCCGAAAGATAAATTAACTAGCAGTCGTGGCATTTTTACTGACGTGAAAATTTTAATTCTAATTTTTCTTACATAAGTAAAAAAAAATCCTAGGACCTTGTAACAGTGAGCCAGTGATTTACGTCTCTAATTTTTAGGTTATAATCTATTAATTCTAAAGCCTCTCATAGTGATTTTGGATCTCTTTTTTTATACGAACACGTCTAAATAACCCCACTATACCTGATGGTAAGTGGAGTGGGGTTCGATAGAATGTCGACTGACGAAAGATTACCCCCTTGACAGTCGACATAATTATGCCGGCCTCTTGGAACCGTATGTACATAGGCCGATCCCGAAACGCGACACACTTACACGTAACATAGTGGCTCACGAGCCACTATGGCGGGTTTTAACACCTTGCGTACGATGGTCGGTATCCAGGCGGATATAAAATACATCCTACCACCAGCAAATCTATTTACAGTACATTTCATAGTAGCACCGCAGCTCGCTAACACAATGAAAGTTTTAATACACATAATATTGCTTATATTGTTCAAAGACTGTCACTTAGCTGTAATTTTGCGAAATTGATGTCTATTTTCTCTTTGGTTTCCGTATCCATAGATTGTTCATAATTAAAGTACACCTACTGTAAATTACAATGAAAGTGTCATTAAATAAAATCGATTTCCAATAGAAGGAAAGTACTGAGTTATGTTGTGAGGTAATCGGTTTGCTACAGTTAAGGTTTATGAATTTATTGTCATTCCTGGTTTTTTATGCAACTATATGATAGTAGAATTCTTTGTGAATTTATCGTTCGCTTTAACGGTAAAGGAAAAACATCGTG
The DNA here is from genome assembly GCF_014839805.1 of Manduca sexta. NCBI lineage: Eukaryota > Metazoa > Arthropoda > Insecta > Lepidoptera > Sphingidae > Manduca > Manduca sexta. Next base: position 10,417,629 of record NC_051128.1, read on the forward strand.
AGGAAACCTGCACATCTGAGAAATTCTCTATAGGAATTTCGAAGGTGTGTGAAGTCTACCAATCCGCACTAGGCCAGCGTAGTGGACTAGGCCTAATCCCTCTCAGTAGTAGAGGAGGCCCGTGCCCAGCGGTGGGCAAGTATATAATACAGGGCTGATATTATTATTTATATGATAGTAGGACAATGCACCTAATATCAAAGATATTTTTACTCAAATTAATAATCCACGAGATAACACTTCAAACAACAAATTTCCATAATCCTAAACATTAGTGTTGAATCTCCTATAAGGTTAAAAGCATTAAACAGTACCTATAGTTAGTTATAGACCGGACATCAAAACCAAATTTGTGTTTTAAAGTTATTTCCAATTGGTAATAGTCGTTGTCTTGTTTGAAATGTCCGTGTGACATGTCACAGCGTCCTTAGATATTAATATAAACATAACATATTTACGGCAGATATGGTAATATGCGCATTAAAGACGTGCAAATTACGATATGGAATATAAAGTATTTTACATTGCTTTTTGTTGGTAGATTGAACCATCGCATGAGCGCAAAGTTTTGTATGACAATCTTCCTATGTAATCTATATAATCTAATAACTCTTTGTATATGATGTACAATTCTAAAAGCAACACAAATGCACGTTTCTTTCCATCTTTACCTATAATGAGTCAAAATACGTGCGTTCAATAAATTTATTGTAATTTGACGTTGTCCCGTCTTAACTATGAATTTGCAGCGCGCATTCTGTCAATCGCTGAGTTATTTTAAACAATTGAGAGTTATATAAAATTAATATTTTCGTTAAGTTTTCTTAAATTTTCTAATCTTCCACGTATTTTTTTCGATTTTTTTCTTTCATAAGAACTTTCTCCTGACAATAACAAACACAACAAAAAAAATAGTAAAATCGGTCCAGCCGTTCAGGCGTGATGGCGTGACCAAGGGAAACGGGGATCCATTGTTGTATATATAGATTAAAGAGTAATGACAATTTGAAAATGGAAAAAAATAAAACCCAAACACATCTAATTTTCAAACTAACTTTTCTATAGTTCACCAAACGTCCTTCCAAGATGCCGTAAACATAAAATCATCGAATCACCCTTCAACAATAACTCAATGTTACACGTAGATGACGAAAGATCTCATACCATCCACATTCTGTCACGATATTGCTAATGATACAGATTATCAGAACCTTTATAAAATGGTATCGTAAGTGCAGTCTAGTAATTACAAGTTCGACGCGATATTATATGTTAATTACTGTTTTAAATGTCATATCTTAATATCCATTGATGTTATATTGCTGGCTTTACGTCTATGCCGTGTACAATAACCGATCCCAATCTCAATCTTCAATCCGATTCTAAGAATGTCAATCAAAATAACTCATTTGTGAGTAAGTCAAAAAATCTTCGTTATGATTTGTCAATTTTTGAGAGAGATCGAGGCGATTAGGATCGCTTATTGCAAATGGAGGTATATTGATAGAGAATGTTGAGTCTCAATAATTAAATAACAATATTAGCCCCTGAATTATATACTGTCCTACTGCTGGGCACGGGCCTCATCTACTATTAAGAGGGATTAGACTTTAATCCAACACGCTGGCCTAATGCGGATTGATAGACTTCACACACCCTCAAAATTCCTATAGCGAAATTCTCAGGTATGCAGATTTCTTTAGAGAATTTCTCTAGTATGCAGGTTTCCTCGCGATGTTTTCCTTCACCGATAAAGCAAGCGATAATTCACAAAGAATACACACATCATTTTAGAAAAGTCAGAGGTGTGTGCTCTTGGGATTTGAACCTGCGGACATTCGTCTCGGCAGTCCGTTATCCGCAGCTTTTTTATATTATAGAGTTGGTCGATAGTAATCAGCAGTTTAGTTTGAAGAGTGTTTAATACCCAAATGCTAGAAACAGTAACTATACGACGGATTTAAATACAAACTACACGCTACTACGATCGGCTGTCTGAGATATTACTTTTGATTTTAATAAACGATCCCGATCTTTGCAGTCGATCGCGAAATTGAACCAATCAAATGAAGATCATAATATACTGTACTATATATCATAATATAATATACTAATCATTACATACTGTCCCACTGTTGGGTACGGACCACTTCTACTACTGATAGGGATTAGGCCTTTAGGTCGTAGGTAATATAATCGATTAATTATAAATACCTTAAAAATAACCCGAATGTTTAAGTAAATTCCATTCGAAAGTAACCTTTATATATTACGTACTTATAAAATGTTTCGAGTGTAAAATGTCTAGACGATTACTAATAGTTTCTGGAACAAACTTCAACCTTGGCTAGTTTTTATAATACTTAAATTGGAGCTTATCACACAATCACAATGACGAAGTATCAAAGTTGCAAAACTTAAGTTTCGTTAGTAACTTAATTAAATAATCAGTCATAACCATCTCATAAATAGTTTGTTAACAATCAGATTGTTTGATTGAGTGCAAAGGCTTTATTGATAATAAACTTGTTTATTTCATGTCATTTTGCAACCAATAGTTATTGTTCATAGTTAATAATATTAGGTAACTTAATACTTAGTTTATCAACATTTGGTCTATTTAGAAATCAACAATAATCTACAGGTTTTAATTATCAGATTTATTTTTACAAAAACATGAATTGCTCAAATTGTAAAATACATACAAGGAAACTTGAATTGTTTCATTTTCGTGTTTGGTCAAATTGTAATCTATTTGATAGATAACGTTAGTAATCGAAACAGCCCTAAAACATTCCAAAACAGTAATACTAAATTCTTACAACGATTTTTTTTCCGATCAAGGCAAAGTGACCCCACTACCCCTAATGGTAAGTGGATTGGGGTCCAATAGAATATCGACTGATAAGATATGATTACCCTTCGGCAGTCGACATAATTATGCCGGCCTGTTGGAACCGGATATACACATGCTGATCCCGGAACGCGACACACTTACGTGGGCCACTACGGCGGATTTTTAACATCTTCTGTACGGTGGTCATATCTAGGCAGATATATTCTACGAGCAAATCATTGTCAGCAATAAAGTAAATAACAGTCCCAACAAATTTCAAAACGTAACTTATTGTTACAACGATCTATATAAGTTTTATAAATAACAAACAAGTCCCTTCAACTACACCCACCGGGCTTGTGAAGCTCGTTCGTCTCTCGATATCTTACCGTTCGCTACCGATCGTAATTATCGATAGTACAGCACTAATTGTGTGCATCGATATCGACGGCGCATCGACAGCGCATCGACGGAGCCGACGCGTTGACGATCATGAAATGAACTAGCGATGATAGCATCTAACGCGAGATTTGACAGTGTAAATAGAAAGCGTGGCGATGTTTTAATTAAGCTTTTGGCATTTGCATACGAGCTTTCAAGTAATCAAATACAGCCTACACTGTAGAGTAATAATACTACTTAATGGGTTTTACTATTAAAATTTAACTATTTTTTCGGATTTTATTGTGGTTTTAATGTTTGTGACCACGAAGGCTGCAAACTCTTCGAAACTTAGGGAGAAATTTAAAAGATTAAAACCGCAATAAAATCCGAAAAATTGTTTAATTTGAATGTCTAACATTCGCGTAAACATAAGAAATCATTAGGGTTTTCCTATATAAACTTTGAAGCTCACATATTTAAAAAATTCGAGATACCAATGGCAAAGGATCCATATGATCCGATTCCTGTCGGCTTCCCTTTATAAAGAATCTAATTATAATAAGAACGACTTGCAGATCGTATTTATGTATATTAGTACATATATGTTGTGTCTGGTTCCTTTTTAGCAAAATTCGCCTTAACCCACTCAAAGATACACTATATTTTTATCTATTACGTGTAATTTGGAATCATATACGTATAAATTTTGCGTTAATTTTAAAACAAGTACATTTTAACCTTAGTGTATTTGTTACTACCAAAATGTCGCTTTTGATGATAACCTTGGACTTATTTCGTATTAAGTTTGTTATGTCTTAAATATTTGGGTCAAATTAAAATTTTCTTTAGGTTATTAACAATACATATAAATATAATCATAGAACACTTAATTAACTAACTAACGCATCACTACAGCCAAATGATTGTTAGATTAGAAATAGCCTAATAGAAAAAGACCTAATTAATCTCCAAGAACGGTTCATTCATTAGCCTGTATTCTTAAAAAAAATCTTAATGATTCGCTAGTCTCTAGTGACATAGTTATAAGTTAAAACATCAGATTTACAAACATAAAACCAATGCACAAATAAAACAACCGCAAGTTCTCTATAAAGCCTATTTTAAATGCTCATAAAATGACATTCGACGGTTTCAAAGCCTACATTAAAGCTAACAAAAGTATACATTTCACTTTACGCTACCAAAGTGAATGATACACAAATGTTTTTCCATTTCATAACAGCGCTGACAAGCGAACGTCGGCGGGTTATCTCTACTGTCATTACATGCGCGCGCGCAGGAAATTGCACTGTCTATCTGCATTGTTTCGCGCGTGATGAAAGTTTCAGATGTTATAAAAATGTCGTTAAGTTTTCAATGCGTATTGTGTTTTAATGTTTGATATGTTTTTGTATAATTTCCCGATAAATGATGAAGGCGATATCTAGAAATAATGAATTATGAAGTTGCATTTGATCAGTAAAAGCAGTCACGAGAGGTTTTCGAAATTCATCTTTGTTTCTTACAAAATATTACTAGAAAATTAGATGTTCAAAATAAAATAAACCTTATTGATAGTTGTATCACTTCGATCTACTAATTATCTGTAAACTTGACATCAAGTTGCCATGGAAACGTAAAAAAATAGCCGCGATTCTATTTATAGAGTTATAGAGCAAACGATCGATAGACCTCTGCTTACCCCGCCACACAGCCTTAAATATAAATTATATCGTAATTCAACACTGCTATTACACCTTAACGAGTATTTCCAATATTTATTAATAACACCAGATATATCGGTTACATTATACAAAATTACATACCAACAGAAAATAAACGTAACGGGGCATTATAGAAAGGGTATTTTAAAGTGATTATTTATTTTGGCCGAGGTAACAAACTGTGTGGTAATCGAAACCTCGATAAATTGCTTAAAAGATTGAAACATCCGCCCGCCAGAGGTCATGCTTCCGACCCCAAACACGGTGACGTCACATCCTTCAAAATGATGTTTTAATTAAATTATAATGGATGTGTCCAATTATAGTGTTTGGATTTTACTATTAGATGCTTATTTATGAGTTTGTTTCATCAGCTCTATATATGGAATTAAATGTTATTATGACTATGAGTTTGATTGAGCTTCTGATTGAAGAATGAATCAGTACAACGTAACTTTTTACTTTAAAAATCAATAGCCCTTTGACTATTACGAGACTAGACCGTTCAATCTTTGTGTTATATCACTATGTCAGAGACTTCGTTATATTTTATCGCTATTGTTTTTCGTAAATTTCACGAAATACCTGAAACCCTTAAAAATTTATTTCCCTTAAAATCCTATTATTCTCACAAAACCACATCTACGATTATTCTAATCCTGTATTAGCAGTAGTGATAATGATTTTTTATGTTTACACGAATGTTATACATAAAAATTAAACTATTTTTCGTATTTTATCGCGGTTTTAATGTTTTAGTTTTCTTTAAACGTTTCGAAGACTTTGCAACCTTCGTGGTCCCCCCATGAAACATTGTTAGTAATTTTAAAGCATTAGTGATCTTATTAGATGACCCACTTAAATTTGTCGGTCTATGTTACCACAGCAATATAATATTGTAAACCCCGCCATACTTTGAGTATATTATGAGCCTTGAAACCGAGTTGTGATCTAGTCTCAACAGGCTGGCAGGCGGTAATGGTGCGCCCACAGCCACCGGCCGCCATTATGAGATAAGTCTGCCCCTATTGGACTATACTTGAGGAAATTTCAATCAGAATGTTGCTTCAAGACATTTTACTTGAATAAAATAGAAGTTAAAATATTTATATATAACAGAGTGTTTTGATGTTTTTATTTAGAATAACAAACAGTTCCACGTCATAATATAAAATTTAAAAAGAAAATATAATAACTGAGTAACCAGCACCGTTATCCACAGCATATAATTCAAAATGAAATTAAAAAAATATATTTTTTTATATTAAATTAATTGTTTAAAAAGAGCTGCCTTTTTAATTGGCAATTAAATAAGCGATAAGTTTGGTAATAATAATAAAGAATTCAAAATAATATTGTTCCTGTCAACCTCTCCAGGCAACCATGGTGGAGAAAGGCCAAAAGCTCAATAGTAAAGGTGTCCCGTGCTCAGCAATGAGCAATATATAATACAGGTCTAATATTATTAGTATTGGTAAGTATTATTAATACATTGCGCCTCTGCATACCTGACGGCGTGCGCGCATGTTTGTGTGTGTATGTGTGTGTGCGTGCCTTACGAGGGCTGTTTTTGAATTCCAAATTCAAACTCCAAAGCAGCTTAATTTCCGTTAATCTGACATTAACTTTATAGAATTTATGTTTCCTATAAAATAATTGCATTAATGCAAGACACTGATTTACAACAGTATTGTTAAATCATTGTTGAGATAATTTGTTGAATGTTAAGTATTTAAATGTTATGTTTAAGATTGAATTGGGAAACAATAATACCGTTTCGAAAATCCGTATTATGTGAGGTTTAATAAATGTGTAATGTGTTTTTTTTTAAATCATATATTTTTATCTTTAGGCAAAGCCTATGTCCATCAGTAGACTTTATTTGGCTGATGATGATTTAAATTAATAAATTAATTGTATATTAATGTCAATAATTTTCTCGGAATGCTACATAGGAAGAACAATGTACTAAAAATGTCTTCGACAACTTCCAACTGTACACCTTCCCAATTTCCAGTACATTTCAGTTAGCATGAAAGTGTGTAGTTAATTGTAGAAGCATGTCGCGGTGTCGGGGGTACGCGAGTGTGCGGAGCGGTGAACTCCGCTCGCCATTAGAAAATCTAATCTTTTACCGCTTCTGTGCGGGGCTGCTGGATGGAATGAAGAAAGTACGTGTTGCGGCGACGCATACAATTGAGTGACCATTTTCAATATATTATTCCAACTTTTAAGCAAATTGATTTTATTTGTATCTCAGCTATATCACCAAATACGTATTAAACGGCCTTATACATNTTTTTATTGACGAGATAAGTACTTGCCTGATTTTTTTCTGGCAAGTCAAAGTGTAATATAAAATAACTTTTCCAGCTTAATTACCATTCAAGACATACACAATCGTTTTATATAAAGCAAAAACACAACAGTGTTTATACTATCGATAAGTAAATATCATTTTTAATATTCCAATTCCCAATACTTACTCCAAGCCGTACCTCACAATTCGCACCTGTGCTCCGCCCCAAAGCCACTACGGCTTACATTGGGCAGTCGCCTTGATTGAACCCATTAAAATAAGCTGGAAAGCAAATAGTGGTCGACGTTATAACCGCTTTCATTTTCATTATATCGAGTAATGGCCTGACATTACGATAGCCTGATCGCTTTATGGACATTTTTCTGTATTAAATGTTTATAGAAAGCTATGCCAATCATGGTTAATTCGTTTATATTTATTTGGGATATAGTAAATGGAAATGTGAATTTTGATGATGAGTTCATGCGGTCTCTTCATAAAGTAAACGAACATAGGCAGATTCAAAGTTTATAATAATAATAAATAATAATATCAGCCCTGTATTATATACTTGCCCACTGCTGAGCACGGGCCTCCTCTACTAATGAGAGGGATTAGGCCTTAGTCCACCACGCTGCCCTAGTGCGGATTGGTAGACTTCACACACCTTCAAAATTCCTATAGAGAACTTCTCAGATGTGCAGGTTTCCTCACGATGTTTTCCTTCACCGTTAAAGCGAACGATAAATTCACAAAGAATACACACATGATTTTTTAGAAAAGTCAGAGGTGTATGCCCTTGGGATTTGAACCTGCGGACATTCGTCTTGGCAGTCCGTTCCACACCTAACTAGGCTATTGCCGCTTCAAAGTTTATATGAAATAAAAATAATTGAGCCAAAAAGGACTTTAAAATCGACGAAACCGCAAACAAAAACACATGTGACATCGCCACAAAACCATAAATCGTACAAACAAATTTACATTTTAAAATCTCTAGAATAAGGTCCATAAAAGGATTTTATTACCGTAAAGAAGTTGCCACTAAGTAATGAGGAGCATTTATACCGCACAATGAAGTCGCGGGTCGCGCGAACGCGTGGGTGAAACGCCGACAAAACGACGCTTTGTCAAAATTATTGCCAGCGCCGGCACCCGCGGAATGCGCTAAACTGCACGCTTTGTTGTACAGTGTGTAAAGGGCTTTATAATTGGAGCCTTTATAAAGTTAATGTGCGAATAATTTGTGGTCAGTGATGCTTTTTTTCGATTAGGGTTGGAAAGTAAAATTACGAAGTACATTTGATACAGGACGCTTCTTACAGATGGGTTTTGAAATCTTTAGGTGAAGCCTATGTCCAGCAATGAACTTCAAGTAACTGATGCTGATTTAAATTAATGAATTAAGTGTCCATAAATGTTTAACAAAATCTGGGAACTCTACATAGAAAGAACAATGTACTAAAAACATCTTTTCGATTACTTATCACATTTTGTCCCTCTCACCGGACTATTAACTTTCCTTAATTATCAAATAAACAAATATAGCCTCATTTCCATCGAATTACATTCATTACATTAACATACCCAAAAAGTCGCAAACCGACACAAACCCGACAAAAACCGTGAAATCAAAAAGCATTTCTCCGATTCGTAAAAACAAACGTAAAAATCACACACGTCCATCAAAGAATCCAGTTTAAAAAGATCTTACATATATTTTGAATGTAGAGTAAACTGGTCCAGCGACACCGCCTGACCCTGGCTCGCAGGGACAAATAAATTCCATTGTTTCGCCAGATATATTATATGTGAAATGTAAAATATAAAGTGGCAAAGATTTGTGGGAGTCAGAGGGTCACACAAAGATGTAAATAGGTGACTTTTTCTTGAGAACTTGCTGAGGAATAAGGAATTTTAAGAGTTATCTTTTACAAATATTAGCGTTTGTTAATATGGAATTTATTAATAATTTAGTTAAAGGCAGATTTCACATTACCATTTTCATGCTTGACATCGTTGTTTATTCGATAAAAATAAAAAAAAGTTGTGTAGTCCTTAACTATTTATAGCTCATTGACATGCCGTAATATCGAATATAATAACTATATATCTATATGAACATCTATATAAATAATCGATACTTTAATTCACTCCTTTCATTCTAAGCACGTCTTCGTTTAGAAAATGCAATTTTATTTTACTGACCGTAAGATTTAACTCACAAAAACTCTTTATAAAACTGTCCAGGAAATGAATCTAAAAAGTGTAACAAATACTTACATAATGATAATTATGCCTACATTATAACATAAATTCCGGTTTTCGCAACATGCCCTTAATTAAAGAATAATTGATAAGTTCAGAGCCGGACTAATTAAGATAGGAGAGTGAATTCGGCAAAGGCCGTAATCAAAATGTTTAACTGTAAACGTGTAATTATTATTATTGTGCAAAATGTAATTACCACAAAAGATATTTATTGATAAAAACATATAAAAATATGACACTGCACTCTGTGTATCGGTCGGCGCGCGATAAAGGGGGACCTGCACTTACGCGCCGGAGTCTATTTATAGTCAATGTTTATGTACCTCAGAATAAAAACAAAAATTAATGTATACTAATATTGGAAAGAGGAAAAAATTGTGAGTTTGAAGGTATGTAGGGACTAATTTCTGTAACTACAGGAACGATTTTGAAAATTCTTTCACTAAAAGAAGTTTTTCCTGAGTGGTATTGGTTACTTTCTTTAGGAAAATATTAACTCTGCAAAAACTTTTAAAAGGGCCTTTTTGAGACGGACCACGGGACAAAAGCTAGTAATGAATATGCATAAGTCATGAAAACACATGAAAATCAGTTTTCATGTTGTAGGTACTGTAGTTTGTCTCACTAGAAGTTAAGGATGGATGAAGGAAAATATTTTTTGAAATACGAGTGGCAACATGAAGATTAACTGCCGTTGCAATTAATTTTCAAAGGCTTCACTATAAGATATTATTTATGGTTTGTTATATAGTATGAAAAATATTATATTCGATATAATTCATAGATTCATTTTTAAAGAAATATTTTCGTATATAAAACTGCGCTCATTATTTTCGCTAAATGACAAGACTATAAGTACGCGAACGGCGACTGGAATGTGCTACAGTTTAAACGAGGCTGCGCGGGAGTTGAACCGGTCGGGGGCGCTCGCCCGCCTCCGCGCAACTTCGGGGAAAGGCCGCCAATGATTTATAGCTAAAATTAAACCGCGCTCTGTACCGGGCTCCCATTCTTAATCACGCGACTAATATTCGTGCGACATAGACGACATTCGATATTTGAAAAATCTTTGATCCTATTACGTGTGAAACTGGACCTAATGTTCATTGAAATGTAGTCCAAATTTATTTACGTACTTTAATAAGATACGGGTTTCTCTGTATACAATTAATACACTATATAGGTAAAATAAATATTTTCCCAAAAGAATTTCGATTACCGCAATCTTTAAACTAAAATTAATAAATTTGCATATTCCAATCAAATTTATATAAATAAAATGACATTGCGAAACAGTAAACATATTTTACAGAGTTTATGATCACAATATTATAAGTTTTACACAAAAAAACGTAATTTTACATTTCCTTATATTACTTTTGATTGAATATCGATTTTGATAATAAGATTTCCACATCATAAAATTAATTAAATTCGTACAATTTAAAATAAATTTAGCAGTTAGCTACTCCCTTTAGCATAAGCTTTTAACGCTGTTTCTCATAAATAGGACCCAGTACGAAACTCGACCAAGGATGTCAACATAATTTTAAAAAATAACAAGGTGCGTGGACCGGTCACATCTGTCGAGAACCAATTACTATTAGACTTAACGAGTTCTAGGAGTTGCAACCCTCCATTTATAGAAGGCGTAAACCGAAAATTGTTCTGCTAAGTGAACCCTAGGGCGAGCTGAAGATTGTAATCTTCGGTTATGATTAGCTCATCACTATTGTAAGTGATTGCGGGTAAGTAGCGAACCATTTTTAATATTTCATCGATTTCTTGCAATTTGCTTCTTGACACTTTAGTAAAATATATGGCGGAGACAATTTCAATTTTTCACTATGTTATGGTAGTAAAATAAGGAGTAGGTATGCTAATAGATCGATTAAAGCATTGCACTTGATATGAGTATACAATAAATACACTTCAGATTGTACCAAAAAAAAAAAAATAACAACATATTTAAAAAGGGGGGGGGGGGGTTTCAACGGGGCTGCTCAATTTTCTGATAGCAAACCCTTCTAGTATCTAAAACAGTATCATCCAAAACATTAAATTACAAAAAACTATTAAATAATTATCTATAAACAGTTCATTAATTAATATCGAACGATCAGTAATACTATCCCAGGTCACCGGGAAGACCGGTCATACGGCGACGAAATCAGATCACGAATTGCCTTTAAACAGCTATATCGATTTTTATATAATTTGACGGTTTTTGCCGTATGATTGACAAGTTAACAGACACCGTTGCGGGAAGTCGAAGGAGTTAACGTAACTGATATGCATAATTACGAACATAAATACTATGGACATTTTCTTTTAAATGTCACCGGTTGCGATAATTGACCCCTAATTGTTAGACCGCGATCTAAGCGGGTAATTATTTACTCTTGACCTATTGATCAATTTCGTATATGGTTTTAATAAGTTCCAGTGACTACCGGCTTTGTGGCAGATTTGTTGCGTGTTTCTGAGTAAATTGTTTTGCTATTACAAACGAATTGTAAACACAAATGGAATTCTCTCACCACTGATAATGCCGAACGATATTTCCACACAAAACACTAGTAGCCTAGAGTCCATTTAACTCATTTCCTGCCGGTTTCCCTTTCTTATTTTAATAAAAAAGATTTGCGAACCACATTTATGCATATTAGTACCTATATATTGTGTCGGGTTACCTTTCAGAAAACTTCACCCTTCTTCGCTGCAAAACACATAATGTCAAACAGTAATATTACGAATCTGAAAACATAGAACGTTTAATAAGATATTAATAAGTGTCAAACGATTTTCAATTAATTGGATCACATCAAATCAGAATGATTTCTAATTTTTACTCGAATGTTAGACATTGAAATAAAACTATTTTACTTGTTCGAAGACTTTGCAGCCTTCATACTCACGGGGCAGACTGTCAGATCACTCAGAAAGTATTATTAAGTATTACAGCGATAAAATCCGCACAATAATTTCATTTCAAAGTATTCTCAATCCAAAAACACGTGGTTAACAACCCTAACAACCATTCAAAACCTCAAACTTCCGCAATTGTCATGAGTCATCGCGATCTTCAATTCCGCATTGTTCTTATTGGTCAATCAATCGGGTACCAGCCTCAGTATAGCGATAATATCGGCCAGTGTTACCGCTGCAGTGGCGTTATCTGAATCTCGCTCGTAACTACGGCCCACGGGTCGTTCCATACAAATTGTATGGCGTATCTACTACTACTTTTGGGCATAGTTAACCTTATAGTTTTCTTGTCCGATGTTCTCGGTTGCTAATGGGCGCGATTCGTCTGGGAACGCGTGAATGGCCAAGATTTTAGATATCACGCGTCTACGTTTAATATCTGCTATTGTGGACTAGATTTGTTAGGTTATAGATTAGGCTAACGGTCTGTATTGTTTATAGTATTTATGCTATTTACGGGGGGTCTCTCATATGAGAGTCTGGGTAGGTACCACTGTTACGTCTGTTTCTGCCGCCTAGTAATAGTGTTATCACTGTTGTGTTTCGGTTTGAAGGACATTGTAATTACTGGTCATAATGAGACTTCATAATAAGACATCTCATGTATCAGGATGGCAAGCGCAGTGGAATACCAAACAATACTTTGTAATTCAAGTTCTTGGATAGTGTTTCTACCTTTTATGGGCGGTCGTATTGCTTACTATTAGGCGAACGACTATCTCGTCTCGCCATGTAAAGAAATAAAAAAAAAACTATTTTCTTACTATGTTATGTTTGTAAAAAATATTATCGATAACAGTATATAAATAAACCAAACTGAATGTTGCATTCTGATAATGATTAAGAAATAAGAATATTGACAACACACGAACTGCAAAACCTAGAACTTAACGGTTACAGATAACATTACTTCCTTGTCCTAAAAATATTTACATGCTGACATTTAATCCTATAAATAAATACAACTTTAAACCCAATGTAAAAAGTGAATAAAGCTGAATATTTTCTAGAAACATCTGTAATGTGCGAACATAACCATCTTAAATACTAGATCCCACGCCAACCCATCATTCAAGATGTAACCTTACAATTCACCCGGTAAGATTGCCCATGTAACCAGAACTACACATCGAGTCGTTTAAAATAGCACATCACAACATTATGTTCGCAATAAAGACGCGCGACCTTGATCCGCCATAGAAATATAACATTAAAAAAATAACGTTCCGCGAAAATGGCACATGCAAACTACGCTTTCCTCTTAAATGTACGGTATTTTTAACTCTCATAAAGATCACCAATGAAGATAGGAGATGGAAATTAATTCGCGACATCCAGACGAACATCGCGCGAAATGTCGACTGACAGACGACCCCGATACTCGTAAAAAACGCGAGAAGCTCCCAGGTTCAACAGAATGATCTTATTACATGCTTCTAGGAAAGAAGGCTTCGAGCTGTCAATTCGAGTTGTATTCGGATGTATCGTTTTTATTCAACTATAAAATTAATCGCTTATTGCCTCTGTGATGTGATGGTTGTTAATTCAAAATGCAAAATTACGTAAAAAAAAATACATTATAGAGACGACTGAAAATACTGCCAAATAAATAAGGAAATGTATTTCATCAAGATCCAATAAGGTTGAATAAAATAAAACAGCATGAAACACATTTACAAAAACAGTTTTAAACATCAATATGTACTTTAATGCAATCTACATTTCAATACGAGACACTCAAGAAAGCCATCCATCACTCACATTATAAAACATAATTTAAGGTAATAAAACGTCATACTGATACATTTCCATATCTGATTAGCAAATAAATATGTATTATATAAAACGAGTTTTATAATGAGTAAAAAATTATGTCAATCCATCAAATAAATCAATTGTCACGTCGTCAATCATTATTTTATTGTCATTGCTTGTAATAAACGTTTTTAAAGCGGTCATAACTTTAACAGATGACAAAACAGAGAGTGCTGAGCCCCGGACACTGGACAATACCGGTTCAAACATTACCCGCTAAAACTGGGTATATATGTACCAAATACGTAAGTTTAGTTTTAATTTTTGTGGATACGGCACATTTTAAAACATGCGTTATAGCAAAAAGATTTTCATGTGTACATGATTTAGAAAAAAAAATTAAATGAAAATTTTAAAATCGAAAACAATTACTGTGAGAAAGACTGATAAAACTTGCAAAAGCTGCTATTGTACTTCACGATACTTAGAGCATTGAAATAAATTTGATATTCATTATCAGCTTACAACGAGCAAAAAAGCGACGTGTTTAATAAAATATCTTAATGTCTATAATATGTTAATAAATTATGAGTTTAATTTATTGTTTAGATGCAAGTCAACCCAAAATAACAGCAGAATGTGTGGTACATTGTAAACTATACCATTGCAAATACACGCATTTTTTAAAAATTGTACTTACAATACTGCTCTCCCTGAAACTAAAATCAACCCAAATTAATGAAAGCACCAATCCCTCAATGTACCCTATAAACCATACCACAATTTTTTTTAAAAATGTACTTACTACATTTTGCCCCCTGACACCAAAATCAACAGTAACTGTCGAGAAAACGAGTTGTGAGATACAAACTGAGATTAAAGTAATTACGAAGGACAGCGCTACTTGTTATCCAGCGCCTAAGCGAAAACAACAAAATTATGCATTTAAACCGTAATTCTTTGTCATAATACTCAATTAAATTTGTTTATTGGTCCACATTCATAGTTTTACGATCGCCTTTAATTATATCGCGGAATGAAATCTCTGATCAAATGCAAATTTTATATCAGATAGAGGTTTAGAAAGTAATATGAAATATAATTTATCTTTGTATAGATAAGTTCACATTTTCTGAGTGTTCATTATTCATTAATTTCTTTAAGTTATACCATATTTTCAGTTATAAAATTATAAATTAATTGATATGATTTCTTCTCCTACACTGGGTCTAGGTTGTTTTTTTTTTACTGAAATCGCATATGGTTCAGTTCATAGTTATGATATACATTTCCGCTGAAGATTTGCGCCCAATATAAAATTTCCGTAATTTTTTTTTCTAGCTTGAAGGCAGTGTAGTGATATTTTACTAAAGATAAATTATTCGAACATAATCCACCTAAAAATCAATCCGATGAGACGCACATAACAATTTTATTTTATTATGCTTAATAATAGTACACATTCATCGCGATTTCTAATACTTCCAAAACCATTCCACGAAATCTATATTCAGCGCCATCTATGGACCAAAAAATATTCTTAAAACTTCCAAATCATAACCTTAACATTCAAACATAAAAAACAAAAAGCACGCTAGCAATTCAGTTTATCTTGTGTGCGTATCGGGGCCGGCGGCGCACCGAGCGCGGCCGCATGCGCCTGCGCATGACACCACAATGAAACCTTTCACCCATTTACTACCTGCTACCTGCTACCTGCTGGCTACCCGCTGCTGGCACTGTTAATAATCTACATCTTTGATACCCGCTCTACATTTCCGGATTCTAGAATGGCATTGCATAAAACAATATCTTTGTAACGGGTAAGATATTATGGCTTTAAATTGCTTATCAAAGATTAAAATGAATAACCTTTTAAATACAATCTATCGATAATATTTATCAGAAGCTGTCTAACTTTTTAATGTAATGGTTGGTTATACATAGATAGGTACTTAGTCTGATACGCTGGAGAGAAATCATTAAATACTGTTATGTTTTATGTATACTTATAACAAAATATTATATTACTTTCAATCTTCAGTACAAAAACCGCAAAATCTAAATACAATTTCAACCATCAACATTCACTTACCATTACTTGGTGCAAAGGCGAAACAATCCCGCTGACTGTTTCCTGAAAAAAAAAACAAATTTAAAATGTAAATTCATTATATATTTGAAGTAAATTATCATTAAACATATTTTGTGTTTTCAACAAATATGTTAAAAAAAAATCGACAAAATTTTCTATTTTTCATCATTTTTTAATCTTACATGAATCTGATTAGAAAAATATTTGAAATTAGAATGTTCGCACTAATAATATCTAAATATTTAATCTGTATGAACGATAGTAAATACGTCACAAAACTTTCCAACATAAATATTTTTAGTATTCAAATGTCACGTTCGAATTAAACGCACATGCTACATCAAACATATTACGTGCAAACTTGACCTTTAATCTAGCCTCTACAGAATTCATAATAAACATATAAACATCTGTCCGTATCAAATCAAGGGAATAGAATCTATGACCCCTGACAGAACGGTGCGCATTAACAACGGCGCCACACGGATCGTCGGGCGATTCATCACGGCTAATTATTCCGAGTTCCTTTACGACTTGTAACTTTACCTCTAGTTAACAGTTCCATTAGTTTACTTGAGAAATGAAACTCGGGGCGAAACATGACTTGACACATAAAAGGTAAACACAACACTGGTTTTGGCGCCAAAAGGAAATGTCACGGGCTAGTAAACAATATATTATTTCACTGGCCGAAAATTACAACTTTTTAAATTTAAAAATAGAACACGATTCAAATTTGCTATTTGTGAGAAGAAATACAAAACAAAAATTCACTGTTGACAGTAACGATAAATAATAAACACGCCACTGTTTATAACACGTGTCCAAAAATGTATTATTTGTGGCACAAATATTTGAGTTACATCGAGTGAGGTCGATTGTCGCCAACTGTTTAATTATGCCGCCTGTCCCGATTCATTACTGCATTCTGGGTTCAGGGACGGAACGGTTGGATGGTTTGTTTTTAAATCGTTAATATTTTAGTAAATAATATTTTATAAGTTTAAAAAAATCAAGAATGAAAAAAGCATTACTTATAATAATTAATATAAGATCCAGAGTAAAACCACTTCTTATATGAATCACCATTATTATGCTTCAGATATTCACTTATAAAATATGTATAGTGTGTTTGTGGAAACACATTATTAACATAATGAAGGTATCAATTTTCTTCTCAGGTGGCATTTAGTAATTCTCCCAACATATGATTAAAGACGTCCACTTTGACTTTGTTTTAAACACATGATATTTCTTTTTTTAAAGTAGTTCTTAAATACTAATAATTTAAACGCCTTCTGAACGAAAAGTGAACTTCACAATTTTTATCTTTTTTTTATTTATGTTACAATACTTAAAATTCACATAAACCACCACAATATTGGCAATTATATATATGACACACAACACATAAATATCGTAAAAATATTAATAAATCCTTTATCTTAAATTACAATTGTACACGGAACAACAAAAGTCTTAAATTATGAAAAACCGTAAAACCGTCTACAACCCAAATGAATCTCCATATAAACGAAATCACATATTTTTTCGGGCCCCCAAGTACGGCCCACGGCCCGTCTGGAGAGGTCAGGGTTGCCGACGCTCGTCTTTTGACCCCCACGCATCCTTCCTTCACTAACCCGCTATTAAAACGTACGTACATCCCTTTCGTACAGGCCGCGACACTTTGCTTGACTTTTAACCCTTCACGTCATTGTCAGCGTGTTCCTTTTCTGCCACACAACATTCCACGTACAGCCGTTTCACTCTAACAGGTTATGACATATCGGTCGACATATGACCCCCGCTTCGACGGTGTTCCGTCCTTTTTTATCTTTAGTTTTTAATGTATGTGCGTCCTTGTCGCTCGTGTCGCGACCCCTACACTAGCCACTTGAATAGATTAAGTGTTTTCGTACGAATGCGGTGCGGGTTCAATATTCATTGATAGCTGGTACGTTGGCATTTTAAATGCAAGAATGTATTTGATTGTTTCCTTTGACTAGTACTATGTAGTACTAAACTATATATACAGGTATTTAGTATTACATTGTTGTAATTTGTCTGAAATAAAAAACACCTTGAGTGATGTAACTGAAATCGGAGTCCTTATTGAGAGCTTCGAAGATTTTGGGGGAAATCGACATACATTGTCGTAAAGATGGTACAGTTTTCTTTTTGAACTTGTGTATCTGTATCTCTGTATTAAAAACAACAGGCAACAAAAATCGCAACTCAACTCTTTCCACCTACAAAAACTCTTACATTTGAACACGTATACACACTGAACACAATTCTAGAAACAAACAAATAGTTTCTCTTTTCTGTATGATAAGGTAGACGTTTATGATTTTTATCGCCACGACCTTAAGGATTATATTTATTACGGGTCCTGGGCACGAAGCTGTGTATTACTCCTACGCGCAACACAAATATCTGCAAATGTCCCGATGTTCGACTTAATCTCGACATCTCGGGACATTTAGCACTTCTAAACTCATATGTTAAAGTTACACCTACGAATAAAACTGTTCTGTAAACTCAAGATCTTTGGAATTGAAACATTAACCCCTTTGCATCATATTTATAGCATTTTGTCAAACATTTTTCCTTATTTATTATCATTGTTCATAATTTTTTTAAATGGCAGAAACAAGAAATCCTAGTCATTAGAATGTTGTCAGTAAATATTTTGTTATTGGTTAAAAAAATCTATCATTTATAATTACAATTCAAAGACAATGACATAGAATTTAAGGTTATTAAAAAATAAGGCACCATTATAGAGTATCAAAAAGGTCTTTAATTGGCACATAAGAAAAATATATGAAAAATCCGAAACAAGGAAATAGAAAGAAAAATACACATTTTAGTATCAATCACTTTAATTAAACGATCAATCCAGAAAAACACAAATTCCAAGCAAAACCATCAACAACTTCTACACAGAATTAACATAAAGTGTCCACACAAAATATAGTGGTAGAAACAAGTGGGCAACAAATTGCCAGCAATAAGTGTGCAGAAGCAGTACTCATTTACGCTCGGTGTTTAGCGGACGCTGGGCACCGAGCGTATCGGGCTCGTAAGTTTTTCTACGGCTGACCCGCGGCGATTGAGAGCATTCCGAGAGCTAACACTGCTGGAGCGGAGGTATGAAGGGGTGGAGTTGGTTTTTTCTGGATTTTAACTGTTCTTTGACATTTGCAATCGAATCACGTTGGAAATTCGCCGGTATGTTTAAGGTTATTAACAACCATATAAATAAAAATCAGTTGCCACATATGTAAAAACAATACTTGAGAACAGCTCCGGCTTGATTGATTCATTGGCTGTTGCGTTCCTAATATCAGGACAAGCTTTATATCAAAGAATACTTTTGATAAATCAACGGAAAAAGTCGGAAAAGTTAGCAATTTGTGTGATATTTTTTCGTAAATACAAAACAATCTTTTATGAGAGATTAGATGGTTCCAACTTGAATCAACACATTTTTAAAAAAGATGTTGATTTAAATGTTAATAGTATACAAAGTAATGAGTTGATATAACTTTTCACTGTTTGTCTCGACTATAAAAACTTCATCGACTTAAATTACCCAGTCCTGGAATATGCCATTTATCCTGTGTAGTGTTTCCAGAAAAAAATGTGTTTCCGACGCAATCATTATAATGAGGATTATTAGCTTTTTTAATTCTGACACTATCAGCACTTATAAAAATACTATGATAAAGTAAACGACTGTCCAAAGGATTACCCTTACCTATCTGTTTAGATATTATAATGTTATTGACTTTTAGTCAAGCTGAAATACGCATACATTTCAATTTAGTCATTTTTTTATTAACAGTTAGATTTCACAATTTATTATAACAAGCTTATAAAGCAAAAAAGTCATCAAGATCGAATCATTCAAGAGATAAATGACATTAAATATATTTAATGTATTCGACCGCTTCCATAAAAGCGCCAGTGATACGCGATCAGAATGTGTGAACATAGCGGCAAGTAATTAAAACAAGCGCATTTCAATAGCAAAACAGCCACATCCAACATTCGCAGATCTGGGAGAAGAAAGCGCGATGTCTGTCGAAGGCAAGCGGCGAGCGGCGCGTGCGCAGCCCGTGTTTTTGCGCGAATGAATATTTATCGGCCTCAGCGACCATTAGCGTTGCGACTTGCTTGCTAGCGGTAACCTGCGATTGCTCTGATGTTCCACCTTTTATACAATTATGTTTTATGGAAATCGAAGGTCTGATTTAAATGTGAAGTTGACTGTACTTTTGTCGCAGCGTGAGCTGAATAAACTTTAATGGCATGTATTTTATACTTGGATGGTATGGCAAATTGTTATTGAAGTTATTGTCGTGTACAAAGAGTCTAATCTCTGGAACAATATACTCCACTACTTCGTTGGAAATAACGCACAAGAATATAATTCGAAGGTTGGATTTGTTTATTCATCTCCTTGTTCTATTTTGTTTATGTTAAACTCATTTTATTATACACTGCATAAGAGGGAATTTCTTGTAAAACCAAAAACAAATTGGTAATAACATCGTTATCTATAATGACTGGACAGTTATAATTAATTCCAAAAAATAATCAACTCTTTAGAAATCCCTTTCTACACGTACAAAACTACAAATAATAGGAAGATTAATAGTTATATTTAAACAAAGCACCAACGTCAGCTATTCGTAATGAAATAGCAATCCCATTTCCGGATGCTCACGATTTTTACACTTCAGCGAGCAAATATCAAAAGGCAGCAGTTTCTTAAATTAAAGTGCGTTAGTATTAATTTAAATTCGTAGGCACGTCAGTTCCAATTACTAGAGCTCTCTTTGTGTAGAACAGTATTGCACTTTTTATACTGGAATCATATTAATAAAGTCGTTCTATGATTGTGGATGTAGAACGGACTCTGAATTCTGAGATGATTATGAAAAATGACTAATTATATAATGAAGTATTAGTCATAATAGGTATTAGTCATAGTAGGGATAATGATCCCAAGGGTGGTAGCCAACACGTCTTTTCACAATCGTTAATGCTAATAAAAAAAAATATGTATATCTATTCTAAATTCATATTGCATATAGAAAAAAAATAATCTAAATTTCCACATATTGTCTTAACTTCTAAACTTTACAGATTAACAATAAATCTGTAATCGCAATTTTTTGATTCTTTTTTTATTTTAATTGAATGACTAGCATGCCACTCACCTGATGATAAGTAATTACATATTTATACATTAGTACCTACAAAAGCGAAAATTGATTATCGATCAGGTAATCCTAAACTTTTTATTTGTGAGTGGAACGGTTATGTTGTTTTCACCGGTCTTGAACATTCGACCGAGTCCCTAACCCCTGTATACCCTATACCAGCATACCAACCAAAACCCGCGGTGACCTTCTTTGACGCATAAAGAACGGCCCCGGGATATCTTATTGCTCTCGGAACCTCTCGAATAAAGGGGGGTAAGACAACCCCGTACGTTAAAGAGCGTCTAATGCTTGTAAGTATACGGGAAACCAACCACCCTCTTTGTCGTCCACCTTGGAATCGGTGTAGTCGAGCAAGCACCCCCTACTGCTCGTTCTGCGACTCTCTAAGACCTAATTAGTCGCCTCTTACGATAGGCATGGGATGACGTGGCGGAATTCCCTAGGTGACCCTGACCCACAAGACACAGGTAATCCTACAACCTTTGGGGCGAATTACGTATCAAATATCGGAACCTCGACCCCCTCCCTTCCGCACCCAACGATAAACAAACCATATTATGTGAAAATAAAACCCGTATATTGAATCATAAATAAAGAAAAAAATCTACAACCTTACTTCTTACTTTTATTACAATGCGAAAGTTTTTGAAAATCATTGGATGTTTCTTAGAAGTAAGAACGCATTTGTATGAAATTTAGCACAAAGGTAAACAACGACCTTGATTAATACGTAGGCTTTATCCCGGTAATTTACTCCCATGGGAAATAATATAGATTGCACCAGGTTCGTAGAGGTGGCTCTATAAATCACTGCAATGTGTTTTAGGAATTTTTGTAGATGGAAAAGCTTTTCATGCGGGAAATTCCGCGAGCAAGACCCAGTTACAATAAAATTAACCCGTGACGAAACCAAGTCCTGCGTATAATAATATATATAATAATATCAACGCTGTATTATTTACTGTCCTACTGCTGGCCACGGGCCTGCTCTTCTACTGAGAGTGGCTAGGCCTTAGTCCACCACGCTGGCCTAGCGCGGCTTGGTAAACTTCACATGCCCTCAAAAGTCCTATAGAGAACTTATCGGGTATGCAAATTTCCGCTCGATGTTTGCCTTGACCATGAAAGCAATCGATAATTCACAAAGAATACACACAAAATTTTAGAAAACTCAGAGGTGTGTGCCCTTTACTTTTGAACCTACGAACACTTGTCTCGACAATCCATTCCAAAATAAGCTATCGCCGCTCAAAGCCAGTCCTTACTATAACAAATATTTTAATTACAGAGAATTACCATGAAATTCTGCAATCTAATTTAGAAGCTGTTAGCTATTTGCATACAACATTGGCACTTGATCATTGCACAATCTGAGTTCCGTGTATTGAGAAATCGCATGAAAAATGTTCTACTATCAAATTTTTATATCGAACATCATTTGTTTAGACACGCGTATAATAACATTAAAGATGATCAATGTGTTCTATTAATTATTTATTTCGTGTTATGATACTCTTTTGATATGAATCGGAGGTGATTAATTTTATGTTTTAACGCCCCGATTCAAGCGGATATAAACGTTAATTTGTATCGGTCATTTCGTTTGGCGCTGGGTAACTTGTATTTAACTACCCGTTAAAGTTATATGTAAATTGATGACTAATAAAGTCGAAAGACTTCAAGTGCAGTTGCTTCGCCGACCTGAAAACCATCTGTCAGTGTTAATATGCAAGTGCTCTCGAAACGTGCATCACGACAGTTCCAAGTAAGTTTTTGTCTGTAGAAAGGTCGTTAATGAATCAGATGATTCCTTCCAAATCCAGTGTACCACACAATTTAATGTTTGCTTACCGTTCTCCACGCCTTAAAGTTATTATAATATACCCTCATAATCTGTACAGATCAACTAGCTAAAAGACATTCAGCAACAAAAATGAAGCCGCTATCTCCTGATTCTCAGGATGATGATGATTAATACACCCAAATAGTCAAACTAGCATTTCAATCAAATGTGCCCTAAACAGCTAATATAATTAAGCAATACTGTAAAAAAACTTATTTCCATAATTATATTCTTTGAATCAGCTCTAATTTCTGCATATTTTTTAGTGATAATAAAAAACAATAATATGTCCCGTGGCCGCTATTAACCGGCCGTGTGCTGATGCGTTACTTTCTCGCTATAACATCAACCAGTTAGAGATGTCTAGTTTTTGCCGCGTATCCGGTGAGGTGTAATAATTGCACGTCTATGGTACGAAGATGTGGGCCCCGATGGACGTTTCCGTTCGGCTTTTTCTGTGCCGCGATTTCTTCTTTGAACAGCCCAGTACTCGGTCTTCGATAGGTTACTTAACATTCAATTTAGTCCTGTTACAGTTTGGCTCGTAAAGATTTTTGATCGTCGGATTTGTCATCGTTTAAGGTTTTAAAGGACTTATAAGCCAAAATTCAAAATTTCATAATTTACCTGTTAATGGAACTTTTTTGCGAACTCTTGTTAGGGTTGCCAACCGTACTATAATATATATTATAGTACTATAGGCATGATTCTAAATTTCATAATTTACCTGTTAATGGAACTTTTTTGCGAACTCTTGTTAGGGTTGCCAACCGTACTATAATATATATTATAGTACTATAGGCATGATTCTAAATTTCATAATTTACCTGTTAATGGAACTTTTTTGCGAACTCTTGTTACAAAAATACTATTTTTCAACACCTCAACCCAATAAACAAATCCTTCAATTTAAAAATATATGAACGCTCCTTTATCACTAGCTTTTGAGTGATAGGACAGCGTGTATCCAAACTTTTATAGGAAAAAATCAATAACAAATATAATAATTATATTTCTATATATTTTTGCTTTTGCCATAAAATACTATATTTTTAGTGTACTATATTTTTTATTTGAAAAATACTATATTTCACCGAAGAATCGTTGGCAACCCTAGTTAGTATCCAAAACATTTTGAACGCGTTCCGAAAACTTAGTGGTTCGTTCCAATTCCTCTAAAGTCAATCGATACCCATACAGTAAAGTAAACAATTGATGTAATATTTAAACTATTACAAGGAAATTGATAATAATATACCCGTCTTTCATCTTTCAACACAAACCGTGTTGTGACAGCGGGCGTGTCGCGTGTCGTGGCGTGTCGTGTGTCGCGCGTCACGGGTCGCGTGCCCGCGGCGGCTAATGTCGCTAACTACCGGCTGCGCTGCCGCCGTTTTCTCTATTGCGTGACGCGGCTCCGTTGTCGCTCACGACAATTCTTGGAAACTCCGTAAATACATAGGATATGGCAATTTTTGAATTAGGAAAGCCAGGGTCATGGTTGCCAGTAGCGATAGATCCATATTACCCAATCCCTGTGGGCTTCCCTTTATATAGAATCTAACATTAGTACGATTTGCAAACCATATTCATGAATATCAGTACCTATATGTTGTGCCGGAATCCCTTTGGGAAAGTTTCACCTTTCGTCACTGCTGTTTAGTTTATTAGAAGTTTATTTTCCTCACAAACGCCTATGAGGTCGTATTACTTTTTAATTATTTGCAATCATTAATTTAAATAATTTAATAGTTCAATATAACATCATTTCCTCAAAGACATTATAGACATGGGTGTCTTTCCATTTCCTCTCCATAAACATTTATCAGAGATTTTGTTATAAATAAATTAGCTACTACTGATTTTAATTATTTTAAAAATAGTCCATAAATTAGGATGTACGACTGTAAACATAAATGAATTCATTAAAAAAAAAACGATCATAGATCCTGTTTCTATTCCCTACTTGTCGTGGGATAAAGGAACTGCACACTAAGTAGCAGTTAGGCTGATCACTGGAGGTAAACGAGCGTGCACCGTTGGGACGGAAGTGGTGAGATATGGGGGGGCGGTGCTAGCTCCCCCTACCGCCGCGCCTGGATATGCAACCTGTCATTTTCCATTCGCTTAGAGAAATGAATATCTAGATGCATGTGTTTCTTTAGTTTTGACCCTGGAATCGTCGTCGTACGTCTAAGTATTAGTTTAGACCACCAACAAGGAATGTTAATATCAATTATGTAATTTTAAGATGCTGACGCTACATAGTTAAGACAATAAGATAATTAAACCCATATATTGACTGTAACAAGGTTTTTTAAATAAAATTACCAAGAATTCCATCTATAATATTTGTTGAACAATAATAATGAATTTGATATCAATTCTTGTTCTTGAAATATACTTTTACGCGACTATCGAAGAAAAGAAATGTGATTTTATCGTCTTGATATCCTATAATTTGAAAACAGCTGTGATATGTAAGAACAATTGAATTAAACACGTTCTAAGCATCACATGACATGTTCATTACGTAGTTACGTAGTTACGTTTTCCCGCCCAAAAGTACAAGATGGCGTCATGGGAGAGTGCGCATGCGCCGAGCACCATACCATAAACCACGAATGACAATCAACATGAAATGGAATCGGTATGATATTCTAAACTTAAAACAAGAAATCACGGTTCAGTACAAATACTTCTAAAATTCGTAATAAAATTTACCTAACTTTTATGTAGGTTATTTCATCATAAACAATCCTCAGGAAAAGAAAATGCTTGAAAAAATATTTGTATGCTATAGATAATATATTAAAACAATAATTAATTAATATACGTAATACTTAATATTAAACTAAATGTCGTAGGTAGTATTACGTTTCTTATATTAACCAAAGCTCAGTTCTTAATAGTCCTCATTTCACTCAAATCATCATTGAAATTTGAAAGTATCATCCCAGATCACCTCTAGACATTCGCGGCATATCCATTCAAACGCAATCCGACCTCAAATGTTTACAAACGGTACAAACACGGCTTGTTTGCTAAAATCATGCGACAAAATGCATATTTTCAAACAGTAATCATTGCGTACGCTCCTTGCTTGAGAACGGCGGGCGCGCGGTCTCTCACGCACGGCCGCTTTTCCACCTTACGATGTGTCGAATGTCGACACTCGATTGTTGATCGCCGATTGTCGACACGCTCGTAAATAGCCTGAGTGCGTTTGCTCGCGGCGGAGATTAGATTAAAGTGTGCTGTTTGATATGTTCAAGATAAAGGGTTTAGATGTGTTAGATTAAAGGTGTTTTTACTTCATTAGGTTAACGGGAAAGCTATTACTCATTGTTGACAACGTTTTCCGTTAAAATAAACTATGATATTTGAAAAGCATTTAATCAGTTAGAAACAACCAATATTAGCACTCTTGTTTATAGGTTTAAACAATAAATAATAATAATATTATAGTTTACATTTGTGAACTAAAGAAAAGTACATTAGTGAGATATCTTAACTACCAACACTACTGATATAAAAACTATAACAAAAATCTCTATGACATCGCGTACAAATGGAAAACATCAATTTTTGTATCGGCTGTGATATATGCATTTACGCAGTAATTGCGGGCGAGGACTTGTGTTTTTGTAAAAAATACCCTCTTCCCGGCACATTGCTTTTCATTATGCCTTAACCGGCGCTTGTGTTAAATTATGCAGTAATGTTGGCGGTCGTCCCTTCTACAAATGCATATTCCACCGTAATTAATTTAACAACAACGAGTCGGGCATGCCTATTCTTATTTGAAATGGACTCTGTAGTTTTAGATATTTACTTGGATACGCTTTAAATATTGTGTTAAAAGGTGCTATTAGCGGAAGAATAAATTTGATAGTGGTTTACATATTGCTGGTGGTTGATGGCAGGATATATTTTATATCCGCCCGGATAGCGATTACCGTACACAAGGTGTTAAAACCCGCCATACTGGCCCACGTAAGTGTCGCGTTCCGGGATCAGCCTGTGTATATCCGATTCCAACAGGCCGGCATAATTGTGTTGATTGCCTAGGGGTGATCATCTCTCGTCAGTCGACATTATAATGGACCCCACTCCACTTACTATAAGGTGCAGAGAAGTCACTTTGCCGCACACGATAAAAAAAATGCTTATTATATTTTGCATGCGTTGATATTATTATTTTCTGTAATAATGATTAAAAACAAAGAGGTTCTTAAGTCAGAACCAAAACAAATATTTGCGAACATAAATAAGGAATCAACAGTATTCGATCTGTCAAACGATTACAATCCTGCTGCGCCGGGCGCTAAATAAAACGACACAGAATACGAATTAATCACATTTAATTTGAATCCAACATGTTTCCGCCCCAGTTATAAAATGACGCAACATCGTGATAATAATTTTACATCGAGAATATAATACTTTAACGTAATGGTCATTAGTCAATGTATGCCAAATATAAATATATATTTTTATTTTAAAATATACAAAACGAGACGCATATTAACATTTATCGTGTTTTGATATAGTTTCATGTACTAGAGACGGCAATCCTGTATTTTCTATTCACAGAAAATGTAACTGAAAGCCCTACAAGCTTCGGGAAAATATGAATTATTCACGTTATTTCGTACTAAACTATAAATACGATTATTGAAGATATTTCGATAACATTTCTTCATCCCGGAAAATCTACTTTTTTACTGCATTTGAAAGACAAAACGAGCATGTCGCTCGTCGTATAGTAAGCGATACAACCAATAAACATCAACAACATACAGAATTTTGAATTACAAATACTACGCGTCACTCAACTGCGCTCGTCATACTGAGACAGGACATGTTAAGCCTAATAATACCCAGTAATGAAACTAGCGACAATGTCCTTTAACCGGAATACAACAGAGCATGCACATTGCTGCTGGGCGGTAGAAATAGTTATTACGGATAACTACTCAGACGAGAGATCTATTTTTTAGCATCATTAGAATGAACATTAGCGCAAACCTTAACCCTAATATATCCTGGACAGACCCAAGGTATGCTGCGCATTGTCATCCATCACGGAGATACTTAAATTGGAGTATCGCACTCCCCCTCCGGAACTCTCTCCTAAGCCCCAATTAATTCTTACGACAGACAGGAGAGACCGTGGCGGAATTGTCTAGATACCTCGCACGTCTGCCATATAAAAGACAGACCACCACAATAAGACTTTAATACAAAAGGTATTCAAGCGACCAAAGACACGAGCTATATACTTATATAACTCAAAACTTTCAAAGATCAAAGATAATTAACCCTATCACGTGCGAACTATTAATAAATTTCGTAACTAGACTGAAGATGACTCGACACGACTGACGATCAAGCATCAGTCATGACTTAACAATGTGATTACCCAAATTACTGGCATTGCCGTTGAGCTACAAAGAATGTTAGGGAGTAATGTTACTTTTTTATTTACCAGATTTAATAGATGTACATTTTTGATTACATGTTTCTAACGTTTATATTTTTTATTGACATAGACGTTAGATCTAAAATAATAATAACTTTAATATGTATCTAATACTAAATACTTGATATAGTATAAAATCTCAATAAATCATAGCATAACTAATTATTATTAAAATCTATTTAATTTCCCGATAACTTACACTTATCTAGGTTTTACAACGTGGCTCGCATGGAAGTCCCTTATAAAAAAGTTTGGACTTTCCAATTTCGGAATAAGCTGCATCTTTTAATTCAAGATTTTGATATCTACGTTCCAAATCCATTATGAGCAGTTTCTGCATTTACACTAACAAAAAATATAAACATTTCATATGAGTAAGATTAATTCGGCTCTGAATGGAGTCTATGAATAGGAAGTTTCGTAACTCTACAACACATGGTTCGCTAACTCACAATAAGCCGAAACATCTCAATTGCGCTCTTTCATAAAGCCACTGGGTTGTGTCTTCACCCATACATAACGACGTCATTGTAAATAAACGGTAAAAAATTACCCAAGAAGCCCACACACGCATGCGTCAAAATGGAAAACAGGCTCATAATTACAATAGGTACCCAATTTTAGAAACAATTCGATAAGTTATTCTATTGTCTTAAAACTAGATTTTGCTCACGGTTTTGCCCGAGTGAACGAGTTTTCCAAGATAAAAGTCTCGCTATATATTTTTCCGAGATAGTAAGTAGTCTATAAACTTCCCAGGGTGTTAAAGTATCTCCATATCAAATTTCATAAAAATCGTAGTTATATCTATTATAGAGGCTTTGGGTTAAAATAATTGTGACTGGGTATATTCATGTTAAAAAATTACTCAATCGCAGCTCGGAGTCAAGAAGCTGGCCGTGTGATAACCTCGGGCCTCGGAAAGCACGTACAGCCGTTGGGCCTGTGCCTGATTCCTTACGGTCATGTAGGATTTCTGTTTCTTCGGAGTATGAGAGTGAAGGAACAGAAAATGCACCTGTGTGTTGCGCTCACATATGTGCACTATAATATCTCCTGCGTACCTGGCTGATCTTTGTTCAGATAGGCCGTGGTGGCCGAAATTTAAGTAGAAAGCAATCATATAAGCCTAAACAAAGATTATAGTAGAGATCTTTATAACGTAACTAGTTGACCCGACAGACGTTGTCCTGTCTTAACTATGTATGCACGCGCACATTCTGTCGATCGCTGACAGTTATTTCAAACCACTGACAGTTATGTAAAATTAATATTGTCGTTAAGTTTTCTTCAATTTTCTAATTTTCCGCGCAATTTTTTTAATTTTTTCTTTCATAAGAACCTTCTCCTAACAATATCAAAGACAATAAAAAAAAAGTAGTGAAATCGGTCCAACCGGTCCCGCGTGATGGCGTGACCAAGGGAAATAGGGATTCATTTTTATATATATAGATGTAACCGGTCTTGTTTATAAATCAAATACGCCTTAACACTACGCTTACAACCTCAAAATAATCAAAGTGAAAACCAACACTCATAAATGATCACATAAAAACCGGGTAAAATTAAAACTTAGAGCCTATTCGCAACCTCGTAAAGTAAGTA
This sequence comes from Manduca sexta, assembly GCF_014839805.1. Lineage (NCBI taxonomy): Eukaryota > Metazoa > Arthropoda > Insecta > Lepidoptera > Sphingidae > Manduca > Manduca sexta. The sequence continues at coordinate 10,448,154 of NC_051128.1, forward strand.
ATTGAGTGAAAACTGCTCTTTTATAATAGAAAGTCATGTACTAATTGGATCCAGAATATAACTGCGGCCATACTTGTATATAGTTTTATATCTTTTATTTGAGTTAACGGTGGAGTTCGCGCAATGGGTATTCGTTTATTTCTTTGTTTAGTTACTGTGTAATTATTTGAGATAGTCATCTTGGAGTTAGATTTAATAAGTTTTGTTACGGCGCTGTCACACCTGGGTTTACAAGCGGAGAGAATAGGAACGAATTAAATTACATATACAAGTAGCAACACAAAGCAGTTAAGACACGAATTTACTAATATATTTAAAGTAGCAATTACTATTACTCTACCTTGAAATATTTCTAGGAATTTTAATTATATGGTGGAGTTTATGAGTCATCTTAGACATTAATTCTGGATATCAAAAAGCATTAAAGGAAACGTGAAATCTGCCATCCGGCACTAATCCCAGGCCCAGTATCAGGTCAAAAGTAGATGTCGCGTGCCCAGCAATGATACAATATAACGGGGCTAATATTCTATTATTGGGGTACAATCATTAATAGTACTCACGTTTCACAGTATTTGTGGTTATCGCGTGAACCGCTCGTCTTATCGTACGCATTGAGCGTAACACGTTCCAAATTCTTCAAGTGACCTTAAGCGTTATGACATGACATGATCAACGAATTTACGTAAAAAGTAAATACTGGCAAGTATAGTTGATATCCTCAAAATAATAAAAACATTGATATAGGAACATGATATTTCGAAATACCTAATTTTATTTGCGACAACTAATCCCTTTTCATCATTGTCTATGGTCAATTAATTATTTTAAAAATTGCATTCCAAATTCCTAAAAAAGCCAATTCCAGCCAGTACGTAATAAATAATTTAAGACAGCAAATTCAAAAATGGAACGATGATTGACATAACCACAAAGACAAATAAATGATACACCACACATCCTGGAGAAAGATATACTTATTAGTGGCATGTCATGTGAAATGTGAAGTAAATCACCCCGTGCCGTCACACCGGATGCGCGGCACGGGCCAGTCGTCGCTGGTTCGCTTCCCGGGTCGGTGGGCACTAACACCAGTAATTTTTTGTCAACCGCTAATCATAAGTCACTTGTTTTGTAACATGCTTAGAAAGGGTTGGTTGTTTGTGTGAATTATTAATAAAAATATTAAAGTTTATAATGTATTTTTTTCCTCATTACACTTTATTTTAACGGTTGCATTTATACTTATAATACAGACTAAGATAATATAAATGAGAAAGCAGCCAACAGACTTTAACGGGAGTCCTAAAAAATCATCCATCACATTAAAAATCATTTAAAACCTAGCCAATAACCATCACTATTTAAATAACTCACCTACCTACCCTATCTGCAAACAAATCTCGAATGAGATTATTTCCATCACTCCCGCGACCTCCGAGCTGTCAAACACGTCATCTGTCAAAAACGGGAACTGTCAAAATTTCAACACAACATTAATCAACAATTTCAAGTAGCAGTGTTTTAATCAGCGCGAGCAGTATTCATCGCATTTCAACGTGCTATCTCTCGCAGTCATCGGCGAGGGCAAAAAAACGGGCAAACCCGACGAACGGTGCTAGTTTGTAAAAAGCGACCGCTGACCTAGCAGGCGATACACCTCGATGCCCATACTCTAACGTGACCTGCGATGTTAGAAGATCGGATATGGTATATTTCGTGTTCTCTTTTTACAATATCCTTTAATATTTTCAGCACCTTGATACAAGGCACTGTTTGACTTAAATGAAATATAGAAATAACGGTAATTAATGGTTTACTGGATTATGCGGCATCTAAGTTAGCAAGAAAACTATTACCTAGACTTTGCTACTGTAAATTGAATAAGTAGCTTATTCAAGTATTTAGAAACCGGCTAATTATTTGTTTACAAGAAATTCACTGGACATAATCAATTTGTTTTAATCAACATATTATTGTACATTCTAAACCTATTGTTCATATTCCATACGGGACATTTTTCTTTTAATTCTTTTACTAAAAATGATTCCAATAAAAACAAAGAATTAACAATAATATTTCCATAATCCCAAAAAGTAATTTACCATAAAAATGTTATAAAACAAAATATAAATATAGGAAAAATACTTAGCACACTCCATTTCTTTTTGTATATCCACGTCTCGAATCTAATGAGCGGTCTTGTAATAAAGGAGATGTGTAATTGGTCGGGTGGCACGCGCCGGCCACGCGCTGCGCCCGCGCTCCCGTCTTATTACCGTGCGCCCACACAATCGTCCAACCTTTCCGATTGTTTGTCCAACCGTTGATGTGTGGAAGCGCTGGTTTTAGTAAAAAATGGCAGTACGTGGTTGCTTCCTTAGCGGGAAATGTAGATTTAAATGGTAGAACTATTACAGAATCTTATTCCATTTTTAAATTTGAGGTTAATACTTGGACTGTGTTGTGCAGAAATAATCCAACCAGTTGAATGTAAAATCGGTTAAAGATGATTCTATTACGTTAGAATACGGATCATTTTCAATTCATAAATTTTTACCAGTTGGTGTATAATTTCTGCACTGTATAATAGTGGGACGTAAATTCCAATTATAATTTTTTTATATAAAACCTGTGTTGAGTCAGGGTGATAGATTGTCGTTCATAATTTAAAACTTTTTATAATTAAAAGTTCAACGCTTTTTAGTATACGTATGAATTGATCCGTTTTTAATGTTATTGGCATTTATTGCGTGTCTTTCAAAAAGTATGAGTAATGGTGCGTTGATGTAGAATGTGCGATAATTATTGTAATATAAAATTTATGATCCCTTAGCAATAAAATGCTTATTATATAATTATATACAAGCTCCTTACTAGTTTTATTTACGTTTTTATAGTCACGAAGAAAATTACAGTTGTAATAGAAAAGTCGCAGCACTTTTCTAATCTATGCATATTATAAAACAGCCTCCTTTTCTGTCTGTCTGTATGTTGTCGATTATCTCAAAATCTATTAAACGGATTTTTATGCAATTTGTTATGGGGATAATTTAAGACCCTGGGAAGGTTATAGGCATTCTATCCCGGGAAAGTATATAGCAGGACTTTCACTATGGAAAACTCCTTCACGTGGGCGAAGCCGCGAGCAAAAGCTAATTATGATTTAATATATTTTGTTTAAATCTATGCCGTTTCGAATGACTTCTAGCAAGAGAGCCGCCTTATATAAGACCTAAAGAAGAAATTAATTCACGCAACATGATATTTGCAAATTCTTTTTTTGTCTTTATTTATTTCGGTGTTTTTATCTATCAAGGATATGCCAACCATAGTAATGCTAGGATGAGTTGTCAGCAGCATGCATGGCCGAATTTGACCGAGATCAAAGAGAATAGACTGGGATGATACCACTGACTGCGAAACTAAGTAAAAATACTCCAAATATCAGCATAATAATTGCATGATAGCCAGTTAGTGCGATTATCTAGAGGTATCTTATGTTTAATAAACTTTTTAAGAGTTTTATTAATTTTACCTTATGAAAGTAACAAAATGATTACTATTAAAATAAAATAAAATAAAAATAAAAAAAAATTATACCTTCTATACCGCATTTCTTTCATTTAAGTAATTAAAACATAACATATTTTTGATAATTATTGACCTACCTTACCCTCAATAGTGAACCTAATAACTAACACAATGCAACTTTCCTGTCCGTTCCTTCACGATTATGCCCAACGCGACTCAGATTTAAACTCAGATGCATAATGGCCCAGATTGAATGTTAATATGACAGTTTCTATACACTTTCTAAACACGATTTTCTGTCAGATATCATGATAGTATTGCAGTCGCTGCGAATCATAAATCGTCGCAATATTACTCATAAGTTGTATTAAGTAACGAAATGAAAACTGCAGGTGCCTCAGCGGGGTACGGTCTAATAACACATCTTTATAAAATTATCAATCATAAGGAAAATCAGCGTGTTGTATGACTTTGTTATTAATTATATCTCAATCAATGATTTCTTTTAGATAGACCGCGCGTTTCTTTGATCTGTGGTGAGTTGTTGATGCAAAACCTGGTTGTGATATCATTAATTAGATTATAATACATCGCACTGAATTTAATAATAGAAGCAGCGAAAGCCTAGTTGGGAGTGGAACGGATAGCTGGGACGAATGTCCGCAGGTTCAAATCCCAAGGGCACACTCATCTAACTTATCTAAAATTATGTGTGTATTCTTGTTGGATTATCACTTGCTTTAACAGTGAATAAAAACATGGTGATGAAACCTACATACCTAAAAAGTTCTCCATAATAATGACGAAGGTATTTAAAGTCTACCAACCCGCACTAGGCCAGCGTGGTGGACTAAAGCCTAATCCCTCTCAGCAGCAGAGGCCCGTGTCCAGCAGGGCTGATATTATTATAAATTAACAACTTTATAGATAACTATGTTCGATTGCTGAATGAGGTAAGAACTTAAAAATTACGAACAACAGGACCCTTGACCGATGTAATAAAGCCGATGGTTAAATGGAATAATACGTTTAAAAAGAAATTATTTATTCAAATCACGTATTAAAGTTAGCAGAGCATTATAAGACTAGCCGATATATATACTGAGGACTTTTTGTTTACACGAGCACAACAAATTGACCCCACTGCACCTGATGGTAGAATATCGACTGACGAGAGATGATTACCCTTTAACAGCCGACACAATTATGCCGGCCTGTTGGAACCGAATACAGGCTAATCCCGGAACGCGACACGCTTATTCATTGACTACCAACTCCAGTACCTTGTGTTCCAAACCAAAAAAATACGCAAAGAAATTTCCTTACATTTCCTATGAGTTGATCATAAATTAAATTACAAAGGTCAGTATAACCAAGACTCGTGCCTGAACGGTCCGCCGCGCCCGACGCCTCAGTTTTTACACCATAACTGGATCAGTTACTGCAATGAGAAATTGGTGCATTCTCACGTTAACGAATTCAATGATTCGCTAGTTAAACGGAATGCAAATTTAAATTGTTATCGTATACCGTGTAAATGGATTTCGCGATGAATAAGATATTTGTGTGGTCCATTTTTGTATGAAATTATTTATTTAATATACTTATATCAGACAGTATCCAAATGTCCGTTGTTATTCTATACCTTCAGGTGCAGTCTTGAAAAATTTGTTAAGTATTCTATAGTTATCTAGAACTTATAATATTCAATATTTGATTTGTAATAATAATGATTTATCTTTCCACAAATTTGTACATATCACGAGGTAAACAGAATGGCAAATTGTGAATGGTTTTGAAATAAAACGATTTTTCGTTTTATATCGCGGTTTAAAAACCACTTCGAATTTTTTATTTCAATATCTAACATTCGCATAAACACAAAAATCACCGTTGATAGTTTTGTTATACTGTATCTATTTAGGAAATTAAATACACTATTACTTCCAAAGAATCGAGAAAACTACTTTCACATCAGACACAAAAAATCTATAACAATATTAAAATTAATTCCAAACGTACAAACTGTAAACCATTGTTAATATCCAGAGTATTGCAATGCGAGGTATCAAGGCAATGAGCGATATAGGCAAGGTTTATTGGCTGCCTTGCCGGCCGTCTTCGGCCCATAAAACATATATTCAATTATCATCTCCAGACCCTTCACACCGGATAATTGCTGGACGCCTCAACACTATCGGATAGGGTGACCATAGCTGTACCCGAAACTTTATTAACATTTTACTAAGTTACCTTGTCAATAATTTCATTCTTAATTTTGATTAATGCTCAACAAGCAATAACAAATTATATACGATATTAAATTTTTAATGGTATCCTAAGGTACAGACACGGCCTAGTTTTGGGTACCCCTGGTAAATACTTTATTTTAGTTTTTAGAAATTTATTTTGTTAGACCACTGTTTTAACTGTAAAACACATTATGTAATGTTTTTTCAATAAAAACTTATTTAACGTACATAATAATTACTGTGCAGGCCACGATTCATTAGGATATTCCAGTGCCTACTGTATAAACAACAAATAGTTGCTTTATAATAGATATTGTTTACGTATTGGACTGTGAAAATAAAGAGTTTATCAATGACTATTAACATTTTACGTATATACTAATTGTTTTACTGACCATAATACTTTAGGACATTCCAGTGCCTACTAATATAAACAACAAATAGTTGTTTTATAATAGATATTGTTCAGGTTTTGGGTTGAAAAATGAAAAGTTTATTAAAGATTATTTCAACAAATGTAGATCTACAATAGATGGGTTCTCGTAGTGGTTTGTAAAATTAAGAGATTATCAAAGATTATTCTTTATGAATACATTTACCCATTATAGTCCGCCCCGTCCTACCTGGTGGTAGGCTGTAAAGACTCCGAAACGTCGAGAGAAAACTTAAACATTAAAACCGTGATAAAATCCGAAAAATAGTTTAATTTTAATACATTGTAGTATATTAACATGGAGTTTAATTTGGAATCAGGCGATATCAAAGGTGATACGCCACAGCAATGGGGTATTACGACAGCAATGCTTCTTTACCACGACATCTTTTTGTAAAACATTGGTAGCTATCTGGTTTGGACGCCACATTCATGCCATAAACAAAATGAAAGTGTGTAACACTTTTTTTTAATAATTGTTGATAATGACAATTCATGTTACGTCTTTCCAAATTAGCATCAAACTGATTACCAACTGAGCTGCAAAATCCTTAAAAAATCTATAGAATATCCTTTCCTACTAAATCTTATGGCCATCCCTATAGGATAGCACTCAAATATAATGACCGTTAGGGGCTACACCCGAGTTATTTGAAAATTTGTACAATGAAGTAAATCAAGCCACGATAATGCATTACGCCATGCATTATTAATTTATTTTGTTTATATTTTGAACATAAAACATGTGTTTCTCAGTGCAACCATTACAGAGGTTTGTACTAGAATTAGGACAATTAATACATGAGTGGATGTATGGACATGACTAAAAGTTAATTCAGTTCAAAATAGACTATCACTTCAATCTACCAGATTTATTTTTAGTTTGGAAATAAAACCTTTTTCAATCATTAAACTTGATGAACTTTGTAAACAAAACAATTTCCTAGCAACTTACACAATTAGCATTTTAAAAAAGAACGGCCTAATTTAGCACATACTAAGTTTTGCCATTTTTACATTTTGGGCCAAGATTGCTACCTTATGGAGCCCTGACATTGCTCGTAGGCGTCGCGGCAGACCAAAGAAGAGATGGCGGGACGAACTGGATTCATTTAAAAATAACTGGTTCACTATAGCGCAGGATCGTGATTCATGGAAGGATCTTGGGGAGGCCTTTGCCCAACATTGGGACATTATAGGCTGATATATATATATATATATAAGTTTTGCCTGCATCTCCGTCCGCGTGAAAAAGTTTTTCAGCGGTTTCAAAATCGGTTCAATAGCTCCAGAGATAAGCCTGCATAAACCTATAAAATTACCTCTTTAAAACATTAGTTTGAATTAATCATAATAATAAAATACATTCGCTTTTAATTAAGTAACTCATTTATTCACTTTACTTAAAAACTCGATACTCGGAATGGCGCATATAGTAGAGCAAGATCTTGAAGAAAACCCAATACCTATTGACATGTCAGTCCTATGGACTCTGCCAGGTCTACAAGACAGTACAGATAGATGATATAGAATCATGTCGATGCAGTCTTTAGGCCAATCGCTACATGTACCAACGAAGGTGTTTGCGTGCTACAGCTCTGAGGTCTCGGGTTCGAATCCTAAATCGAGCAAAGTAATATTGGGTTCTTCTCAATACCAGATAGGAATCTGTAATTTTTTACCAATATGGCTCGCCTCTTTCATGGAGCGGAATATAAAGTGTGTGCACTAATTGCGCTGCTGCTTCAGCAATAATAGACTTGAGTTTTTGTTTGTGTTAATATTGGTCAATTCCTATTAAACAGAAGAAACATATCCCACCAGGTATCCTCTTCGTACTATGTACACAATTCCTATGAAACAGAAGAAAAATATTCCACCAAGTACCCTTGCCATATCAGGTACAAGCAATATCTCGTTATTTGTTCCATTCATTGGACATTTCATCAATAGAAACCGAACCTCTCCCGAAAGCAAAAACATCAAAGACCCCCCGATCCAAATATCCTTAATCCGAAAGCTGGTACAAATGACACATCGCTCTAACACGTCTCAATCTAAAGTTATCTCTCAATACGGTCATAGAGAAATATGAGCTGCATTAAAAAGTCACCTTTTACGACCCCTATACAGAATATAGTAAATCGTAAGCTACAGGCCGGCCGACCGGACGCGGCAGGTGCTACTGAGGGTTCACTCGGGTTCACAACCCCCGCCTCCCCTGCCCCGTCCCCTGCGTCCCGTTCCTCCCCTGCCTGCCGTGCCTCTCCGGACAGCATCCGTGCAAACCCGTTCCTCTAATAATATAACGTAGAAATGAAAGATTAATGAGAGCAACCCGTGCACGCCTCTCTCACTCGAGTTAGAGGTACGGGATCAGCTGTATTAATATCGATTTATCGATATTCTAAGTTTAAGTTGCATTTATAAGAGATCTAATAGAAAAATTCGAGAGTATCACCATTCTTCTTACCCTCGACCTTTATCTCAACTGAAGAGTTTCTTTAACTTTAGAAAAATCATGACAAAATACATAAAAATAAGGCGAAAGTTAAACCAATCGTCAGTGAAAGAACATATACCGTTGTAAGAAAACCCTAGTATAACAAATGTAAACTACCCACTGCGAATATATAATAGTGCGAGCTAAGAACAGTAAGCTAACATTTACAGACCTGGTTATTGAAATGACCGTAAATTAACTTACTATTTCTCAATTAGTAAAAATAATCAAGGTTATTAAATTATAATTTCTCTATAATATAATCAAAACATCGATAGCTGCGCAAGCGCATCACTGCGCGAACAAGTCCCGATCGTGGACGCAATGAAGACCGCCCAGATAAAATATTAGCCTCGTGCCGGGCCCAGTAGCCGCTATAATATATCGACCGATGACAGCCACATTGTGTCGCTATAGAGAATGTGCTCTCTGTTCTTGCTGGTGCAGAGCTGGACGTCAAGGTAAGACCTCATGGTGACCCTCTTTGTCAGATTCATAGAAAGTATGCTACGTAAGAATGAGCAAATGCCTTGATTGATGGTTAATGCCCATAAACAGTAGCAACAAACAAACAGAACTTCGATTTACAAAGGTCTACATGATTCTGAATTGTACTCATGCTGAGATGTTAGATATAACACTGTCGCATTTGTCATGGTATTTTTCTCAATTCTACAGATATTTTAGTTATTGCTACGTCTTTTTTACTGTTTGTGACATTGGGCTAGATATTGTAAGAGGATTTTGGCCCTTAACCCCCTCTTTTAAATGTTAACAGTTCATTTTAAAAATAATTTCTATTGGTCAGCATACCAGATTTCGCGAAAATAAAACTCTCAAATTCCTACTTAGGAATCTTTATTCATTCATCCGTCCCCACTTTCGTATTATCAACCTCATTTTCCAATCAACTTAACAATAAGCATCAGGAAGTCTAGTGAAGCTTGACCAGGCATCAGCTCCCGTTTTGATGACCTGCTCCCCCTTCCCTAACAGTACCAAGATAGCGTAATTAATAGAGAGATTGAGCAAAAAGTGGTCGGCCGTCGTACACGGCCGCCCGCACTCTCGCATGCATCAAACTACCGTAGGAATTCTGAATTATTTTACAGCAAGCACCGTTTTTAAACGTTTCAATGTCCCTGGTTAAATGCTCTTAGCATTTGCCTTGATTATCGCTGTGGGGATTGTTTGCGTTAATTTTTTTTATGGCTTTTACTTTCATTTTCAGGTCATCGATGTTGACAGTAAATATCATGATTTAAACTTAGTCAATACATTTGATGGAGGACACTCTAATATTTTGACTCAATGTGCGTAATTATCCTTGCTAGAATTTATAAGTTTTCTATTGCTACAACACATATAAATATATGTTCCATAATACTTATATCTATAATATAATAAATCTCAGGACTATCGAAATACGAAATGACTACTAGAAAAGGAATCCTTCCTTCCTCTTCGGACTTCGTTTCCCTTATCGCTACAATTTGTCGAGTTAGGTCATCGAAAAACACCGATAATGCTACTCATTTACGAATATTACCTCATTCAATAGCGTGACCGCTAGAAATCAGCAAAGGAGATAACGCGGGGGCAGAGCGCGTCCTATTGCACATAGTTAAGGTACGATACCATTAACCCGTGAGGTAGCTGAATGTTTGCCGGCAAACATTGACAGCTAGGCGTGTTACGGAAAAATAACCTTATTATGTAGTATATATTATGTAGTATATAAGGTTATAATCCCGTGACACACGCAAATGTCATGTAGCTGTCTTGGCTCGCCGGCGAGCCACGAGAGACCAAGAGTTAACAGCGGAAAATTTTAGTCGCAGCCAAGACACTGCACGCTATTCGTCATTTGAGGATAATGACATATTATTTTTCCCTGTGACTCGCCGAGCTTTACCGCTCGGTGTCATAAAATGCATGCCACTGCTGATCCTGGCTTACAGGAGTTGTAGTGGTGGGTGTGAGGGCGGGAAAGTCTCGTATTCGTCACTTGATCAAGAATGTATAGTAAGCTTGAAAACGGTTAAAAAAAGCAGCAACACTGTGCTGATCATTTAGCTAAACGCGGAACAATGCTGTGATAATAAGTATGTTTCTGTGTTTTCGGCATGACAATCTTCGCATTGCGTACACGCGCTACGATTGGCTAATATTAAATACAATTAAAATAAAAAAAAAAATTTTAATGTCTAACATTCTCGTTATCATAATAAATCATTATTGTATTACAACTTTACTTTCTATTGCCAGTCAGATAAACAAACTACAAAGCCAAAGGAAACTATGAAATCGGACTGATGGATGTTTTTATATAGGGTTGTAATTGTTAAATCCTAAAATATTCTATTATATTAGCTACATTGATCTGCAAATCGTGCCTAAACGCTATTTATGGACAATAGAAATAAATAGAGCGTTGGTCTCTATCTACTACTACTAGATACTTCTCGCACATCGAAACCCCAGTAAGAATAATAACAATAATATTAAATAATAAGAATGATTATGCCTTATTCGACTTTATATAACGCTGTTAATGGTTAATAGTAATATATAAAGCCTTGGACTGTACTTAGATACCACTCGCAAATAACATCGAACCTCCATGAACAATAACAGCAATATCAAAAAATAAGACTCTTTGCCTCATTTGATTTTTAAAACCACAATCTTGCTCTCGATAGCCTTGTTGGTTGTGGAACGGACTACGGAGACGAATGTCCGCAGGTTCAAATCCCAAAAGGCACACACCTACGACTTTTTTAAAAAAAAAAGTGTTTGTACCTATTCTTTGTGAATTATCGCTTGCTTTAACGGTGAAGGAAAACATCGTGAGGAAACCTGCATACCTGAGGAGTTCTCTATAGGAATTTCGAGGGTGTGCGAAGTCTACCAATCCGCACTAGGCCAGCGTGGTGGACTAAGGCCTAATCCCTCTCAGTAGTAGAGGAGGCTCGTGCCCAACAGTGGGACAGTATATAATACAGGGTTGATATTATTATATTATATTATTATTAATCATCCGCTACGTACAGGAGCGCACCCACACAGTATCAAGATCCGCAGACGCCTCGCACGTAAGATATGGTTAATTGTAACAACGGCGGTCACGCTTTCATGTGCACTTGTCGGTGGAACGGATTTAGGAGGTCGCGGGGGTCGATGCCCACAGAAAAATCTAGATAAGACAGTTAGACGATATTTTGGTCTGTGTTCACTAAATTGATTCTACACAGACTTGTTTAATTAGATCACAGTAATGAATTGCTTTTGTTGTATAGAATTTCTATTTTTACCTTTTTATAACTATGTTATCTCTATGCAATGGTTGTTAGTATCGTTGCATGAAATGAGTTTGATAGATTTTACATTTCCGTTATTGGGAGCAATTTACAATAATTCTGATAAATTATATGTTTAATTATTCATTTGATTTATTTAAAAAAAAAGTAGTGCAATAACTTATGTAATGAGATAATTAATTTCGCTCTACTACGGCTTAAATGTGGCCTTATTTAAGGAAGTAATGACTAATTTTATGAATATACAAAATGACTTTTTATATCCTTTTTTTCACAGTCACTTACCAACTGATAAACTTGCACACAGAGTTTATACACCAGAGAATAAACAGAGATTATTTATATCTCAGAATGCTCTGTCACTTTTTGTCAGTGTTTTCTTTAAGGACCTATTCAACAAAACACTTCTAATTTGCCTTTTTTTATAGCCGGTAAATGACGAGAAGAGTTGTCGCTCGTCTTGACGACCACCCATGAATAGTAGCAACCCCAAACAGAACTTCAAATTACAAAGTCCTTTGTGGCACTAACTTCGCTCTCTCTAAGACATAAGATATAGAGTCTCATAATGTCTAGTAATTAGTCATACTTTCAAACCCGAAAGCCCTGAGCTACCACCACTATAAAAACCTACCAATACTAGAGAATTAAAGGCTATATCAATACAATATTTCAGTGATGATGCAGAAGCAGTTTTGACCCGGCTCTAACCGGAGCAAGGTCCATCGGTGCGAGCGAATATCGATCATTATAAATTTCCAGCCGGCGAGCTAACGACGCCAGCGCACGCGACCTCTCTTCATAGAGTACTCGTAACAGAGGCACCACGTGGTGATTGGGTATTCCACTTTTAATATTCTTTGGTAAAATGTCTTAGGAAACATCAAATACTTTAAAATAATACTTGTATACAGATTTGTCGTGTTTTTTTTGTATTTCTTTTTTGTGTCAATATTGCTAACATTCGCGTAAACATAAGAAATCCTAATACCTATAGAATAGCCACGTAGTGATAGAGTATTCCATTTTTAAAAATCTTTATTATTTTTTTAAAGTAGGTATGCGAAGTCTGTTAACCCGCACTAGGGCAGCGCGGTCATGTCATAAACCCTCTCAGTAGTAGAGGAGACCCGTGATCAGATAGAATAATAAATATATTATTATAATATAGGGCTGGCAGTATTTTTATTTTGCGTTAGATGTGTCTGAGAAAATGTCATAGGGCGCTTCAATTTAATTTGAAAGTGTCTCGGTAACTTTAAAATAAATATATGCAGCTGAACAACCCATGTAACTTTATCCGACCAGAGAATCGAGACCAGGACTACGTGGTCTTCGTTTCATGAACGGTATACAACCGTAGTTGTGGCGTACCACCACAACAATCTTACATTTAAATAGATCTAAATGGACTTCATTTTGGCAATTCTAAGTACAAGGTCAGTACATTCTAAATCCTTAGTTTAGGGTTGCCAATTTCATTGACATTATAAAAACGATGCGACAGTTTTATAGATATTGATTGCGAATGATTGCCAAGACCTGCTGGACAAACTTATGATCGTACCACGTTCAACTATTCTGATCGTGTCTGAATGAAGTTGCAACCCAGATTAGTATTGGCTCAAAGCCATAGCAGATTAATAAATTGTACTTCTTCAACCCTAAGTTTTCTTATTACTATAACCGAGTTGTGAAACCTAACCATGATTAGTTCGCCTTCTATCGTGTCGCGATGGACTTAAGCTCAGTAAGCGGAGAGTCGTTTAATGGAACAAAGTTTTGTGAGTGGGGGTACTAGATCCACCTGTGTCTAAATCTTTAGGTGCAGAATTGTATTTTTTATTGCAAAAGCCAGCAAATGAGAAGTAGGTCACGTTTTGTTAAGCGATTTTCAACCCTCACAAATACTCATACTTCCAAAAAAATTTGATTCTTGAAACGGCATAAAAATAAGGAAAGGATGAAAGCCATTTAAGCTTCAGGTTATTTCTTATTTAGTTTTTAACAATACTAATTAACAAGTTAAAACGCACAGACAGAGTGCACCTGGTACACCCATTTTCCGCCGTGCACATTCCGTCCCATGATGCGATAGGAGTGAACCTCTATGCTGATACTCAGTAGCAAAACCCAATATCACTTTTCCCGACCCGAAGATCGAACCCGAGACCTCAACGCTGCAATTTACCGTAATACTACTACGCCAAGTTCACTGCAGATATTTTACGCCAAAATTAAACAAAAACATCAAAAACAAATTCAGTTCCGCAAAAGATATCAATTGCCTTCATAACATCACGTTCCGCATAACCTTTGGAGATCCTGAAGTGTATGTGTGTCTTTAAATGTAAAAATATTATGACTGCTTCAAACGTTTACGTCAATTCGAGATAAGGAGGTAGACAACGCTTGTCACGAAAAAAACATAACTGTTATCGGGCACAGTTCGTATCACTCGTACGATTGATGCAGATTTATTCCAAATACTAGGTGTTGCCCGCAGTTTCACTCACCTCAAAAGCTTTTCCTGATACAAAAGTCCCAAAATTACTATATCGATCCATAGATAAAGTCCTTATATGACTTTATCGATCCATAGGTAAAGAATACGCCGGCGCCATCTTAAAAAATAATTATTACGGAAGAAAATTACTGGGATAATAAATAGTGTAAGTATAAGTTAATCCGTAACATGGTCTTTTCTTGTGTCAAATTTCATCGAAATCCGTTCAGCGGCTTCTGTTTTTACTTCTAACAAACATTCAAACATACAGACATTTTTATGAAAAATCGCATTTGTAATATGAGTTGGATATTTACTTGTAGATATATACGTCTAGAAGTGTAATACTGATGCAAAAATAAACAGATAGCGGCATAAATATCGAAATGAATTGTAGAATGGACAAGGCTATTCAAAAATGTGATAATATATAAATTGACAGAGGCTAGGTCTTTTGTCTAGGAAAAATTAATGTCTTAAGTTTATTAAGGTATGTGAATACCTTTAATATATGTAAAGCAATTCCTTAAGCACATAATAAAGCATTTTCTCAATAAAGTTAAAACAATAAATGAGTAACTTTGAAAAAGTACAAGGTGTGAAACTATGAGGTCGAAACTAGGGCCAGATATTTTTTTTTTTAACTCATCCCGTCTCTTGCTACAAGTGTTAGATGAAACTTCTTAAGAGAAAATATATCTATCTTCACCTTAATACAAGACTCTTGCAACCGCCAACCTAACCGCAATTAGGCATCGCGATACTTTCCGAGTTAATCTATGATCTTAAAAAGTAAGTAAAGCCAGCAGGCCGTACATCAAATAAATTGACATTAAACGGAAATCGATCTTCAACTTTCAGTCTTTAGTATAATTAAACGTAGTCTCTAATTTATCGGTATTGTTTAGAATACAAAATACAGTTACAGTTTTTTCGCAAGCCCACGAAGCCTCGCGCACCGCTGCGTCCAACGTGCACCATCTATCACTACTTACTCTCTATATTTGCTCACGACCGATAGAAATTATCGGCAAAACACACGAACATCCATAACGAACTGTATCACAAGAAAACAAAGTCTCAAATCGCATATCAAGTAAGTAAGAAATCTCTATTTTTTCAAGAGTATAACTTGGTTGAAGCAGACTACCAATTGCCGTATTTTAGCGACGTCAGAGTATAAATTCCTTGCGCTGATTAACGCTATCACATCGGAGGAAGTGCGCAGCGCATTTGGACAGCGATTTATGCATTCATTAGCTAAACACCGGCTTATCCGGTGCGGGTAATTGGGACGATTGATTCAGAGCTTCTGGTTCATGACAAAAGAAATGGACGTTTTTACAGACCCCGCGTTGTATTATTAGGATTTATTTTATACGTCTTTGCAGATGTTTTGCGGGGGTCATGGAATTTATCTTTAGTTTTTTTTTTAAACAGCTTATCGCTAAGTAGCCGAGACCGAATGCTTAGAGACGGAAACACCTCACACTCCCGCGTTACTAAATAGACATAGATATTGTATACTAATAGACTAGAATATACGCAATGAACCAACATTTTTATATTACAAAACACTATTTATTATGTTATTTGGAAACATTCAGCTGATATTCTTGGAAGTAAAGTAGTAATAAATATTTTTAATTCCATCGGCGTCTAACAAACGACATTCACTGGAGAATACTTTAAACCACTTAAGCTTTTAAGAACTATATCAACTATATTAAAATATTATTAATGTGGCTATAGCATCTTTAGCTATATATCTAATATACCGCTGCGGGGTAGACAGACGCTAAATCATAATTAATGAATCAACATTATCTGTCCTAACTCCAATCAATTAGCACAATAGATAACAAACGATAAAATATTTGTAGGTTCCAAATCGTGAAATCAAACTGGCTTCTAACGTACGAATGTTATCAATTTCCGTATCTATTATCAATATTAAAGTAAGACTTGAGAGTCATAAGGAATATATTTTTAATCTGGCTTTTGTTTAAGGTGCTCCCCACAGCAACTAACCAATTATTGAAATTAAACTAATTTTCGGATTCTATCGCGGTTAGTATTTTATTTTTCTCCCGACGTTTCGAAGACTGCAGCCTTCATGGTCACGGGGGGGACTGAAGAATGAAGGATTAACTAATATAATACTAATGAACTCTAACCGTATTTTTCATGACTATCTACAAGTAATTTATAAATATAAAAAATTTTAACGTCATATTTCTACAAAATGTTATCTAAACTTTGATAGGTTTACACTAAAAATTATACTAAAATACTTGATTCCGTGCATTTCCCACTAAACTACATATCATTTTAATATGCAACCAATACTATTAAATACATAATTTAACAAGGAATATTTTAGTAGTTTAAAATTATCAAAAAGATCTAAAAATGATTTTTTATGGAAATTATTCGTAAATATTTGCATATTCCCGCCAAAACTCTTATGCGAAAATGTATGGAACGAATGCTCAAGACTGTTTGCACAATAGAGGGTCTTAGGACTCCCGAAGTAAAACATAGCCTATAATAAGTACTCAAAACCCTGTTAAGATATTTATATTGTGCAAATATTATGAGTTCTCTTATTATGATTAATATAAAACAACAACTACAAAACTTTTTTATTCAAACAATTCTAACATAATAAAACAAAGTCCCCCGATGCGTCTGTCATCTAAACGCGACAAACTCAAATACTATAATAGAATGAATTTCGATTAAATTTGGTATGAAGAAAATTTTAGACTCTGGGAAGGACATAGCCAACTTTTTATGTCATAAAAATATATAGCGGGATATTTATCTTGGAAAAACTCTTTTACACGAGCGAAGCCGATAGCAAAACCCGGTTGCAATACAAAACACTATTACGCAAGGTAACTTCGCGTATCTCCACCAACATCTTACAAAAAACCCACAAATCCATACCGATATTTGATTAAAAGGTCACGACATCACAAAGCCGGGTCAAAGCACATAATTACTGTTCCGCACTGGCTAAATAAACTAATTCTGTGCGGTGGTGGAAACTCTGATCTGGAGATATGCGGCTATCGCGTATCTACGCCATTGTTGCCGAGATTTAAGCCACCACACCGGAGAGGTGCCCCGGATTACAAAATATCAGCTACAGAAGGCTCAGTGTGCTACGAAGAATCTAACTTTTACTAAGATTGTAAATGCGAGCTTATGAACATAATTGGATGTTTGTATATTTGGTTGGATGTTTGTTAGAATGAAAACCAAAAACCCCTATACGGATTTGGATGAAATTTGGCACACGGATAGAACATATTGTCCTGGATTAACCTGTAGACAAATGTGTCTACAAACCAATTATTTACAATATAAGTAATGACTTATATTGTAAATAATTGGTTTGTAAAAATATATATATATTTTTTTAATACATAACAATGACATTGCACGGATGACGCTATGGAAAGCTAAAACATTTCTA
The DNA here is from genome assembly GCF_014839805.1 of Manduca sexta. NCBI lineage: Eukaryota > Metazoa > Arthropoda > Insecta > Lepidoptera > Sphingidae > Manduca > Manduca sexta. Next base: position 10,466,186 of record NC_051128.1, read on the forward strand.
ACGGGAAAGGCTTATAACGAGGTTAATCTTATTTAGTATAGGGTTCAGAAAGAAAGAGTAACATATTTGCGGCACCAATACAAAAATGATATCATAAATGCGTGCTATTTTGTAAAGCTTGATATGATTTTTCATGTCAGCAGTCCGTTCTCCAGGTATTTTAAGTCACTCATAGAGTGTACCTGGGCCAAAATCCTAATCGTAATGCGCAGCCCAAATTCAAATAAATATTAATTTCAATTTATTTTATTACTTTGTGAGCTAATAATAGTAATTTGTGCTCCTCGTAATTACACTTCAAATTGAAGAATACTTGTCTATGAAGGATGCGTGCTGATAAACAATATATCGCCGTGTAGAAATACTGAGTTATTTCTTTGAAAGTCTTGATATATTTAACTATATATTTAGACTTCGTGTGCCGTTCAATAAGCCTATTATTATATCAAGCCGAGTAAATTTTAGGAAAAGTCATCTCTTGGCCTTTTTTATACAAATAAGCACTTATAAATTATATTGGAAAAGATTTTTCCGGGATAAAAGTCCCGCTATATATTTTCCCGGGATAGAAAGTAGACTATGTCCTTTCCGGGTTTCAAAATATCTCCATACCAAATTTCATCTAAATTCATTTGGTAGTTTTTTGAGTTTTTCGCGTTTAGACAGGCATATAGATGCGGCGGGGTCCTCCTATTAGTCATAGCGTGATGATATATAACTTATAGCCTTCCCCGATAAATGGGCTATCCAAGATACTAAAAAAATATTATTTTTTTCAGATCGAACTAGTAGTTCCTAAAATTAGCGCGATCAAACAAAAATACTCTCCAGTTGTATACACTATTAGAAGTATAGGTTATATTATGTTACTGGAAAAAATATTCAGTCGCGGTCTATAATTTTCTGTTCTACATATCGATAGGTTTACATATGTATTAAAATCACATATGTATGTCCATACCACTTGTAAGTGTTGTGCATGTATTTAGCGCATGAGATAGTTTTCAGATCACTAGATCGATAATAATGTATTGAATTGAAATGTTGTCGTTTTTGCCCAAGAAAAATAGATTTCTTTTTATTCTAACACGAAAAAGTGACTACTGCACCTTATTTTCACTGGAGAGAAATATTATAAAAATATTTCACCGAATCTTTATTATATGCACAATTATGCCGGCCTGACTAATTATTGCTTTGAGGGAAATTCAATGACGACTTTTACAGCTTCACTTCAATTGATAAAGAAATAAATAATTAAAGTTTCAATAGAGAAGATGGTTGGAAACTTGCTCAAACCTGGGCACTACATTTAATTAAATCGGAACCCAAAGTCTGCAAGCTGCAAAGTCTTCCAAACGTAATATAAAAAACCTCGATAAAATCTATAAAATAATTGTATCTTAGAAAAAGTTTCGCTTTGAAAACTTTTCGCCTTCCACGGTACATAATTTTATTTCTTTATCAATTAAACCTTCTTAACTATATTGTTTTGCGTACTAATTGTGCGCACTCGTGGGTAGGCCGAGGTTGGCGCGTGCCCTTTGTCTTCACTAATTACTTTTATAAATCCACTAAGCGATTTACATGTGCTCGTGATACCATCTCTGAGCAAAGGTTGCGACTTTTGTTCGCGTCACGCTTCGGCGCCCAGACACCGAGATTTATGTCCTGTTGCATCGTATTACGATTTCATGTTGATTATCATTGATTTGTGTAGTTTGATTAGTGAGATTATCAGTTTTGGGCTTCGGTTAGATAGCTGGTCGATTTTCATTAAAATCAAATTCGTTTATCAAAAATGTTATTTCTATTGAAGACTGTATTTCACATCAGTGATAATATAATTTATAAATAAATGATATTGTTATGTATAAATCAATATAAGTCAATACGACATTTTAGTAATCAGATATAAAGCACGGGATCATTTTAACATTGCGTTAAAAAAAGGAAACTATGTACTTGTCTTCTTAAAAAAAACACTAAAATAAAAACGATCCAATGTCCTTAAAATTATCCTCTATTTGACGTGAGCGTCTGTAATTAAATTTCCAGAATACGAACCTCAAAACCGTGTACAATTCCCTTACCAAAATATACTCTTACCTCTGTTCTTCCCCTGGCACCGCAGCTGGTCAATAATGGTGGTGAGACGGTTCTCCCGCTGGTTACCACGCACCACCACCTCCTCATCCTCGGGCTCCATTTTCACTTCACTTTTATTCACTTCACCAACTTCACTGCACCTAACGTTTGACACGTTTGGTTCCATGGTTGCGATTTTATACTTCAGTTTAAGAAATAATGGCACTATTCAATTATAGTCAGTTCTCTGTGTAAAAAAGTCTGTAATGTTAGATATACTATACCACGTTCAGAAAAGTATGAAATATATGTAAATTGAGTGTATCTTTATTCAATATCTTTGTATTTAGAAATTATTGACGAGCAAGAATACATCAAGTTTACAATTATTTCGTTTTCTTTTCTGAATGTAGTACAGTTAGATGTAGCTTAAAATTATTAAATTTGTTTTTATTTATCAAAACAATTAACATTTTTTTATAATTCATCGATTGTTGAAGTTTGATAACAAGGTATTATGAATGAAGACACCTTGTTTCCTAACATGGCCTACCATGCATGTTCTTGTTTTTTTTTCTGTGTTGTAATGCAAAATATTGCAAAAATATACTACAATTTTTTATTAATTATTTTAAATTAAATTTTATATTGGTATGTTGAAATATAATCAAAGATTATCTTTATATTTTTTCATGAAACTATTTTATGAACATTATAATTAAGTGGATCATCAGTTACCTTATGATAAGTTAATGATATAACCTTATAAGTTAATGATTTATTCGTAACGACCCTGAATTACCTCTACGAGTCATCAACTCTGAACTACGAGATGTCATTATCAAATTTTCGAATAACTTTCCGACTGATGAAAGTCTTTATTCTTACGTTCATTTAAGTAATTGAGATGTGAGCACAACATAATCAAGCATCATTTTCTTGTACTGCGGTTGCCTAACATCGCCTTTCTTATTACTGAAATAAAATCTATAATTAAATTTAGATCACGCAAGATGACTATCTTTAATTAACAAGAATTTGAGGCCTGAAAACATTTTTAGTTGACAATTAGCATTTAATCGTAGGAACAATCAGTGACGTCTAATTCAATGTATCATATCATTGCCATAATTAGAGAACCATTCGCGGAAAAGTGATAGATTCCTACAAATTTCGGTAGTTGCATCATCCTATTTTTTTGCTCGAAATTACATTTTCTCTTCACTAATAGCTATTCTTTTCCGTTCCTTTAAAACGGCAGCTTATGATTCTTCTAGTATTATAAGTATTTATGGACTGTAGATTTTTTTACACGGGCATAGGAAAATGGGCCTTGCATCGTACACTGAAGGTCCAGAAGGAGTATTTACTGACGAGAGATGGTTATGCCTCGCCAGTCAACATAAATATGCCTATTTGAAACTTAACATACCCTGATGTTAACTCCTCTTCTAGATTGTCGGCCTATGTATAAAAACTGAATAATTTAAATAGGCTACCGATAAATCCTAAACAGGTTACTGATAACATATTAAGGCCTAATCAGTGGTCGACATGCACAATTACAATGATAAAAATGCGAAAAATTACGTTATATAGTCTTACCAATTTTAACAATAAATAGTTGAATTATCGTGTTTGTTTTGGACTATCCTTAATTTTGAGATATTGAACTTTTTAAACACTTTATGAACGCTTTTAAAATATATTTGAAGGATTGTAACTACATAGTTAAGGCATATTAGAAGGCATCGGTAAATGTAAATAAAACGGACAAGTGCGAATTAAACTTGCGCTCCGAGGGTTCCGTACAAACTAGTTTTATTTTTATTAAAGTATATACTTACGGTTTTAATATTTTTGTTTTAAATGTGCTGCAAGACAATATTTATTGCAAATTTCATAATTCCAGGCCAACGGGACTGTGTAGATTTTGTTTCCTTGTGAAATCGCAAAATAAGAAAATAAGTGTGAATATGCGACATAAACGGTTATAATTTTTGATCACGGTGACTTAATAGTAGAGAGATTTGATTGTAGACTCAAGTATTTGATATAAATTTCAATTTTATATCTTCACGCATTCCTGAGAAAAAGGGTTTTGACAGATAGACGGACGGACAACAAAGCTATCCCTATTCTATATCCTAAGGGCTCCTTTAGATACGGAACCCTAACAACAGACATATAGTAGTCTTAAAGGTTGCATATTACAGTTTATAGTAAACCGATAAAATCAACACCATAAACTGTAAAACAAAGCAACCAGCTTTTTGGTTGTCTCTAAGACAACGGTTGGGCCCCAGTCGAGTTGGACGTTTCATTCAGTCAGTGTGGCTCAACCACATCAATATTACCAAGTAGACATAAAAGTGTGGAAGAGAGGTTATTCGCAACGAGCTCACAGTAATCTCAAATCAAAAACCGATAATATTACTCACCCGATAACGAATGGCATGGAGAATTTTACACGAACTATACTCGGATCAATCATGCCATGACATTACATTGAACACCATATTGCTGTTTTGAATGAGATTCGGTTATTGACCTTTTGGTGTGTGTTTTTTTATACCACGCTTTATCTTGTGCTCAAAATTGCTGATTAAAGTTGGTTAATACAAAATATTTTCATATTTTTATTATAAGCCGTATTGGACCGTTTCAATCGCTACGTTTTCACACAAAACCTATTGAAATGAAAAGATTTATTTGAACCCGTAAAATGTTATACATTATTTAGTTTCCGTCAATATTAACTCTACCACCAGTTCGAAAAGCAGTTCTCACCAGAGAAGAACGGGCAAGAAACTCTGGTGTTGCTCTTTTATAAATCAGTTTAAGGTATAAACTACAGTACTTGACACAGAGAAGAAAAAGAACACAATAGATTTTTTATTATTGTTTAAAGCAGTTCATTTAACACTAAAACTACAATATTGTTTAACGTCTAGGAAAACATTATAGCATTCTGGCGTATTGAATTTTTGGTGCGCAGAGATGGTAATTACCTTAAATACACTTCAATTTAAGTTTTTATCTATTTTTTCGTTACGCGGCGTTTATCAAACAGTGATAACATTTGCACGATTTTTGGGAATATTATCATTAAATCAGTTTTCCGAAAATGTTTGAAATATATACAATAAAATAACCGATACGTCGGTACATCTAAAGAAAAATACAATACTCGACCGATTTCAGACTTGCAAGTCAGCTTTAAAGGTTACTATTAGATCCATTTTCTACTTTAAAAACAAGATATCTTATATCTTTACAGTCAATGAAGTCACCGTGCAAAAAACAAAACGGATAACAATGATAACGATTTAACAAATAATGACACACCGGTGTTCTCTGCTGATGTAAATATCACGGAACTGTAATCACTTTTATTTTTCATTGAAGCCAGTGCATTTGACATAATTAGACTTAACATCTGTCTCAGAATGGCGAACGCAGTGGAATACCAAACAATTATTTGTAATTTAAAGTGTTGGATGGTGTTTCTACTGTTTATGGTTGGTCGTATCGCTTACCATCAGGCGAACGGCAAACTTGTCTCGTCATTTAAAGCAATAAAAAAACCGTATATATACATATAACGCAAAAAATATTTATATATGAGTTTTGTACTTTTATTGTTTATAAAAATATGTAATATCAGCGCATTGCCATACAAAAACAGTAATATCAAGATTTTAAAATATAAGTATATAGCGCCGCACTGCTCTTTAACAGAGATATCAAATACTGTCATAATGTCCAGTATTTTCACCGACTTCAATGTCTTTCAAACCGGAACAACTACTGCATGACATACGGCCAACTTATCTAGTAACAAAATAGTTTAACATAAAATTTAATTGAAAATATATGAATAAATACTATGGCCGGTAAATTCGAATTCAGTTATAATACATTAGTCACTTACAAATTATAATATGCCGGCAAAATTATAATAATATAATATTGATATTTATATGCCATTTATAAAAATATATGTACTGTGGAACGTTAAATAGAATGTGTAATTGAAATTATTAACTTTATATATTATAATACAGCTCTATCAAGCATTTTCAGTCATATACGTGACAGCGAAAGCCTTTAAAACAACTAACTGTCACGTTGACGTTCCTAACGTCAAATCGACGTCATCACAACACTTCACAATGTAAATAATGTCAACAGCCCAAGTTAGGAACAAAACTCCACTTAACTCAAACTTCACTACCCAAACACAAATCCAATTTCGCTATATAACACAGGAAACCGATTTACCTTCAAAATTTAAAGGTAAAAATATACAGGTATACCGTGACGACGAAGTGGTTATCGTCGCGTACAACTGATAACTGCGGTGTCAGGTCAAACGAACAAATGGGGCGGTACCAAGGTACGTACTTTACGCTGATAAGAGCCGATAACAGGCTCTTAACCTTCCGACAGTGCCACTCGACGTGAAACGGTGTCATCGGCTGAAGAACAATACGTGTCAACTGTAGCGCCGTGTCAGGAGTGCAAATCAAAGTATTTGTTATATATCTACTTATATATCTAAATAATATTAATAAGAAGTATTATTTTTGCCGCTGTACTAATATATAAATTTTCGGTGGTCTCCTATACTTGAAGAGGCACGTCACATTGCTAATTGTACAAATGCTACACATTGTATTTATTATATGCCGTGTATCCTTCGTTGGAGGTCCTTAAAATAAACATTTGATAAGTTTTCTTTTTATTGCTTTGAATAATGAGATGAGCTTGCCGATCGCCTGGTAAGCTATACGACCGCCTGTAAATAGTAGAAACACCATCCAACACCTTGAAGTAAAAAGTATTGTTTGGTATTCCACTGCGCTCGCCATCTGAGACATAAGATGTTAAGTCTTATTATGTCCAATAGTTACACTGGCTACAATAACGTACTTTATAATGTACAAGTGGCGATAGCCTAGTTGGGAATGGATCAGACTAGCGAGACGAATGTCGGCAGGTTAAAAACCCAAGGGCACGCACCTCTAATTTTTTTAAATTATGTGTGGATTCTTTGTGCTTCTTACCTAAAAAGTTCGCTTTAAAAGTTTTGAGGGTATGTGGAGTCTGCCAATCTGCACTAGGCTGGCGTGGTAAAAGACCTAATTCCTCGCAGTAGTAGAGGAAGCCAGTGCCCAGCCGTGGGAAAGCACATAATACAAGACTAATATTGTAACGTCAAGTCTACATTTACAAAACAAATGCGCCAACGACATCTAATAACGTCACCAGAAAATCTATACCCCTAAAGCGATACATCCTAAAATGCACCAATAAGTTCCAGGTTCCACAGTAAATTGAACCTAGTCTCGCGGTGTATGATGTACCACGGAACAGAAGAACAGTCCCATACCGAATTGGCTGTAATTTTATTTACTGTGTGTTCGTAACATAGAATTTAATCAGTGCTGTGTCATCACAGATTGCATGTGTGCATATTGATTGTTATTGTATTTGCTGTTTGGTCAATAATGGAGATAACTGCTGCTAATAAGATTTATTTACAGATGTTTTAAGTAAGGTAAGTCACACTCAAACCCAAAGAACACATTATTTATTTAATTTCTATAACACTAGTTTACAGGATTGTTACCCTCAGAAATACTGGTGCTGCCTTAATTACAATAAAAAGTGTTTTATTCATAATCTTTTTTTAAATGAGAGTAAACAATTAAAAAATATATGTATATTGAGTTTGTTTGAAAGGAATAAAATAAATGTGTTTGATTACATTTTGAGTTAAAGATACATATTTTAACAATTTATTAAAACTCTTTTTTCAACAGTTTAAACATTTATTTATAGAGGTTAGGTAGCTCTACAAATATTATTATTGAATTTTTACTCAATATGATAAATATTATGATTGACAAGACTTACTATAATTTAGATAATATCTATTAATAATTGCTTCCGTATTTTCTATTGCAACAACTAATTTCTAGTTTATTTACATATGTTCCAATAAGTACATGATAAAATATTTTCCAAATCATTTATAATAAATAATATCACTATTAAAATTTCTAGGTACTCGAGTACACAATGAAAATATTCTTACACATATGGCTACTAAATTGGTGGTACAAATTTTGACGACCTAGCCAATACTAGCATGCAAGTATAACATTAATAGCTAACAGACGTAATACTACCAATTTTGCGTGCTTTAAGACATGTATTCATCTATCACAAACTCAAGAGCGTTGATCGGATTAAACTCCAAAAATCAAACGTAGAGCAGACAACTTATCTCTAAATCATAATCCAGTTAAAAAAGTCGCTAATACCAAAGGATTAACTATAAAAATACTTGAAATGACAGTGGAGCGGCGAGGAACACGACAGGTCACGCAATCGATAACGATAACAATGATAAGGCACTACCAGAGTACAGACAAAGGAAAGTTAAGGAAAATCACTGATAACATCCCCTCAAGAGCGGGATTGTGATAAACATGCCAAGGATTATAAGGTTATTCAGCATTGTGAAGTAAAATGCACAACAGATAAGATATGAATTAATAACATCTAGGTTTTTACCCTATTCTATATTTAATTATATTTACGGTAAGTACGTCCCTCGTTGCACTCGTTGCGTCGCGCAAACCTGACCTGAGAAGCTCTCTATAAGAATTTTGAAGGTATGTGACGTCAGCCATTCCTTACTAAGCCAGCGTGGTGGTCTAAGGCCTAATCCGTCTCAGTAGTAGAGGAGGCCCGTGCCCAGCAGTGGGAGAGTATATAATAAATAATATCAGCCCTGTATTATATACTTGCCCCCTGCTGAGCACGGGCCTCCTCTACTACTGAGAGGGAGTATATAATAATGGGCTGATATTATTATACATCCTTCATCGAGCAAACTGATGTGTAGTCTTTCTGTTCAGTGTGAACCTGAAGTCTGATATTGTGATCGTTAATTGGCAACATACTCGCCCTTATTACAAGGAAGCTAACATAGCTGGTGAAATGTACGGGTGTTCTCAGTCTAGCCCCAGTCAAGGCATAACACTATGTATGTAAGTATATTTAGACGCCGCGTAGACGCTGACAAACTGTTAACAAAGAATAACACTAAGTACATTATGAAACTCAAATTTGCGTAAGCATCTTCTTCAGACAACCTCTTGTACCTATTAGTTATTCAAATTTATAAACTTTAATTTTTTTCTCTTGCTAATACTACAATTATTGGATTATATCCTATGGACACCTACCATCCTGTCAGTGCCGTGACGTCGCGAATCTATTTTTGTAAGTTGAACATTTCAAAAACGATTTCCACGATCGAACCCAAAAATTTGCAATATAGAGCAAATGTAAATATGTGACACGAGTGTTTTGGAGTTGGCAGTTGGCTGGCACCTGGCCTGTTGTCGTCATGAGCTAATTCCGGCGCGACGAGGTCGTGACCCGACGCCCTGCGCCCGCGCAGCGCTTCGTACATTTGCCCGTGTGTTTATTTTCGTGTCAACTAACATTTAAAGGTTAAAAAAGTTATTATTCACTTAAAACTGATGATTTATGAGAATAATGACTGGTCTAATTTTGGAAAACTGGAAAATCTACGATATTTATTGTTTATAGTTTAGTGAAACATCTTGGTATGATGTTAAAGTACCGTAGATTTCTTGTTTAATAACGCGTATACAACAATTGTAACAATTCAGAATCTCGGAAACAATCATTTTTTAGATATGAAATCACAGATGTTCACTCGTAATGGTTGCTAATTTTAACTTGAAAGAAGCACTATTCAAATTAAAACTGTCACCCATTACAGGCCGTTGTGCGAACATACCAAAAAAATATAAGGATAGGCACACCTTTTTTTATTTAGTGTGAACATCTCTTAACCCTTTACGTTCCTCCCTGGGAACCCTCTACGCCCCCCCCTGGAACCCCGTACACCCCCTGACCGATCTCCACGCTACCAACCTAAAGGCATGACAGAGTACGCTCTATAGGTCGGTACGTAATAAAATATGATAAATTCCCTTACACGATAGTCACATAGATCAGAATACGTTGGCAAGTTTCCACGCGTTGTGTAAGAGGGAAGTATTTCAGGAACAGTCGGGAGGTCACGACCCCACCACCTTCGGCCCGGACGGCTGACCGCACGTATTAATAGCAGATATACTTGCACCCCCCAGTATAGAGAAGATTCGTGTTCAGCGGTGTACAGAATATAATATAGGGCTGGTATCATTGTTATTATATTATAAGCTTAAAACAGATACAAACTTGATAATAGTATGAGAGATTTGCGATGGCGGAAAATCCAGATTTTTATTACAGAATGTATTCTTATTACAGTTGTTCTATAAGGCGTCTCGCAGGCGCTGCTGTTAATATGCACTATTACGAAACAATTATTGAAGTTGCTGTTAAAGCGTTGTGTTTTTCGGTTACTTTTATTTATTGCAATAAGGGACACCGACACTGCCGTAATCAAAAAGGGCAGAATGACAAATGCAGCCAATTTTTTATTATTATTTGAATGTACGTTAAACGAACTTTCTTCCTATCTAAGTTTCATACATCTACAATTAGAAATGCATTTTATTGTTTGATAAAAAGCAGTAAGAACGATAAGATAATCTAGTTAACCACGTGATCAGATCAGCACCGCCTTTTCTGACTTATTGCCCTTTCGATTACCGTGCCAAAACGGCACTACATATTATAAAATTCAATAATTGTACTCTAAATGATTCCTTAAGCAGATTATATTATACATTACACATATTATAAAACAAAGTTCCACAAAACCTGTCTGTTTGTGATCGATTTTCTCAAAATTTACGGAATTTTGTTCGGTTTTTACTAAAAGATAGTGCAATTCTTGAGGAAAGTTTAAATTACTAATATAACGGTTTTATGTAAATTGACAGAAATATAACGATTACTGTTGAAGAGGTCGCGTGGTTGTAATGAATCTCGTGTGTTTGGATTTACGCGGGAAAACTTTGTAACATACAGATTTCCACGCGGGCGAAGCCGCGAGCACTAGTACTAACATAAATCATAAGAGCCTTGTTACGAACCATACTGAAATGTATATATTACACTATGGAATATTATGTTCTGAAATAAATGGAGTATTATTACAAAACAATAAGGTAGATTGTCCGATATGTGTGCTACTAATAGATGTATACAACCTTTACCACAGACAATGTCTACGCGACGCTTGAATATCGACACTATTGTTATCGACGGAATACCCTGATTAGATATTATTTCAGTGAAGAATATATTACTGTATGTTCTCCTCGTAGCACTTTATAAGCCTTAAAGGTATGGCGTACTTTGAATGAAGTCGTTTTCTATTGGACCACTCTATAGACGTTTACCAATACTTACCTTTTGTACTACAAACGCGCATCTCCTGTTTTAAACCTTTTAAGCTGAATCAAGAAAGCATTCGCTCTCCTGATGTTATGCTATTGCCATTAACGATAGCAAGACCACGCAAATCTTAATTTACAACATTGTACTGCATCCTAGAAAATTGTCTTAAAACCCTAGTGATGTTAAATAGCAATAAAAACACGTTGACACAAGCCTCCTCCTTTTTTTGAAGTCGATTAATAATAATCAAACATAACCGCATATAAGGTGCTGCTCACTGCCTGGAAATGAAGAAATACCAATGTTGCTACCCAAACAGACATTTTACATACAGAAACACTCTCACGCCACATATCCGAAGAGGTAGGCAGGGCGCTACTGGTACACCCACTTTTCGCCGTACATATTCCCTCCCATGAAATGTTAATAGACAAGCCTATCGGCATACCCGACGCAAATTCCAGACTCCCGGTAGGATAGAAATACCCAATGTAACTTTGCTCGACCCAGGTATCGAACTTAAGACCTCACCGAAACAATCGCAGCCTAACACAACTACGCCACCCAAGCAGTCGATATTATTTACAAGCAATACACCATTGCTTTGATAGCGTAGTTGTATTGCACGCGCGGTACCACTGTCCTTCACGAGTTGAATTCGTGGGTCGGGAAGAGTAGAATTGTTTTTTTTTTCCCATCGGGAATAAAAGGCATGTGTATGTGCCATTTACAATCTAAAATGTGCTTTTCCCATATCTTAATGTGCTCCTACTCTAGGCGAGTGGAAATAATGTAATCCAAGAACAATGAAACGATAACTGCAACAAGAAAAAGATTGAGCCACACCTGTAGTACAAAGTACTAGTTTCACAAAAAGTGTACGACTGTAATCAGCTTCATGGAAAAAATTAAATAGCAATGGATTTTGTGTTGGTATGTAGACATTTTATTAATTGAAGGCTTTAATATAATAGTCTTATAAGAATAAAATCAAAAAAGGAAAATCTGGGTCGAGAGACGATGTTATTAATGCCTCATCCAGTAGAATCAAATCATGCAGTTATGTTCAGCTTGGCTACGATCGAGTTTCTTATTGTCTAATTATTGTTTGTTTACACATTTTGTTATTATGTCTGTTTTGTTTTATTTGATTTTTATTTTACTTACCTTTGAGCGCTCTAAATAGTAATCTTAGTTTTTCAACATTGTTTCTCACTAACTGAATTATGTATGCAATTCTTAATGAGAAATAAAGATCTTCTTAATAATAATTGTGTAGTTATACCTCGAATCCACAGTTTATCAGTGACGAAATATCATCGTAATAATATTAAGTTTATTTTAATTTTCTTTGATTGATTTTCATTAAAATATATGATTTGACCATACCATGTTCAGACGGATCATATATAAAGTCACGTCAAAAGTTATATCTCTTGATTGTCATAATACAGATTTGTTGGTTAGCTTATTAATGTTTGCTTACTTTGAGGTCATATTGTAAAAACGTTACGTAACCAAGCTATACCATCAATTTTCTGAATTTTCTTGCACAAATATTTACACAAAATTCTATTTTTCAGATATTCTACGCACAAATAATCTTACTTCTCTTAGAAACAACGTCATCGCAATACGAGTACCAGAGCGTACAAACCGCATACTACCAAAATCCGTATCAAAACATTTATCAAAACAATTATCCGATGGACGGATTTGAAACAAATAATGATTACGAAGAACCAGAGAATTACAGACGCTCTAGAAAACACAAGCGCAAACGTTACGGCAGCAGCGGCGGCAGATTACCTTTACTAGAAGACAGTAACGAGGAATCTGAGGAGTGCACGTGCTCCTGCAACAGTTGCGCGAACATCAAGCCTTGTTGCAAAGACGCTTGCAACTGCAACACTCAGAGCCAACCAAACGTTGTCATCATGCCGTATCTTTACCCGCTGGTTGTAACTCAAAAGGTTGTAACTCAAACTACAAGCACAACTACGACGACTACGACCACCCCGAAGCCAATTCGAGTACAAGAGACGAATATTCACTTAGACAATAGACGAATAAGCCGTAGACGGACCAAGCCTGTCTGGTTGCCAAAATATGGCATAGTCCCGCTACCAGATCATCTGGCTGAGAGATTGATGTCAAAGCTGCGCGAAGTAAAAGGGCTAAAAGCGGAGCGAAGAAAGAGATAAATGCTTTTCTATCATGTATTCTTACTTTAATAATATTATAAATGCAAAAGTATGTGAAAGATTTTGGATGTTTGTTAAAAGTAAACAGAGAAGTAACTAAATACATTTCAGTGGAATTTGGCACATGAATGGATCACCTGGATTACCATATAGACTACTTTTCTCTCAATAATTTACTTCCACGGAAATTGAATTTTATAATCTGATTTCTTGAATAGACGGCGCTATCGTCCTGCAGATCGCTCCATGGATAGCTGTGTTTTAGGGACTTTTGAAGCAGAAAAGGCTTTTTACGCCGTCGAAGCCACGAACAAGACCTAGAAAGTTATATTTTTATAACAGTTAAAAAATACCATATATCGTGTAATTCTCCATATTGTATTCAACGTTCCATAATATTCGATTTTAACAGAAAGGTTTAGGATTCGAGCTCTTGTAATTAAATTAAAAATATCATAGGCGTGTTTCTGACTAATATTATTATTGTGGTGAGAAATTCAATAGTGCTATCTATTTTCTTAATGTAGAGAGCAATGGACTATCTCTATAAACATGTCTTCTTCATTGCCTTTGACATAATTCTTATATACATGTTTGTTACATTTAAAGCACCTGCTTTTTTGAACGAGAACTATTCACAATAATAATACGGCATGAATACAATTTCTTCTGAAATGCTGAGGTTATTCCGAGATGTGATTCATCTTTTAACCCATTTACTGATAATCCAGGTCTGATCGTAGTGCTCATCGGAATTATTGCCGTTTACCATAG